>NC_092595.1:28693750-29000000 GCF_047663525.1 Anas platyrhynchos
CATTTCTTTGTTAAACACCTTGTTTAATTTCTTGAAAGAAATCTTTCCCAGGACTTTGCAACTGCGGTGGTTCAAAGCGGGTGGGCAGCCGAGTTCCACCACGGCCGCTCTCTCACTCCCCCTCCTCAAAGGGAAAGGGGGAGAAAATACGATGCAAAGGGCTCCAGGGCTGAGATAAGGACAGGGCGATGGCTCAACAAGTATCGTGACGGGCAAAGCAGACTCAGCAGAGTGACCCTCAGGGTCCCTCCCTGCCCCTGCTCCCCGTGGGGTCCCTCCCATGGGATGCCGTCCTTCCCCAGCTGATCCCACACGGGCTGCCCACAGGCAGCAGCTCCTCAAGCACTGCTCCCACACGGCTCCGTCCCACGGGCTCCATCCATCCATCCATCCATCCCCCAGGAGCAAACTGCTCCATCACGGGTCCCCCACGGCTGGGCAGCAGCTCCCCCCAGCCCCCCTGCTCCTGCGGGGGCTCCTCTCCATGGCTGCAGCTGCGGCCCGGGGCCTGCTCCTGCGGGGGCTCTCCACAGGCCGCAGCCTCCTCCAGGCCACAGCCACCTGCTCCACCGGGGGCTCCTCCACCCACAGGGGGGCAGCAGCGTGGAGATCTGCTCCATGGGGGACCCATGGGTGCAGGGGGACAGCCTGCTCCACCAGGGGCCTCTCCCTGCACAGCCCGCAGGGGAACTGCTGCTGTGAGCCTGGAGCACCTCCTGCCTCCTGCTGCACTCACCTTGGGGGCTGCAGGGCTGCTTCTCACTCCTTGCTCTTCCAGCTTCTGTTGTGCAGCAGTATTTCCCCCTGCTTACATCTGCTCTCCCAGAGGTGCAAACAACATCGCTTATTGGCTCAGCTCTGGCAAGCGCCGGGGCCCTTTTGGAGCTATCTGGAGCTGGCTGTTGTCTGGATTGTTCTCACAGACGCCATCCCTGCAGGCCCCTGCTACCAAACCCTTGCCACGTAAATCCGATCGAAGTGTATGCAGCAATTACAAAGCCGCTGTGCTTTGGGCTGTCACGATCCTTCTGCAAGTGCAGGGGAGGTGCAGGGTTGCTTTGCATTTCCAAAAGGAGGAAGAAAG
Organism: Anas platyrhynchos; assembly: GCF_047663525.1. Taxonomy (NCBI): domain Eukaryota; kingdom Metazoa; phylum Chordata; class Aves; order Anseriformes; family Anatidae; genus Anas; species Anas platyrhynchos. Next base: position 28,694,835 of record NC_092595.1, read on the forward strand.
CCTCCAACCCCACTGGACCTCAGCCACTTGCAGGATCCAAGCAACGCTCCCCACTTTCAGTTATCTCCCTCCCATGCACACAGTGGGAGCAAGGTTGAACAAGCACATTTTTGAAAATGTTTATCTTAATGAAGAATAAAAGAAGTCTACAACACCCAATCCCTCTGTGCACCCAAGGCAAAAATCGTGGACTATTCTGCCTCAACACTATTTTCAGACCCAATTTGTCAAGTCATCTAGCAGAGGATTTCTCTCTTGTTCACTCACTAGCTTAGTAGAGCACCAGTTTACATAGGTGCTGGAGCAGATTCCTCAACCATCTGAAGGGACTTGATCCCAGAAAAGTTCAAAACTGCAGATGACTCATGATTTTGTGGTGAAGCATCTATTAAATGAGAGCTGTTCCGCTTAGGGCACAGTGAGACAGTGTGAGAAGAACCCTGTATCTCACTGATTGAGGCTTTATAACTCTACAGAATTGTCAGTCAACAATAAATGGAAAGTGCAGGAGATATGTTCTTTCTTCCTCCTTTCCCTGCCATACATTAGCAGAGAGATTGTGGTGGGATATAGGTTCAGAGCCTCACAGAAGAAGGATTTGAACCCAGGCTCTCCACAGTCTGCACCACTGCCTTCCTGATGGCTTTTGACTATTTTATTTTATTTTATTTTATTTTATTTTATTTTATTTTATTTTATTTTATTTTATTTTATTTTATTTTATTTTATTTTATTTTATTTTATTAGTATTATTATTATTCTTTTTCTGGGTGGTGTCTAAGTCTTGGGGGGAAGAACAAACTGTGGGAGGAGGGAATGCTACTACTGTCTGTGACAGTGGTGATTTCTGGACAGTGTTAGCAACAGAGCTTCTGCAGAGAAGAGAAAATGCCAGGCAGTCTCTGTTGGTATTCCATGTACTGAGTACTGAGTGCAGTTTTGGGCTCCACAGTATAAGAAAAAGACATAAACCTGTTAGAGAGTGTCGAAAGAAGGGCAACAAACAAGAGGGTCTCTTTTAACAGGGGGATTGAGGTTTGTGGCAAAGTTTTGGTAGCAATTTAGGGGCTGCACTGTGCTGGACACAGCAACAGACGCACCATAAGCCAAAGTCAGACAATAAGCCAAGGTGTGTTCACGCGTGGTTTACTGTGGTTTACGTGTGGTTTACGTATAGAAGAAAGTTTTTGCTTAGTGGTGAGTATACTGCAGATTTGCTGCATTGTTCTAAATTAAATAGCAAGATAAGTGATGGCATCGTAGGCTGGGAAAATATTTCTAGAGTATCAGCGCATTTTGAGCATCATTTTAACTGTTTATGCAAACATGAAGATTATTAAAATCAGTGTTTATTTATGTCTGTATGTAAACAGGTGATCATGTTGTATAGCATGCAGTAAATGGTTTGTGAATGCTGCTTGAAGAATGAAAAGAGTAAGTCAGCTCCACAAGGAATAAATGAATTTTGTTTATTTGTGCAATGCAGAGATTAGAATTAGACCAACAGCATGGAACCAAAGTCTTGCTGTGTGCCTTTTATCTGTAGGACAGTTCATGGAGGCTTCAGCAGCCCTATCTGTTTTCTAGCACTCTGAAATGTCCTCTGTGGTGCTGCACCCAGTTGAAAGCCTGCACTGATTGTGCTGAACTTTCCTAACAGGAGGCACGGGTCCTTCGTCGGACGCTGGCTGGGGATGTATGCTGCGATGCGGGCAGATGATGCTGGCCCAAGCACTGATCTGCAGACACTTCGGGAGAGGTGAGTGCTGGTCCTGAGGGAACTTCGGTATTGTCTGCAGACGCTTCTTCGTAAGTACTCCATTAAAAGCACAAACCCTGAATTTATTAGTGAGACTTTCTTTGATGCCCTGGTAACAGTTCCTAATGAATCAATTCATATTCAGCTGGGTGAAATCATCCCAGCCTGAAGCAGAGAAATAGGCATAGAAGGAGAACAAATGGGGAATCCTGTCGCCATTATTTTATAAACCTTTTAGTGTAACACCCAAGTTGAGGCCAAGGGAAAACCTGCCACCGTGGGACAGTGCTCTTACCCTTCTCTTCACTCCTCACTTGTCAGCAGCACGAGGTCCAAACCCCCCTGGTGCAAGCTCTTAAGCATGCATGTCACATCCCAGGATGCTGTCAGTGGAGTGTTTGGACTTTCTGTATGGATCTTATGTTGTTATTTAATGGGTGCTTAGAAATCCAACAAGGTCTAAACACAGCCTGTACTTTTAAATAATCTTGGAAGCTCAGAGATACTGGAATGGCTATCAACACGCAGCATGATCCGTCAGAATATGTTTGCAGTTGATGTTTTTGTTTTGTTTTATTTTCCCTGTTTTTACAATCTAGCCTATGATGATAAAGGGCAGCTTGATGATAAATAACAAGCTTGGAATTCTAGGAGCTCTACACAAAATGTAAATATTCGAGATGAATTGAAATGTCTTTTAACATCTCATTATAAAGCTTTCTGCTGTCTAGACATTTGATCAGTGTAATGAAAACGTCACCATTTTTTATTCTATATCAATTTTTCCTTTCAGATTGGCAATGGGAAAAACACAAAAAACAACCAGAAGAATATCACAGAATCCTACGATGCTTTCTCGACAGGAAGGCTTGCTGTTATTCAATCCACCAGATGGGTAAGAACAAACATAAACTTTCAGGTTTTTTCCACTGAAATTTCTACTGTGTTGAATCACTAATTTGCAGTATGTTAATTCATAATTTTAAAAAGTGGATGTGAAGACAAGGTGTATGCTTATACAAAAATAAAAAGGTATGCAGATGGGCGCAAAGACTAGTAGTACAGAAACATTCCCTGAGACCTAAATAAAGCCATGTACTAGAATGTAGCTCTTGATAAACTCTGTAAGCCTTGGGTACCAGAGTCAGTAATGTTAGAATAGACAGTCTTGTAGCTTATTGCTGTAATTTGTAATAAAGGGCACTAACATTTGTTAACTTGTAATTCTCATTGTAGTTTAGAAGCCTTTTGTTTATTAAAGAAACTGGCACTCCCTAAGTTTTGAAAAGAGCATAGATTGAGAAAATAATTGTTATTGCTAAATACAGATTGCAGTTACTCTAGAATGTTTGACAGTCACAGTATTTACTGTATATTGTTCCCACATTCTTTATGGTCTCATTTTTCTTTGATTTTGTGTACGTGTGTCTTTTTTTCACTGTGAAAACAGCACAGGTGGGTGTTGGAGAGGGGAAGTCAATTGGAGAATGGTTTGGACCAAATACAGTTGCTCAAGTACTAAAGAAAGTGAGATCATACCAGTCTCATTCAGAACGTACTCCCCTGGGGCAGCCAAGAGAAGGCCCAGGCAGAGTTTTGAAGGCTGCATCTCCCCCTGTCCCACAGTCAGGAATGTACTTGCCATCTATTTACAAGTGCAGCATGGAATGTCATGCCACAGCTCGGTGTGCAGGTACTGAGTTGGGAATGGGTGACCTCTAAATTTTAATAAAGGAAGAGCCTGAGGAGAAGAAACTGCAGGAAAGTCTCCTGCTACGCCGTCTGCATGCCCTCACCAGTCACACCACAGATGTATATTCCTTTCTGCACAGTGGCACAGCTCTGGCAGGTCGAGAGTGCCACCGTGTAGGTCGGAGTGGTGGTGTGAAACATCAGAGAGAAGCCATCTCGGCTGAGGAGGGAACTGAGCTGCAATTCCTCCCTTTCTGAGCAGCAGTTCTGCCAGCAAGGCTACTGGATAAAGATGGGCAGCTCCTCATAGTCTGGGAGCCACACTGAAAGGAACTGAGGCTGCTCAGTTCTCCAGGGGTACGTGGAGGTGTCTTACCTCAGGCAGGGGCTAGGCTACAGGTCCTGCGAGCTCAGCAGCAAGTCTTTGACACCCTGGAACAGGCACATGATCTGAAGAGGGAGGGGAGCTGAAGCATGCCCTGGACTCCAGATCTTTCATGGCCAAGTTTTTCATGGTGAAACGCTCACCCCCATTTCTTTCTGGCTTATTTGAAACAGCTAATTCTGCCAGTGCAGCTTAAGAGTGTAGCTCCCTTCCCCAAAGGTTTGGATTTTGCAGAAGTGGACATAAAACTGTGTGCTGCTGTCTCCCACTGAAGTTTTGGTGCCCCAAACCCTTAGCTGATTTAGCTTTTAACGCCCCATTTCTGCTGTGCACGCAGGCTCAGGCAGAAGTAATTCCACTGAATTCAGTGGAATTTCTTAAGCAAAAAGTAATCTGCAAAACTGGCATAGGAATTTTTTTCTTTTCCAGATGAGAAAAGACACAATTGGGCAAGAACCCAGTGCAGAGACTGTCGAGTGCAATAAAAAGTAATAAACTTGATGTAGTTGAACTGTTACTGTCACTGCACTTAGCAGTAAGACAAAACAGTTTGCACATGGTGCAGCGCATATGTTTTTCCTGGTACCACTCAGTACCTATTTTTCTAAAGATATTAAACATTTAATGTTTAAAGTTTTCTTTTTCTTACATGGAGACTTTAAAAAATGCAGAAAGGATGTTTTTTCTTAAGAAAAAAAAAAAAATAAATCAAATGGTTCTGAGTGTAAAGCTACCCTTTTGATCCAACTAGTTTATATTAATTAGTACCTTAATGTTTTCTAGGAAGCTTGCTTTATTTGATGAATGGAATTCATTAGCAGTTTATGTATCTATGGGCAATACAGTGGTCATTGAAGACATCACTAAGTGACACCTCATCAGTTTTCTGGTAACAGTTTCTGATTTGTCTCCATTTGCCAGCATGTATGTAAACATGAACAAATACTTGGGGGGGCATGGGTTTGTCTTGCAAGGGTAAGAAGAGGGAAGAAGGACATACAAACTCAGTTGTGTTTTTTTGATCCCTGATGCCAACTTCGTGCTCACATCACTGGATGTGAAGAGCTCCTTGAAGAATTTCTACTGTCATCATTGCTGCCATTTCATTTCTCTGGCGTTTTATAGGCAAAGCTTGACACTATTAATAACATTAATAGGACATGTCACTGCAGTCTTAAATTGTCATCCCCCAATCATTGATCTAACGTCTCACTTGGACGTGCCAGCACATACTGTCTGCTAGAATTACTTCTACTAAATAGCTGTAATTGCCATGCCCGGCTCGTTTTGTCTTGGGTGCCCTATAAAGATCCCTGGCAAACTAGCTTAATTCACTACTGAGAGGAAGATCTGCTTTGTGTTCCTCTGTGCGTTGACTGATTTCTAGTTTTATTCCCGCAGAAAAAATGTGCTGGTCCCCTCCTCAGAGCAGCAGCGCGTCCCACAGCAGTGCACATTTGCACAGAAGTGCTCTTGGCCGAAGCAAGAAGGCAGGAGGACTCTGCACAGGCTGGAAAGCCCTCTTGCTTATTATACCTCTACGACTAGGGATAAATCACATAAATCCCGTATATATTGATGCATTTAAAGTAAGGTTTTCTTTCAGTTCATTGCTCGTTACTGTCAAATAAGTTTGGGTATGTGTGATGTCAGTAAAGAAATGAATGACAATTTCCTTTATTCCTTTTGAACTCCTAGGAATGCTTTAAGATGCCACAGTCTTTGGGAGCATTAGGAGGGAAACCAAATAATGCCTTTTATTTCATAGGATTTTTAGGTAAGGAAAAAAGAAACTTATTCCAAATGTGCAGATGATCAAAAGAGAACATTTTTTGAAGGGGAAATAGTAAGGGGTCTAAGCGTGAACCTCTAGAAGTAAAGAAAGATGAGAATAGAATAAAATAAATGAAGAAGCATATCTAAAAGAGTTTAGAAACAGTATGAGATGATCCTTAACAGGAGCAGAAAGTTAACAGCAAAGCTAGGTGTAAAAATAAGTGATGACATCAACAAGAGCAACATACTGAGAATAGCTGCTAGCATTTGACAAGTGTATTGGTCAAATGTCACTTTTATTTTCTTGTATTTCAAAACTGTTTCTGATAGCAGTATCTTTTTCACCTTTTGCATACCTTCTGTTATTAAGTATTGCTCTAATTAATTTAAAATGCATTCCTTCAGATTTCACCCCACTTTGGGCCAAAATTTTGCAACCCTATTTTGTCCTTTTGTAAAACCTAACCTGTTTTAGTTAGGCTTTTTTGTTCCAATTTCTGAATGAATGCCTAATGGGATTACAGATTGCATCTGTGAACATCCTGTACCTTTTAATCTGTCAAATGTTAGTGTTTACAACACTTGAGATTTAAAAAAAAAAAAAAAAAAGTACTGGATCTCACATGGAAAAATAAAAGTATGTGACAAAGATAGAACATAACCAACCAAAAAATTACAGTAATAGGTGACAATAGGAAGTTATACTAAATACCCTGTGGGAAACGCTGTGTCTAAACCTTCCGATTCTCTTAAAGAATCCCTAGCTGGAAAGTCTAGATTATACTGACTGCGATGGCAATCTAATTTCTATTTTACAGTTCTGGACCAAGTGCTTATTAATGTCACTTGCTTATTTTTAACATACGGCTTTTACCCATCCAGGCAATGAGCTGATCTATCTGGACCCTCACACCACTCAAAGCTTTGTAGATTCAGAAGAAAATGGCACGGTTGACGATGAGAGTTTCCACTGCCAGGAAGCCCCACATAGAATGAAGATCATGAATTTGGACCCTTCAGTAGCTTTAGTAAGTGTCAGGAAATCTTGAATGCATGTACTTTATCTCAAAGTAATGTCTCTCTACATTGGTAAGGGCAGCAATGCATCTCCTTGAACAGAACCAAGATCACAAAGCTGTCTTCTGTGATCAACACATAGTAGTTTGTACATAACTACATGGAGAATCTTAGGGCAAGTGGGGAGCTGTCTGTACTGTAGGGAGCTCGCTTTGTTTTCTTTACTGAGCAGCTTTTACTTCTTTCAAGAGGCATTATAATGGTCAGAGCAAGGAACTGAAACAGGTTTACGTGTTTTATTCTATCACTACTTTATGTTTGGTCACCTCTAGACAAGTTACTTAAACTTACTTTCTATCATAAGTTGAAAATGTTTAAGTGGAATTATTGTATTTCACCCCAAATTACAAATACAAATGTATTATTTGTAATTCACCCAAAATGTCATGGGGGTACTGTGGTATTTGAAAAAATTGGATCTGATCCCATGCCAGTATCCTGTGATTGGGTGATTGGCACTTGTCACCAGTGGGATGTGTTTCTAAAGCTTTAAACAATCTGTAAAGATACCGGTATCTGTCATTCATTCACATACCTGTTTTTTAATACTGCTGCTTTTTAGAAAGTTTTTTTGTTTTGTTTTGTTTTAATACTTAACTACGTAACTGTGCAAAATGTGGCATGATGCAACGAGACAGACAAAATCATAATGAAGAGCAAATATTTTCAGTATAGATACCAGAATGGAAATGTTCCTTAGGTGGTCCATCATCTACAAGTTTTCAGCTTCTGCTGATACCTGGACTGTAGGAACTGGGTGGCGCTCCATGGAGGAGCACACAGGAGCTGCTGCTATTTTTTGCTTGACTATTTCGTTAGGGGTTTGCAGGGCCTTGTTCTCCCCGTGGGTTCTCTCCCTAGAGCTGCCACATATTTGGAGTCTTATATCTACTGATCGTACAGGGCATTACTGTATCAGAGGTCAAACCGCCTTACCTGCTGGTACCACATACCTACCATCTGCAAAGGTAAAACTCTGTGTGTTTGTTTTTTCCCCTAAGGGCTTCTTTTGCAAAGAAGAATGTGATTTTGATAACCGGTGTAGTCTTGTACAAAAGGTAAGAGTGGGAACTTAGCATCTCGATTTGTTCTTTATAAAGTCTGGTTTTTATTGTCTGTTTTTTGTAAAATTTTCCTTTGCATTTTCCTTTGTATACAAATTGTATGAGCCATGGAGAAGAATGCATTAAAGCATCAGGGTAAGGCAATACTACTGAATTGCTAATTGGAAATTGTTCAGCACTTTACCAGCCACAAACCCTGCCAGTTGGAAAATGGGTGTAAACATCCACACTTGAAGGTGTTACTGGGTGACACAATGATTTGCTTCCTGATCCTTTTTTATTGTTTGACATAATAGATTGCGTGTTCTAATTATGACTGTTAGTCCCTGCTATCTTAAAGATCTGATTCTGTAAGTGCTGCAGGCCTCTAGCTCCTGCTGATCTAGGGAGAACAGAAGGTGCTGGCTGCCACAGGAAACAGACTTGAGGATGTTTCTGCATGCAGCTGTTAAGCTAAGCACCAGACGTCTGAATGTAAAGTACCATCAACCTCTAAGGGCATTTATTTAAAAAAAAAAAAAATCATCTAAGGAAAACAGTTTGTAAATAACTGAAATACAGGACAGAAGGTAACTTCTCTTTGAAGAGGAATAGCGTTTGGCTTCAGGAACACCTTTTTTCCTGACCAAAACCTGTCCTTCAAAATCTGATGCGTTTTTTTTTTTTTTTTTTCCCCCTTTGGAGGAGCTGATAGATCTGTCTTTTGTGCTATTGATCAACAGAAAACTTGAGGAGAGTTCTATGCAAGCAACTTTCTTTTAAAAAGCAGAAAATATTGTACATTCCTAGTGTGCTTGCTACGTGTAAACAAAATTACAGGTTTGCAGATATCAAAGCTGATATCAAAAGATGATAAGACTGATAATTTGTAGTACAGTTCAAGAGATCTGTCTTCCAGATGTGTTTTAACTAGGGATGTATTACAGAGACCATGGTGCTTGGATTTCACAGTATGTCTGTATAAAGACTTTTTTTTCCTGATGGACATGCGTAATTAAAAAACACTTTCAATTAAGCAGACACGTTTTGTGTTTGAAGCGTCCCCCGAGCCAGCTTTTAAAATGAAAGCATTCTGTCCTCAGGAGATTCTAAAGCAGCAGAGTCTACGGGTGTTTGAGCTGGTCCAGAAGCACCCGCCACACTGGCCTCCTTTCATACCTCCAACAAAACCAGAAGTGACAACCACAGGAGCAGGTAAGGCACCGATTAAAAGCCTAATTGTGCAATGTTATGTTCCTCGTTAGCAAATAAAAGAATAATCACAGGTAGAATAACTATCCTTTGTGAGTGTCAAGCAATATATAGCAGGCATGTATCCAAACAAGCCATACAATTGCTAGCACAGATTTTTTTTTTCACTCTTACAAAGTACTTTTCTGGAATGCGTCTTTCAAAGTTTTTTTTTTTAAGTGAACCAAATCAGGCATGTCTTTAGAAGCATTTTTTTCTTTATCTTTTTTTACAGAACTCATTGAATCTACTGACAAGCTATTTGAATTGGAAGAAGAATTTGAAATCCTGAGTGTGTGAAGGAAACTGTGGTGACTCTTCTGAGTGTTGAATATATTGGTAATATTATTGCATTGACTTAAACAGCCATGTTAGCCCCGAAGTGCCTGAAATTATGGATAACAGAGCACAGAAATCTAGTAGCATCCAAAACTCCAAGGGCAGTTTAACACACAAGCTTCCCCGGATGGAAAGGCAGTAAGAGATCTTGTGATAAGATGCTTAAAGGGAATCTCTTTTTAACGTACCTTACCTGGAGACAAACGGGCCTTTGAGATTAAGGCAAAAATACATGTATCACTGGGCACCATGTTTGGAGAAAGGGATAACCCAAATGGATATTTCTTGCTCTCATCTAATAATGCAATAGTTTAGTTCTTCAAGCAAAACAGTCTTCAGTTCAGGAGGATGTTTACTTCTGTTCCCTCCTGTGGGCTGCGTCATAGGAAAAATACATTGTCTTGTTTAAAAGATTGACTGGATCAGGAGAAAATTGTTTCCTTGTTAAATATTTTAACATGTATTTGAGCAACCAGACTTTATTACAAAAATGTTTCTGTAAAAGGAACTATGTCTAATGGACACATTTTGCAATAGCCTTCCTGTTTCTGGGAGACCTCAAGAGGAACAGGAGCCTCAAATAGTTGATACAGATCACAACCACTGTTATAGTTATGGTATATTTCACCTTGACCCTAAAATTCAAATGATTAAAACTTAGGTTATTTCTTTCCGAGTTAAAACGAGTCAAAGGTGGTTTAACTGTACCTTATTTATTTTAGAATAGATTTACACAAGTTTCTCTGTTACAGCACTTTATCTGTGCATCTAATAAATTTCTTAAGCTTTTCTTAGGTTGTATGCTGCTATGTTTGGTTAATTTGTGTGAACTAAATATAAACCAGGTGATCTTAAAACTTAATATAGAAGCGTACACAGATTACTGAATTGTTGCTTTTTGACTTCTTGCCTTTTGAAATCTGTTTTGGTAGAAGTGCCTTAACCCTACAGGTTTATCAGAACAGCCTGGGCAGTTTTATTCCTAAGGCAGAGAATCTCTCTCTAGCAGCCATAAGAAAAACAGTTCAGAATAAAGAAAGGCAAAGATTTTTAATCCATGCTGAAGTTCCTTTTCACTACCAGACAGTCCCCCTTGTGGTCATGTTGTCATGCTAGTGTAATGAACATGAATTGCAGACTTTCATCTTCACCAATAAATGACAACATAGAGAAATACTGAATATTGTCTCCTCTCACTTGCACCTCTCGATCAGGGCCACTGTTTTTTCAAACAAAAGAGTTAACGAGATCCTATTGCATCTTGTTTAATGTTTATTAACTACAGTTTGGAAACCACAAACGTAGAAAAAAAATATCATTTCCTTATTTTATTAAAACATATATAAAACATATAAAAAACATATATAATATATATATATAACACATATTGTGTTGTAAAGCCCACAATTCCCTACCAATGACAACAAAAACATCATCTAATTGAGCATGCAGTTTTCATTAACCTGTTTGTTTTTTTTTTGTTTTTTTGTTTTTTTACAAATACCCAACAACACATACACGTGTTGTGTTGTGTTTTTTTCCATCATTTCTCACTGAAGCAATACCCATCCCGTATCAGATCTGTGTCATTACTCTAATTTTTGTTCCTAATGTACTTGAAAAACTTCTTAACTCTATTGATTGCAACAGTGGACTTTTTTCCCTCCGATCTTAACTCCATTTATCAATTACTTATTCTCTTAAAATCCTGCTTTTAAGAGATGGTTAGGTATTCACCATCTCTCACTCTTATTTATAGATTTTCTTTTCTTTTTCAGTAGTTCAGCCCTAGTCAACTCGGAGGTGTCATGTATTTGGCAATTTTATTTATGGTAGCACTCCCCTCCCCTCCCCTCCCCTCCCCTCCCCTCCCCTCCCCTCCCCTCCCCTCCCCTCCCCTCCCCTCCCCTCCCCTCCCCTCCCCTCCCCTCCCCTCCCCTCCCCTCCCCTCCCCTCCCCTCCCCTCCCCTCCCCTCTCCTCCCCTCCCCTCCCCTCCCCTCCACTCCCCTCCCCTCCCCTCCCCTCCCCTCCCCTCCCCTCCCCTCCCCTATCCTACCCTCTTTTGCCTCCTCTCCCCACTTTTGCCTCCCCTCCACTCCCCCCCATCCCCTCCCGTCCCCTCCCGTCTCCTCCCCTCCCCTACACCCCCTCCCCTATTCTCCCTGTCCCTATACTCTGCTACACTCCCCTCCCCTATACTACCCTACACACTCCTACACTCCCCTCCCCTATCCTACCCTAAACTCCCGTTCGCTACACTGCCCTACATTACCCTATGCCCCCCTCCCCTACACTCTCCTACACTCCCCTCCCGTATCCTACCCTACACTCCCCTAAACTCCGATCCCCTACACTACCCTATACTCTCCTATGCTCCCCTCCCCTCTAACACGCTACACTACGCTACACTACGCTATGCTACCCTACCCTACCCTACCCTACCCTACCCTACCCTACCCTACCCTACCCTACCCTACCCTACCCTACCCTACCCTATATTATCCTATCCTATCCTATCCTATCCTATCCTATCCTACCCTATCCTATCCTATCCTATCCTATCCTATCCTATCCTATCCTATCCTATCCTATCCTATCCTGTCCTACCCTCCCCCTGCCCTCCCCTCCCCTGCCCTCCCTTCCTTTTATTCCCTCCCCTTCCCTCCCCTCTTGTCTTCTTCTCTCCTCTCTTCTTTCTTTCGGGTAACTTCAAATCGCTTCAGTCGTTCTCATAGCTCCTGTCCCTGGCTGATTCACGGGAACCCATCAGCAGCAACCAGAAGCGCTCCAGCTGCTGTGTCACTGGTCGAGCAACAGTCTCCAACTGGGAATCGCTGACTTCGTTGTGTGGCTCAGACAGGTGCCTTGCAGTTCCACCGTGGCCTGGACGTTTCCTCTTGCTGTGTCCCCACCTACAGCGCACTTCTGCTTAGAAGCAGCAGCAGGCTTTGCAAGATGTCCCACTCCTTCCATTTTCAGTGGTTTAGCTTGGCTAGCCGGGTGGTGTCTGTCAATAGAAGACAACAACGAGATTTGGGTTAGAAACAGCTAACTGAGTAGTTCCTTTGCACAAGGGCAAGGAATATCTACCCCTTCCTACTGGAGGCTGCAGTGTCAGAGATAATGACGGGTCCTTCCGAGAGCTTTGAAATATCCCTTGGGGATGCTGAGTCCAGAGGACCAGAGCAAACCTGTCTAAAGTACACCGTGGAATCACTCGGAATGACTTCCTAGCAGAAGCATGTGTCTGATACGGCTTCAGCTGCTTGCAGTGTTCTTCTTCACCTCATACCTAAATTCAGATGAGAGATCTCAATGAAGATGGAAAGGTTGAGAAATAGAGAAATCACTGATGTGCTTTGAGAACTTCTAAGGACTGAGTACTGCATCAATCCCATGTTGTAACATTAAGGATTGGTTAGAAAAGCAAACGTTAAAAACAAGGAAAGGGGAAGAACAAGTAAGCTTTCTTAAAGTATCTATTCTATTTAAGGTATCTTTAAAGAAGTAAATAAGTACTGAAATATATATGCAGATAGAGAGAGAGAGAGAGAGAGAGAGAGAGAGATACAGAAACCTAAGAGTCTGCTGTGCAGGTTAGCTTCTTGCTCTCTTTTCTAAAAGTCACAGTGAATGCAGCATCTGTGTGCGTTACAAGCATTACCCTCAGTCCAGCACAGGTACACACGAGAGGTCAGCCTGCAGGTTGCGGAGGCAAAGCAACTGCTCTGGCTGGATGTGAAGAGCCAAGACAGAAGTTGCTGTCAGGGAAAAGATACACAGAGGGGATGAAAAAGACGGAGTGTGCTTCCGACCTTCACAACTTCTAAGCAAGCGGAGATGAGGTTGTGGAAGAAGCAAATAAGCTGTTGATCTAGAAGCAGCCTGAAGATTGTCCTTAAGCAGGGCCTTGCATTCTTCATTTTTACAGCATTGCTTGCCTTCAAGTGCACGACGATGATTTTATGAACTTTCTACCACTACAGAAATGCACCGGATTCTTTCACAAAACTTACGGGTGGTACTTGGCAATATTGGTCAGCATTCTCTATTTCCTTCTTCATCTCAATTCTCTTTTGGCCTGTGAAGCTTTCCAGATCAGAGGAGAAGATCCACGGTAATACGGAGCTTTGGATACTGCAAAGGAAACGAAGAATCCTACTGACAACTCTTTTCAACCTCGCCTGCAAGCATCACAGAAAAGAACACCGAAAGAACACCGCTTTATCATGGGAAGCATAAATTGGAGCATAGGTGTCCTATAGCTGAAGCGAGGTGAAGCAGGTTCCACACAAGGTGAAGGAGCACACCCATAAGCATTTCCGTAAAGCCGTGTTTTCAAACAAAGGGTTAAGATTTAGATTTTCTTACAAGTGAAGAATGAAGAAATAAAAGAAAAAGAAAATTACCAGGACATCCAGTTTTCCTCTAGCTTGCTTTGCTTCTTTCCGAATCTGAGTCTGGAGTGACAGTCAGGGAGCAGCGTTGTGCAGAAATGCCAAAGCCTCCCCAGCTGGTTGTACCTTCATCAGCAAGGGCTTTGATACTGCTGCCTCCTCAGCAACATCAGCCATTTCCGAGGAAAGCTGGTGTCCATCAGGTCAAATAGGAATGGGAAATCCCTCTTGCCACAACTTCACACTCACACCAGAGTTGGCAGGACAGGCTGATGGACAGAGAAGCGTCTGCAAGAGTGTTAGAAAACAGACTTTAGATTTCCGTCAACCCAGGAAGAATTACTTGCTCATCCCTTCAAAGTGAACTCTGAGTAGAAGGAGGGGATCCCAAGCTGCATTCCTGACATCTATGCTGCAAAGTCATCCAATGGGACATGTTACTGGACCAGCCTGTTACGAACAGAAACAGGACTTTGAGGTTATGCTGTTGGATTAGAATTAAGCTCAAAGAGTTAGTCCTTTGACGTGTTTTTGTTTGCAAGTGTTTTCACTGCTTCCCAGACAATGTCTCCAGCAAGCTAGCTGCTTGCTTCATTTGTTCTGTTCTGTTCTGTTCTGTTCTTTTTGATTCTGTTTTGTTTTGTTTTCTCAGCCAGGATTCTTAGAGAAATGAGATTAAAGTGATCATATTGTATGTCCACCCATCCCTCCCTCCCCTTCGCTTGTCCAGAGCTTTTACCTCGTCCAGCAGCTTGAATGAACTCGGTCCTAGGCGCAGTTGTGTCCAAGCCATTCTGTTCCTAGACGTGTTGTGAGAACAGACAGCTAAGTAGTGGGGAGAGGACGTGCTGCTGTCTGCAGTGTGACCTCAGCGCTTACCAAACAGTAGGGAATACACAGAGAAGGGCCTTAGGAGAACTTCAAGCCCCAGATACGTTTTATGTGGAAACCATATTTCCCAAGATAACACTGGACACAACTGCATAATCAAAAGGGATTCATTTCTTGGTTCATTCAACTCCTAGGTTTTAGTTTTAAAACTAAATGGGGAATAGGCTAAAGTTATGCAAGGGGAGTTTTAGGTTAGATGTTAGGAAGAATTTCTTTACTGAAAGGGTTGTGAGGCATTGGAACAGGCTGCCCAGGGAGGTGGTGGAGTCACCATCCCTGGAAGTCTTCAAAAGACGTTTAGATGTAGAGCTTAGGGATATGGTTTAGTGGGGACTGTTAGTGTTATGTTAGAGGTTGGACTCGATGATCTTGAGGTCTCTTCCAACCTAGAAATTCTGTGTGATGTCTGTCTTGGCTTAAAGCACTCTTCCAATCTCTATTTCCAGTTCCTAGGATTTCCTGAAATAGCTCATCCCATTTTTTTTCTTTGTACACTCTCCCAGCCTCTTTGTTTTCCTCTCCCCAAGAAACTTAGCACTGCTCTCTTCATACTTGACAACTAGATATGGAGCTGTATCAGCCAGAAGGAAGTTTCCTTCACACTTTCTGCTTCTTACGGTATCTGGGCTCTTACCTTTACACTTACTCACCCTTCCTACATTAGCACAAAGAAAGCTGTTTGGGAGATCTGATGTCTTGTTTTCCAGAAACTGCCCTGAATCACCTTTACGAGAGCTGTCCCACGCTGCGAGCACAAGTCTTGCAGTCTGGCCAGATATTTGCCTTCTAAGTCAATAACCAAATCTGTTACAAAGGTAAGAACATGTAATTAATGGAAAGGAAATCCTTTTATCCTTTTATTTTGATCCAAATTCACTTTTTTTTTTTTTTTTTTTTTTTTTTTTTTTCTCTAGACCAAGAATGAATCGTGGAGAACCACCAAAACTCAGGTGAGAAATGAAATGACAAATGTTAAGGTCAGGCAGCTTGCCCACTGCCATTGCTACCCTGAAAGCAGATGGAGTGCATCTTCATACGCCACAGCCTGAGACACTAGTCGACAGGCCAGCCCGTGTGAGGAAGTCCATTGCTGCCTGAATTTTAACATGACAGGGGGACTCTTAAGCCTCTTGTTTATGCTTTAGTACTTGCGGTCTATGGGAGGACCACAGCACACTCTTCTCTGTCTCCCCTTATTTGTTGATCGTCTGTAGGAAGAAGAGAACGTGCAGAGGCCCTCACCCGTACATTGGGTCTGTTCTCACTCTGTGCAGCTCCATCATTGAGCAAAGTACCAACCTTGAGGCTTCTGTAAGGACTTGACACAAACTACAGAATACTACAATGAAGCATTCACAACAAAACCACATTTTTTTCCTCAGCCAAGCATCAAAACACTTACAGAAGGGCATGGTCCCTCTCTGTGCACCTCAAGGGGAGATCCACAAATCCTCACGTGGTTTCATCGCATCCAGCACCCTTCTCTGTGCCTCCCAGCTAAACGTGCACAGAGGCAGCTGTTGCCAAAGTGCTGTGGTGACACAATTCAGTTCTGTTTCTGAAGTCATCACCGCAGGCGCCTCCCAGTGACGGCACAACACTCTCTGTTGCTAATGCGTCTGTCTCAGAAACAGCTAGGGAAGTACCACTATGCCCAAACTGACTTGAATTAGAGTAGTTCCCAAATTGTTCTCTGCTCCCCTACATCTGTGGAAGGTGTGTGATCAATCTTTTCCTTGAGAAAGGACTACAGAGCAAAAGAGCTTGATTCTGAGACGTTGCCCGTCCTTGTAGAGCAGTTCACCTTTGATTTCCATGTCAGAAAAAAGAAGGTGAAATCAACAATTCCCTTCCTCTGAGCTGGGAATAGGAAAGAAGCCCAATTCTCCAGGAAGCCTTCAAAAGGAAACTCTGCATTTCTTTGTTAAACACCTTGTTTAATTTCTTGAAAGAAATCTTTCCCAGGACTTTGCAACTGCGGTGGTTCAAAGCGGGTGGGCAGCCGAGTTCCACCACGGCCGCTCTCTCACTCCCCCTCCTCAAAGGGAAAGGGGGAGAAAATACGATGCAAAGGGCTCCAGGGCTGAGATAAGGACAGGGCGATGGCTCAACAAGTATCGTGACGGGCAAAGCAGACTCAGCAGAGTGACCCTCAGGGTCCCTCCCTGCCCCTGCTCCCCGTGGGGTCCCTCCCATGGGATGCCGTCCTTCCCCAGCTGATCCCACACGGGCTGCCCACAGGCAGCAGCTCCTCAAGCACTGCTCCCACACGGCTCCGTCCCACGGGCTCCATCCATCCATCCATCCCCCAGGAGCAAACTGCTCCAGCACGGGTCCCCCACGGCTGGGCGGCAGCTCCCCCCAGCCCCCCTGCTCCTGCGGGGGCTCCTCTCCATGGCTGCAGCTGCGGCCCGGGGCCTGCTCCTGCGGGGGCTCTCCACAGGCCGCAGCCTCCTCCAGGCCACAGCCACCTGCTCCACCGGGGGCTCCTCCACCCACAGGGGGGCAGCAGCGTGGAGATCTGCTCCATGGGGGACCCATGGGTGCAGGGGGACAGCCTGCTCCACCAGGGGCCTCTCCCTGCACAGCCCGCAGGGGAACTGCTGCTGTGAGCCTGGAGCACCTCCTGCCTCCTGCTGCACTCACCTTGGGGGCTGCAGGGCTGCTTCTCACTCCTTGCTCTTCCAGCTTCTGTTGTGCAGCAGTATTTCCCCCTGCTTACATCTGCTCTCCCAGAGGTGCAAACAACATCGCTTATTGGCTCAGCTCTGGCAAGCGCCGGGGCCCTTTTGGAGCTATCTGGAGCTGGCTGTTGTCTGGATTGTTCTCACAGACGCCATCCCTGCAGGCCCCTGCTACCAAACCCTTGCCACGTAAATCCGATCGAAGTGTATGCAGCAATTACAAAGCCGCTGTGCTTTGGGCTGTCACGATCCTTCTGCAAGTGCAGGGGAGGTGCAGGGTTGCTTTGCATTTCCAAAAGGAGGAAGAAAGCCTCCAACCCCACTGGACCTCAGCCACTTGCAGGATCCAAGCAACGCTCCCCACTTTCAGTTATCTCCCTCCCATGCACACAGTGGGAGCAAGGTTGAACAAGCACATTTTTGAAAATGTTTATCTTAATGAAGAATAAAAGAAGTCTACAACACCCAATCCCTCTGTGCACCCAAGGCAAAAATCGTGGACTATTCTGCCTCAACACTATTTTCAGACCCAATTTGTCAAGTCATCTAGCAGAGGATTTCTCTCTTGTTCACTCACTAGCTTAGTAGAGCACCAGTTTACATAGGTGCTGGAGCAGATTCCTCAACCATCTGAAGGGACTTGATCCCAGAAAAGTTCAAAACTGCAGATGACTCATGATTTTGTGGTGAAGCATCTATTAAATGAGAGCTGTTCCGCTTAGGGCACAGTGAGACAGTGTGAGAAGAACCCTGTATCTCACTGATTGAGGCTTTATAACTCTACAGAATTGTCAGTCAACAATAAATGGAAAGTGCAGGAGATATGTTCTTTCTTCCTCCTTTCCCTGCCATACATTAGCAGAGAGATTGTGGTGGGATATAGGTTCAGAGCCTCACAGAAGAAGGATTTGAACCCAGGCTCTCCACAGTCTGCACCACTGCCTTCCTGATGGCTTTTGACTATTTTATTTTATTTTATTTTATTTTATTTTATTTTATTTTATTTTATTTTATTTTATTTTATTTTATTTTATTAGTATTATTATTCTTCTTTTTCTGGGTGGTGTCTAAGTCTTGGGGGGAAGAACAAACTGTGGGAGGAGGGAATGCTACTACTGTCTGTGACAGTGGTGATTTCTGGACAGTGTTAGCAACAGAGCTTCTGCAGAGAAGAGAAAATGCCAGGCAGTCTCTGTTGGTATTCCATGTACTGAGTACTGAGTGCAGTTTTGGGCTCCACAGTATAAGAAAAAGACATAAACCTGTTAGAGAGTGTCGAAAGAAGGGCAACAAACAAGAGGGTCTCTTTTAACAGGGGGATTGAGGTTTGTGGCAAAGTTTTGGTAGCAATTTAGGGGCTGCACTGTGCTGGACACAGCAACAGACGCACCATAAGCCAAAGTCAGACAATAAGCCAAGGTGTGTTCACGTGTGGTTTACTGTGGTTTACGTGTGGTTTACGTATAGAAGAAAGTTTTTGCCTAGTGGTGAGTATACTGCAGATTTGCTGCATTGTTCTAAATTAAATAGCAAGATAAGTGATGGCATCGTAGGCTGGGAAAATATTTCTAGAGTATCAGCGCATTTTGAGCATCATTTTAACTGTTTATGCAAACATGAAGATTATTAAAATCAGTGTTTATTTATGTCTGTATGTAAACAGGTGATCATGTTGTATAGCATGCAGTAAATGGTTTGTGAATGCTGCTTGAAGAATGAAAAGAGTAAGTCAGCTCCACAAGGAATAAATGAATTTTGTTTATTTGTGCAATGCAGAGATTAGAATTAGACCAACAGCATGGAACCAAAGTCTTGCTGTGTGCCTTTTATCTGTAGGACAGTTCATGGAGGCTTCAGCAGCCCTATCTGTTTTCTAGCACTCTGAAATGTCCTCTGTGGTGCTGCACCCAGTTGAAAGCCTGCACTGATTGTGCTGAACTTTCCTAACAGGAGGCACGGGTCCTTCGTCGGACGCTGGCTGGGGATGTATGCTGCGATGCGGGCAGATGATGCTGGCCCAAGCACTGATCTGCAGACACTTAGGGAGAGGTGAGTGCTGGTCCTGAGGGAACTTCGGTATTGTCTGCAGACGCTTCTTCGTAAGTACTCCATTAAAAGCACAAACCCTGAATTTATTAGTGAGACTTTCTTTGATGCCCTGGTAACAGTTCCTAATGAATCAATTCATATTCAGCTGGGTGAAATCATCCCAGCCTGAAGCAGAGAAATAGGCATAGAAGGAGAACAAATGGGGAATCCTGTCGCCATTATTTTATAAACCTTTTAGTGTAACACCCAAGTTGAGGCCAAGGGAAAACCTGCCACCGTGGGACAGTGCTCTTACCCTTCTCTTCACTACTCACTTGTCAGCAGCACGAGGTCCAAACCCCCCTGGTGCAAGCTCTTAAGCATGCATGTCACATCCCAGGATGCTGCCAGTGGAGTGTTTGGACTTTCTGTATGGATCTTATGTTGTTATTTAATGGGTGCTTAGAAATCCAACAAGGTCTAAACACAGCCTGTACTTTTAAATAATCTTGGAAGCTCAGAGATACTGGAATGGCTATCAACACGCAGCATGATCCGTCAGAATATGTTTGCAGTTGATGTTTTTGTTTTGTTTTATTTTCCCTGTTTTTACAATCTAGCCTATGATGATAAAGGGCAGCTTGATGATAAATAACAAGCTTGGAATTCTAGGAGCTCTACACAAAATGTAAATATTCGAGATGAATTGAAATGTCTTTTAACATCTCATTATAAAGCTTTCTGCTGTCTAGACATTTGATCAGTGTAATGAAAACGTCACCATTTTTTATTCTCTATCAATTTTTCCTTTCAGATTGGCAATGGGAAAAACACAAAAAACAACCAGAAGAATATCACAGAATCCTACGATGCTTTCTCGACAGGAAGGCTTGCTGTTATTCAATCCACCAGATGGGTAAGAACAAACATAAACTTTCAGGTTTTTTCCACTGAAATTTCTACTGTGTTGAATCACTAATTTGCAGTATGTTAATTCATAATTTTAAAAAGTGGATGTGAAGACAAGGTGTATGCTTATACAAAAATAAAAAGGTATGCAGATGGGCGCAAAGACTAGTAGTACAGAAACATTCCCTGAGACCTAAATAAAGCCATGTACTAGAATGTAGCTCTTGATAAACTCTGTAAGCCTTGGGTACCAGAGTCAGTAATGTTAGAATAGACAGTCTTGTAGCTTATTGCTGTAATTTGTAATAAAGGGCACTAACATTTGTTAACTTGTAATTCTCATTGTAGTTTAGAAGCCTTTTGTTTATTAAAGAAACTGGCACTCCCTAAGTTTTGAAAAGAGCATAGATTGAGAAAATAATTGTTATTGCTAAATACAGATTGCAGTTACTCTAGAATGTTTGACAGTCACAGTATTTACTGTATATTGTTCCCACATTCTTTATGGTCTCATTTTTCTTTGATTTTGTGTCCGTGTGTCTTTTTTTCACTATGAAAACAGCACAGGTGGGTGTTGGAGAGGGGAAGTCAATTGGAGAATGGTTTGGACCAAATACAGTTGCTCAAGTACTAAAGTAAGTGAGATCATACCAGTCTCATTCAGAACGTACTCCCCTGGGGCAGCCAAGAGAAGGCCCAGGCAGAGTTTTGAAGGCTGCATCTCCCCCTGTCCCACAGTCAGGAATGTACTTGCCATCTATTTACAAGTGCAGCATGGAATGTCATGCCACAGCTCGGTGTGCAGGTACTGAGTTGGGAATGGGTGACCTCTAAATTTTAATAAAGGAAGAGCCTGAGGAGAAGAAACTGCAGGAAAGTCTCCTGCTATGCCGTCTGCATGCCCTCACCAGTCACACCACAGATGTATATTCCTTTCTGCACAGTGGCACAGCTCTGGCAGGTCGAGAGTGCCACCGTGTAGGTCGGAGTGGTGGTGTGAAACATCAGAGAGAAGCCATCTCGGCTGAGGAGGGAACTGAGCTGCAATTCCTCCCTTTCTGAGCAGCAGTTCTGCCAGCAAGGCTACTGGATAAAGATGGGCAGCTCCTCATAGTCTGGGAGCCACACTGAAAGGAACTGAGGCTGCTCAGTTCTCCAGGGGTACGTGGAGGTGTCTTACCTCAGGCAGGGGCTAGGCTACAGGTCCTGCGAGCTCAGCAGCAAGTCTTTGACACCCTGGAACAGGCACATGATCTGAAGAGGGAGGGGAGCTGAAGCATGCCCTGGACTCCAGATCTTTCATGGCCAAGTTTTTCATGGTGAAACGCTCACCCCCATTTCTTTCTGGCTTATTTGAAACAGCTAATTCTGCCAGTGCAGCTTAAGAGTGTAGCTCCCTTCCCCAAAGGTTTGGATTTTGCAGAAGTGGACATAAAACTGTGTGCTGCTGTCTCCCACTGAAGTTTTGGTGCCCCAAACCCTTAGCTGATTTAGCTTTTAACGCCCCATTTCTGCTGTGCACGCAGGCTCAGGCAGAAGTAATTCCACTGAATTCAGTGGAATTTCTTAAGCAAAAAGTAATCTGCAAAACTGGCATAGGAATTTTTTTCTTTCCCAGATGAGAAAAGACACAATTGGGCAAGAACCCATTGCAGAGACTGTCGAGTGCAATAAAAAGTAATAAACTTGATGTAGTTGAACTGTTACTGTCACTGCACTTAGCAGTAAGACAAAAGAGTTTGCACATGGTGCAGCGCATATGTTTTTCCTGGTACCACTCAGTACCTATTTTTCTAAAGATATTAAACATTTAATGTTTAAAGTTTTCTTTTTCTTACATGGAGACTTTAAAAAATGCAGAAAGGATGTTTTTTCTTAAGAAAAAAAGAATAAATAAATGGTTCTGAGTGTAAAGCTACCCTTTTGATCCAACTAGTTTATATTAATTAGTACCTTAATGTTTTCTAGGAAGCTTGCTTTATTTGATGAATGGAATTCATTAGCAGTTTATGTATCTATGGACAATACGGTGGTCATTGAAGACATCAGGAAGTGACACCTCATCAGTTTTCTGGTAACAGTTTCTGATTTGACTCCATTTGCCAGCATGTATCTAAACATGAACAAATACTTGGGGGGGCATGGGTTTGTCTTGCAAGGGTAAGAAGAGGGAAGAAGGACATACAAACTCAGTTGTGTTTTTTTGATCCCTGATGCCAACTTCGTGCTCACATCACTGGATGTGAAGAGCTCCTTGAAGAATTTCTACTGTCATCATTGCTGCCATTTCATTTCTCTGGCGTTTTATAGGCAAAGCTTGACACTATTAATAACATTAATAGGACATGTCACTGCAGTCTTAAATTGTCATCCCCCAATCATTGATCTAATGTCTCACTCGGACGTGCCAGCACATACTGTCTGCTAGAATTACTTCTACTAAATAGCTGTAATTGCCATGCCCGGCTCGTTTTGTCTTGGGTGCCCTATAAAGATCCCTGGCAAACTAGCTTAATTCACTACTGAGAGGAAGATCTGCTTTGTGTTCCTCTGTGCGTTGACTGATTTCTAGTTTTATTCCCGCAGAAAAAATGTGCTGGTGCCCTCCTCAGAGCAGCAGCGCGTCCCACAGCAGTGCACATTTGCACAGAAGTGCTCTTGGCCGAAGCAAGAAGGCAGGAGGACTCTGCACAGGCTGGAAAGCCCTCTTGCTTATTATACCTCTACGACTAGGGATAAATCACATAAATCCCGTATATATTGATGCATTTAAAGTAAGGTTTTCTTTCAGTTCATTGCTCGTTACTGTCAAATAAGTTTGGGTATGTGTGATGTCAGTAAAGAAATGAATGACAATTTCCTTTATTCCTTTTGAACTCCTAGGAATGCTTTAAGATGCCACAGTCTTTGGGAGCATTAGGAGGGAAACCAAATAATGCCTTTTATTTCATAGGATTTTTAGGTAAGGAAAAAAGAAACTTATTCCAAATGTGCAGATGATCAAAAGAGAACATTTTTTGAAGGGGAAATAGTAGGGGTCTAAGCGTGAACCTCTAGAAGTAAAGAAAGATGAGAATAGAATAAAATAAATGAAGAAGCATATCTAAAAGAGTTTAGAAACAGTATGAGATGATCCTTAACAGGAGCAGAAAGTTAACAGCAAAGCTAGGTGTAAAAATAAGTGATGACATCAACAAGAGCAACATACTGAGAATAGCTGATAGCATTTGACAAGTGTATTGGTCAAATGTCACTTTTATTTTCTTGTATTTCAAAACTGTTTCTGATAGCAGTATCTTTTTCACCCAAAATGTCATGGGGGTACTGTGGTATTTGAAAAAATTGGATCTGATCCCATGCCAGTATCCTGTGATTGGGTGATTGGCAGTTGTCACCAGTGGGATGTGTTTCTAAAGCTTTAAACAATCTGTAAAGATACCGGTATCTGTCATTCATTCACATACCTGTTTTTTAATACTGCTGCTTTTTAGAAAGTTTTTTTGTTTTGTTTTGTTTTAATACTTAACTACGTAACTGTGCAAAATGTGGCATGATGCAACGAGACAGACAAAATCATAATGAAGAGCAAATATTTTCAGTATAGATACCAGAATGGAAATGTTCCTTAGGTGGTCCATCATCTACAAGTTTTCAGCTTCTGCTGATACCTGGACTGTAGGAACTGGGTGGCGCTCCATGGAGGAGCACACAGGAGCTGCTGCTATTTTTTGGTTGACTATTTCGTTAGGGGTTTGCAGGGCCTTGTTCTCCCCGTGGGTTCTCTCCCTAGAGCTGCCACATATTTGGAGTCTTATATCTACTGATCGTACAGGGCATTACTGTATCAGAGGTCAAACCGCCTTACCTGCTGGTACCACATACCTACCATCTGCAAAGGTAAAACTCTGTGTGTTTGTTTTTTCCCCTAAGGGCTTCTTTTGCAAAGAAGAATGTGATTTTGATAACCGGTGTAGTCTTGTACAAAAGGTAAGAGTGGGAACTTAGCATCTCGATTTGTTCTTTATAAAGTCTGGTTTTTATTGTCTGTTTTTTGTAAAATTTTCCTTTGCATTTTCCTTTGTATACAAATTGTATGAGCCATGGAGAAGAATGCATTAAAGCATCAGGGTAAGGCAATACTACTGAATTGCTAATTGGAAATTGTTCAGCACTTTACCAGCCACAAACCCTGCCAGTTGGAAAATGGGTGTAAACATCCACACTTGAAGGTGTTACTGGGTGACACTTGCTTTTAACTTCTAATTCTCACTAAATGACTAAGGTTTAACTGCCATATTGTAGTGATGTATCAATGATTTGCTTCCTGATCCTTTTTTATTGTTTGACATAATAGATTGCGTGTTCTAATTATGACTGTTAGTCCCTGCTATCTTAAAGATCTGATTCTGTAAGTGCTGCAGGCCTCTAGCTCCTGCTGATCTAGGGAGAACAGAAGGTGCTGGCTGCCACAGGAAACAGACTTGAGGATGTTTCTGCATGCAGCTGTTAAGCTAAGCACCAGACGTCTGAATGTAAAGTACCATCAACCTCTAAGGGCATTTATTTAAAAAAAAAAAATCATCTAAGGAAAACAGTTTGTAAATAACTGAAATACAGGACAGAAGGTAACTTCTCTTTGAAGAGGAATAGCGTTTGGCTTCAGGAACACCTTTTTTCCTGACCAAAACCTGTCCTTCAAAATCTGATGCGTTTTTTTTTTTTTTTTTCCCCCTTTGGAGGAGCTGATAGATCTGTCTTTTGTGCTATTGATCAACAGAAAACTTGAGGAGAGTTCTATGCAAGCAACTTTCTTTTAAAAAGCAGAAAATATTGTACATTCCTAGTGTGCTTGCTACGTGTAAACAAAATTACAGGTTTGCAGATATCAAAGCTGATATCAAAAGATGATAAGACTGATAATTTGTAGTACAGTTCAAGAGATCTGTCTTCCAGATGTGTTTTAACTAGGGATGTATTACAGAGACCATGGTGCTTGGATTTCACAGTATGTCTGTATAAAGACTTTTTTTTCCTGATGGACATGCGTAATTAAAAAACACTTTCAATTAAGCAGACACATTTTGTGTTTGAAGCGTCCCCCGAGCCAGCTTTTAAAATGAAAGCATTCTGTCCTCAGGAGATTCTAAAGCAGCAGAGTCTACGGATGTTTGAGCTGGTCCAGAAGCACCCGCCACACTGGCCTCCTTTCATACCTCCAACAAAACCAGAAGTGACAACCACAGGAGCAGGTAAGGCACCGATTAAAAGCCTAATTGTGCAATGTTATGTTCCTCGTTAGCAAATAAAAGAATAATCACAGGTAGAATAACTATCCTTTGTGAGTGTCAAGCAATATATAGCAGGCATGTATCCAAACAAGCCATACAATTGCTAGCACAGATTTTTTTTTTTCACTCTTACAAAGTACTTTTCTGGAATGCGTCTTTCAAAGTTTTTTTTTTTTAAGTGAACAAAATCAGGCATGTCTTTAGAAGCATTTTTTTCTTTATCTTTTTTTAGAGAACTCATTGAATCTACTGACAAGCTATTTGAATTGGAAGAAGAATTTGAAATCCTGAGTGTGTGAAGGAAACTGTGGTGACTCTTCTGAGTGTTGAATATATTGGTAATATTATTGCATTGACTTAAACAGCCATGTTAGCCCCGAAGTGCCTGAAATTATGGATAACAGAGCACAGAAATCTAGTAGCATCCAAAACTCCAAGGGCAGTTTAACACACAAGCTTCCCCGGATGGAAAGGCAGTAAGAGATGTTGTGATAAGATGCTTAAAGGGAATCTCTTTTTAACGTACCTTACCTGGAGACAAACGGGCCTTTGAGATTAAGGCAAAAATACATGTATCACTGGGCACCATGTTTGGAGAAAGGGATAACCCAAATGGATATTTCTTGCTCTCATCTAATAATGCAATAGTTTAGTTCTTCAAGCAAAACAGTCTTCAGTTCAGGAGGATGTTTACTTCTGTTCCCTCCTGTGGGCTGCGTCATAGGAAAAATACATTGTCTTGTTTAAAAGATTGACTGGATCAGGAGAAAATTGTTTCCTTGTTAAATATTTTAACATGTATTTGAGCAACCAGACTTTATTACAAAAATGTTTCTGTAAAAGGAACTATGTCTAATGGACACATTTTGCAATAGCCTTCCTGTTTCTGGGAGACCTCAAGAGGAACAGGAGCCTCAAATAGTTGATACAGATCACAACCACTGTTATAGTTATGGTATATTTCACCTTGACCTTAAAATTCAAATGATTAAAACTTAGGTTATTTCTTTCCGAGTTAAAACGAGTCAAAGGTGGTTTAATTGTACCTTATTTATTTTAGAATAGATTTACACAAGTTTCTCTGTTACAGCACTTTATCTGTGCATCTAATAAATTTCTTAAGCTTTTCTTAGGTTGTATGCTGCTATGTTTGGTTAATTTGTGTGAACTAAATATAAACCAGGTGATCTTAAAACTTAATATAGAAGCGTACACAGATTACTGAATTGTTGCTTTTTGACTTCTTGCCTTTTGAAATCTGTTTTGGTAGAAGTGCCTTAACCCTGCAGGTTTATCAGAACAGCCTGGGCAGTTTTATTTCTAAGGCAGAGAATCTCTCTCTAGCAGCCATAAGAAAAACAGTTCAGAATAAAGAAAGGCAAAGATTTTTAATCCATGCTGAAGTTCCTTTTCACTACCAGACAGTCCCCCTTGTGGTCATGTTGTCATGCTAGTGTCATGAACATGAACTGCAGACTTTCATCTTCACCAATAAATGACAACATAGAGAAATACTGAATATTGTCTCCTCTCACTTGCACCTCTCGATCAGGGCCACTGTTTTTTCAAACAAAAGAGTTAACGAGATCCTATTGCATCTTGTTTAATGTTTATTAACTACAGTTTGGAAACCACAAACGTAGAAAAAAAATATCATTTCCTTATTTTATTAAAACATATATAAAACATATAAAAAACATATATAATATATATATATAACACATATTGTGTTGTAAAGCCCACAATTCCATACCAATGACAACAAAAAAATCATCTAATTGAGCATGCAGTTTTCATTAACCTGTTTTGTGTTTCATTTTTTTTTTTACAAATACCCAACAACACATACACATGTGTTGTGTTGTGTTTTTTTCCATCATTTCTCACTGAAGCAATACCCATCCCGTATCAGATCTGTGTCATTACTCTAATTTTTGTTCCTAATGTACTTGAAAAACTTCTTAACTCTATTGATTGCAACAGTGGATTTTTTTCCCTCCGATCTTAACTCCATTTATCAATTACTTATTCTCTTAAAATCCTGCTTTTAAGAGATGGTTGGGTATTCACCATCTCTCACTCTTATTTATAGATTTTCTTTTCTTTTTCAGTAGTTCAGCCCTAGTCAACTCGGAGGTGGGCAGCAGCAGCTTCTATGGAGCAGCTATGCTGGAAAAAAAAAAAAAAAAAAAGTTGAGCCTTGAGGGAAAAGGAAGGTGGGAGAGCCAGATGGGGCAAGAGGAAGGGAGGTGGTTTGACCAGGACACCTTGAGGGTCTGGGAAGAGAAGAAATGGATGGGTGCTTAAGAAATGAGCAGCATCACAGCCTACATACGGAAGAATTGTGACGAGCAGTTTAGAAATGTGAGCGATTGGTGGTCTTGTGTTGATCGGCAGCTGTGCTCCATGGTTATAGCTGTAATTTCAGCAGTTTACTGTGTAAGCCGCATGTTGCCACTTCCTTGATCAAGGCAAATGCTGTTCAGTTGCAGGGAAGAGGGGCAAGACTCAGGGAAGAAACGGAACGGAGAAAAACTGTACACTGTGGATATGCACACGTAGCCATAAAATCAGTGCTGGACAGAAAGAGAGAAAGAGAGACAGACAGACAGAGAGACAGAACGAAAGGAGGGAAGGAAGGAAGGAAGGAAGGAAGGAAGGAAGGAAGGAAGGAAGGAAGGAAGGAAGGAAGGAAGGAAGGAAGGAAGGAAGGAAGGAAGGAAGGAAGGAAGGAAGGAAGGAAGGAAGGAAGGAAGGAATGGAGGGAGGGAGGAAGGTAAAGGGAGAAAGAAGGAATACCCCACACTCATAAAAGTGAGAAAGATCTAGGTGTAAAATTACGTAAAAGAAAGACAACTGTCATGTTGTGGTCTGATAGTTTGTGGGAGAAAGCAGAAACCCAGCAATTCTGTCTTTCCTACTCCTCCAAACCAATTCCGTTGACAACTCTGAATGCTTCCAGCTAGAAAAAAAAGGAAGAATGAAGTGGAGGGCTCCTTGCCATCACTGTATTTCTGGAGCAGATTTCTGGATAGTCCCCGCAGCCAGCTGTAGGGCCTGTGCCAGGCTTGGAGTGGCTGCAGGGAACATGCCAGGGGCTCGAGGTGCTGCAGGGAACATGCCAGGGGCTGGAGGGGCTGCAGGGCGAGTGACACGGGTTTGAGGGGCCTCAGGTCCCAGCGCAGTGGTTGAAGTCGATGCAGGGAACATCAGAATTGTTGGAGGGGCTGCAGGTAAAATGCCAGGGGTTGCGGCGGCTGCAGGGTGCTGAGTCACAGCTTTGCATCAGGTCAAGACGCATTTTCCTAGAACCATCCATTTCCTCCTGAAGGGGCTGAATAGCATGGAACGGTCTTCAAAATGCACAGAGCAGACCCCAGCAAACGTAGGGATGCTGCTAGCAAGTAGGGAACTTTTTTGTTGATGTTGTTAACATTGTTTCACGACAATAGATGCAAACATGTATCTTGAGTTGAGGGCAAAGGTGACCTTGGATCTGAAGCACACAGGCGTTCACTAATGTCCCCCCATCCGGAGTGAATCCACAACGACTCGGAAGGAAAACTAAAGTCCAAAGCAGTGCACTGGGATAAAGAGAGTTTAATAGGGTAGAAAAGGAATAAAAACAATATAATAAATATTAATATTTATAATTTATAATATAATAACGTATAAAAATTGTTTAATTAATAAGATTAAATAATAATCATCATAATTTTATAGTAATAAAACAACGCCATACTGTACAACACAGTCAATAAAGTGGATTTAATGCAATAAAAATAAAACCCATTTATCCCATCCCAATGAGTTCCTATCCCCATCATCACTTCCCATCCCACTGATCATTTCCTATCCCAACAACGTCCCAGTTCTGATCCCAAGGCTGAATTCCCAACTCCCACCCACCCATCCAGCCAGCCATGCACCCATTTTCTGCATTTTCAGGTCACAAGACTCTGATGAAGGCCACCTCAGCCTTTTCCCCCCAAAAAAAAGCTGCTCTTTATTGTGAAAAACTTCACTTTTGCACAACACTGCAGACCCAGCCAAGATGGTCCTGCAAGACAAGGTGAAACAAACATACAAAACCCATATGGAGGTAAATTGGTTCATCTAAACAAATTCCTACCACGAAATCCTGATCCTCAATCTCAGCACCGATGAAAAAAGAGGATACAGTTCCCTCCTCCAAGGTCCCTCTCTGCCCCTGCTCCCCGTGGGCTCCTCTCCATGGCTGCAGCTGCGGCCCGGGGCCTGCTCCTGCGGGGGCTCTTTTTTGCACCTAAGTGCTGTTAACCATCCCAGGCATTTGTTGTTCACATGGTGAATAAGTGCTGTTTTGGATTTACAGAGATAATCTGTAGATTTGGTTCCAAAGGGGTTCAAATTCAGGCAAGGCAGTGAGAGCTTTGTGGGCTGCAGGAGAACCAAAATGCAGGAACTGTCAGGGCTCATCCTCACCCGGGACCAACTCTCATTTGGTCTTCTTTGGAGAGAAAGGCAAGCCAGCCAGATGGCTTCCACTACTTCTATGGGAGTGACATTGGGATTGATCTTTAAAATGAAATGAAGCAGAAGGCTGTGGGTTCTCCAACCTTCAAGATATGCAGCACTTGGCTGGGAAGGTTTCTTCCGTTCCTATGGATTTGAAGAATTAGGGCTGAAAGAAGCAGCAGGACCCTAGGGCCATATTCTGTCATCTCTATGGAAACTCCTGACGGGAATTCCCTCCCTACTGGTGTCAAACTGCAGGCAGGCAAACGGGTGTGGTCTCCTCTCTGTGCAACTCCCCAATCCATGGTGTCTCTTTGCATGTGTGAAATTGCATGTGTATAGGGGGTGTGGTGGCAGAAGAGTGAAAGCCTCTTCTGATGGCTCCTAAAGCTGTGAGTCTGACCCTTCTGTGACTGTGCTGAAAGCGATCCTGGGGATAGAAGGGAGAGTGATCCAGCTGCACATCATGAGACGGGGAAGAGACAGAGGCTCTGGCGTGCACTGCTGACTGGTTTGCCTCGGTGGGGTTGGAGTGAGGAAGCTGTACCCTCCTCTGTTAGCACAAAGGAGAGGAGTTATTCCACGCTATTTTTCCTCCTCTGTGTATGAATGGACAGACTGCACAGTTGGTTAAGGCCGTAGCTACTGAAGACAAGAACTCCATTGTCTGCTGCTCTTCAGGCAGAAGGCAGAAGGAATCAAGAGACAGGACTGGCTCTGTCTGCATACTGCAGTAGACGCACTTTTTTGCATCTTCTGTGCGTGAAAAAGTATGTTTTAATTGATAAGAATCCCAAGGGCCTAGAAATACTGCAGTTTTAGGATAAATCTGGTATAAACTGAGTGTCCTGAGGATTTTGAGTACTCCATTTCCGTGGCCAGACCAACAGAAACTCCAGGGCAATAGGAAACACAACTTTCTCTCTCTTATCCTAAATTTCTCCACTTGTTATCTCCTGACCAGCAATTTACAGGAAAGTTACAGGAAAGTGAGGGAAAATATTTGAACTATTTATACACCAGTGCAGGTGGTGCCATGTTAACTTCACTCTTTTGCAAGATCTTGTTTGCTAACAGCAAGTTATGGCCCCTAGGGATGTTTTACCTTGAGGGAGGGAATGGGGGCACACCAAAACAAGTAGAACAAGCAAAATACTGTGGGGTGGAGCTGACAAAACAACAAACAAACAAACAAACAACAAAAAAACAACTACCACCACAGACCACCCACTAGTGCCGTGCTTTTCATACTGAAGTGAGGAAAGAGCAGAGCATCCTTGCAGGAACTTCATGCCTCAAAACCCTCCTTTGTCACTCTTCCTGCACTTGTGTAACAGTTGCTTGCAGGTCTGTTTCCTTTCTTATTTCAGGACTGGAAGATGGCTTCATGGACAAAACAGACTTGGCTTGGGGAAGAGTAATTGAATTTATTGCCAACTGATCACAAAGTAGGACAGTGAGAATTTAAAAACTTTAAAACCAACCAACCAACCAACCAACCAAACAGAAAACCACCTCGCCACACTACTTCCATCCCAGGCTAAACCTCAGTCTTGATTCTTCTATCTATTTCCCACGGAGCAGTGGGGGGTGGTTGGAGGATGTTGGGGACTGGAGGTTGCAGGCTCTGCTGCTCCTTCATCGTATTTGGCAATTTTATTGATGGTAGCGCTCCCCACCCCTCCCATCCCCTCTTTTCCCTTCCCTCCACTCCCCTGCCCTCCCCTATGCTCCCTGTTCTTTCTGACCAACAGTATGATAGATTCGGGTGGGTGGTCAGCACGTGGGGCTACGGAGAGGACATGTACACAAAGATTTGGCTCCAGATCCAAAATGTCATGTATTTGGCAATTTTATTTATGGTAGCACTCCCCTCCCCTCCCCTCCCCTCCCCTCCCCTCCCCTCCCCTCCCCTCCCCTCCCCTCCCCTCCCCTCTTTTGCCTCCTCTCCCCACTTTTGCCTCCCCTCCCCCCCATCCCCTCCCCTCCCCTCCCATCTCCTCCCCTCCCCTACACCCCCTCCCCTATTCTCCCTGTCCCTATACTCTGCTACACTCCCCTCCCCTATACTACCCTACACACTCCTACACTCCCCTCCCCTATCCTACCCTAAACTCCCGTTCGCTACACTACCCTACATTACCCTATGCCCCCCTCCCCTACACTCTCCTACACTCCCCTCCCGTATCCTACTCTACACTCCCCTAAACTCCGATCCCCTACACTACCCTATACTCTCCTATGCTCCCCTCCCCTCTAACACGCTACACTACGCTATGCTACCCTACCCTACCCTACCCTACCCTACCCTACCCTACCCTACCCTACCCTACCCTACCCTACCCTACCCTACCCTACCCTACCCTACCCTACCCTACCCTACCCTACCCTACCCTATCTTATCCTATCCTATCTTATCCTATCCTATCTTATCCTATCCTATCCTATCCTATCCTATCCTATCCTATCCTATCCTATCCTATCCTATCCTATCCTATCCTATCCTATCCTATCCTATCCTACCCTCCCCCTGCCCTCCCCTCCCCTGCCCTCCCTTCCTTTTATTCCCTCCCCTTCCCTCCCCTCTTGTCTTCTCTCCTCTCTTCTTTCTTTCGGGTAACTTCAAATCGCTTCAGTCGTTCTCATAGCTCCTGTCCCTGGCTGATTCACGGGAACCCATCAGCAGCAACCAGAAGCGCTCCAGCTGCTGTGTCACTGGTCGAGCAACAGTCTCCAACTGGGAATCGCTGACTTCGTTGTGTGGCTCAGACAGGTGCCTTGCAGTTCCACCGTGGCCTGGACGTTTCCTCTTGCTGTGTCCCCACCTACAGCGCACTTCTGCTTAGAAGCAGCAGCAGGCTTTGCAAGATGTCCCACTCCTTCCATTTTCAGTGGTTTAGCTTGGCTAGCCGGGTGGTGTCTGTCAATAGAAGACAACAACGAGATTTGGGTTAGAAACAGCTAACTGAGTAGTTCCTTCGCACAAGGGCAAGGAATATCTACCCCTTCCTACTGGAGGCTGCAGTGTCAGAGATAATGACGGGTCCTTCCGAGAGCTTTGAAATATCCCTTGGGGATGCTGAGTCCAGAGGACCAGAGCAAACCTGTCTAAAGTACACCGTGGAATCACTCGGAATGACTTCCTAGCAGAAGCATGTGTCTGATATGGCTTCAGCTGCTTGCAGTGTTCTTCTTCACCTCATACCTAAATTCAGATGAGAGATCTCAATGAAGATGGAAAGGTTGAGAAATAGAGAAATCACTGATGTGCTTTGAGAACTTCTAAGGACTGAGTACTGCATCAATCCCATGTTGTAACATTAAGGATTGGTTAGAAAAGCAAACGTTAAAAACAAGGAAAGGGGAAGAACAAGTAAGCTTTCTTAAAGTATCTATTCTATTTAAGGTATCTTTAAAGAAGTAAATAAGTACTGAAATATATATGCAGATAGAGAGAGAGAGAGAGAGAGAGAGATACAGAAACCTAAGAGTCTGCTGTGCAGGTTAGCTTCTTGCTCTCTTTTCTAAAAGTCACAGTGAATGCAGCATCTGTGTGCGTTACAAGCATTACCCTCAGTCCAGCACAGGTACACACGAGAGGTCAGCCTGCAGGTTGCGGAGGCAAAGCAACTGCTCTGGCTGGATGTGAAGAGCCAAGACAGAAGTTGCTGTCAGGGAAAAGATACACAGAGGGGATGAAAAAGACGGAGTGTGCTTCCGACCTTCACAACTTCTAAGCAAGCGGAGATGAGGTTGTGGAAGAAGCAAATAAGCTGTTGATCTAGAAGCAGCCTGAAGATTGTCCTTAAGCAGGGCCTTGCATTCTTCATTTTTACAGCATTGCTTGCCTTCAAGTGCACGACGATGATTTTATGAACTTTCTACCACTACAGAAATGCACCGGATTCTTTCACAAAACTTACGGGTGGTACTTGGCAATATTGGTCAGCATTCTCTATTTCCTTCTTCATCTCAATTCTCTTTTGGCCTGTGAAGCTTTCCAGATCAGAGGAGAAGATCCACGGTAATACGGAGCTTTGGATACTGCAAAGGAAACGAAGAATCCTACTGACAACTCTTTTCAACCTCGCCTGCAAGCATCACAGAAAAGAACACCGAAAGAACACCGCTTTATCATGGGAAGCATAAATTGGAGCATAGGTGTCCTATAGCTGAAGCGAGGTGAAGCAGGTTCCACACAAGGTGAAGGAGCACACCCATAAGCATTTCCGTAAAGCCGTGTTTTCAAACAAAGGGTTAAGATTTAGATTTTCTTACAAGTGAAGAATGAAGAAATAAAAGAAAAAGAAAATTACCAGGACATCCAGTTTTCCTCTAGCTTGCTTTGCTTCTTTCCGAATCTGAGTCTGGAGTGACAGTCAGGGAGCAGCGTTGTGCAGAAATGCCAAAGCCTCCCCAGCTGGTTGTACCTTCATCAGCAAGGGCTTTGATACTGCTGCCTCCTCAGCAACATCAGCCATTTCCGAGGAAAGCTGGTGTCCATCAGGTCAAATAGGAATGGGAAATCCCTCTTGCCACAACTTCACACTCACACCAGAGTTGGCAGGACAGGCCGATGGACAGAGAAGCGTCTGCAAGAGTGTTAGAAAACAGACTTTAGATTTCCGTCAACCCAGGAAGAATTACTTGCTCATCCCTTCAAAGTGAACTCTGAGTAGAAGGAGGGGATCCCAAGCTGCATTCCTGACATCTATGCTGCAAAGTCATCCAATGGGACATGTTACTGGACCAGCCTGTTACGAACAGAAACAGGACTTTGAGGTTATGCTGTTGGATTAGAATTAAGCTCAAAGAGTTAGTCCTTTGACGTGTTTTTGTTTGCAAGTGTTTTCACTGCTTCCCAGACAATGTCTCCAGCAAGCTAGCTGCTTGCTTCATTTGTTCTGTTCTGTTCTGTTCTGTTCTGTTCTTTTTGATTCTGTTTTGTTTTGTTTTCTCAGCCAGGATTCTTAGAGAAATGAGATTAAAGTGATCATATTGTATGTCCACCCATCCCTCCCTCCCCTTCGCTTGTCCAGAGCTTTTACCTCGTCCAGCAGCTTGAATGAACTCGGTCCTAGGCGCAGTTGTGTCCAAGCCATTCTGTTCCTAGACGTGTTGTGAGAACAGACAGCTAAGTAGTGGGGAGAGGATGTGCTGCTGTCTGCAGTGTGACCTCAGCGCTTACCAAACAGTAGGGAATACACAGAGAAGGGCCTTAGGAGAACTTCAAGCCCCAGATACGTTTTATGTGGAAACCATATTTCCCAAGATAACACTGGACGCAACTGCATAATCAAAAGGGATTCATTTCTTGGTTCATTCAACTCCTAGGTTTTAGTTTTAAAACATGTCTGTCTTGGCTTAAAGCACTCTTCCAATCTCTATTTCCAGTTCCTAGGATTTCCTGAAATAGGGAATCCCATTTTTTTCTTTGTACACTCTCCCAGCCTCTTTGTTTTCCTCTCCCCAAGAAACTTAGCACTGCTCTCTTCATACTTGACAACTAGATATGGAGCTGTATCAGCCAGAAGGAAGTTTCCTTCACACTTTCTGCTTCTTACGGTATCTGGGCTCTTACCTTTACACTTACTCACCCTTCCTACATTAGCACAAAGAAAGCTGTTTGGGAGATCTGATGTCTTGTTTTCCAGAAACTGCCCTGAATCACCTTTACGAGAGCTGTCCCACGCTGCGAGCACAAGTCTTGCAGTCTGGCCAGATATTTGCCTTCTAAGTCAATAACCAAATCTGTTACAAAGGTAAGAACATGTAATTAATGGAAAGGAAATCCTTTTATCCTTTTATTTTGATCCAAATTCACTTTTTTTTTTTTTTTTTTTTTTTTTTTTTTTCTCTAGACCAAGAATGAATCGTGGAGAACCACCAAAACTCAGGTGAGAAATGAAATGACAAATGTTAAGGTCAGGCAGCTTGCCCACTGCCATTGCTACCCTGAAAGCAGATGGAGTGCATCTTCATACGCCACAGCCTGAGACACTAGTCGACAGGCCAGCCCGTGTGAGGAAGTCCATTGCTGCCTGAATTTTAACATGACAGGGGGACTCTTAAGCCTCTTGTTTATGCTTTAGTACTTGCGGTCTATGGGAGGACCACAGCACACTCTTCTCTGTCTCCCCTTATTTGTTGATCGTCTGTAGGAAGAAGAGAACGTGCAGAGGCCCTCACCCGTACATTGGGTCTGTTCTCACTCTGTGCAGCTCCATCATTGAGCAAAGTACCAACCTTGAGGCTTCTGTAAGGACTTGACACAAACTACAGAATACTACAATGAAGCATTCACAACAAAACCACATTTTTTTCCTCAGCCAAGCATCAAAACACTTACAGAAGGGCATGGTCCCTCTCTGTGCACCTCAAGGGGAGATCCACAAATCCTCACGTGGTTTCATCGCATCCAGCACCCTTCTCTGTGCCTCCCAGCTAAACGTGCACAGAGGCAGCTGTTGCCAAAGTGCTGTGGTGACACAATTCAGTTCTGTTTCTGAAGTCATCACCGCAGGCGCCTCCCAGTGACGGCACAACACTCTCTGTTGCTAATGCGTCTGTCTCAGAAACAGCTAGGGAAGTACCACTATGCCCAAACTGACTTGAATTAGAGTAGTTCCCAAATTGTTCTCTGCTCCCCTACATCTGTGGAAGGTGTGTGATCAATCTTTTCCTTGAGAAAGGACTACAGAGCAAAAGAGCTTGATTCTGAGACGTTGCCCGTCCTTGTAGAGCAGTTCACCTTTGATTTCCATGTCAGAAAAAAGAAGGTGAAATCAACAATTCCCTTCCTCTGAGCTGGGAATAGGAAAGAAGCCCAATTCTCCAGGAAGCCTTCAAAAGGAAACTCTGCATTTCTTTGTTAAACACCTTGTTTAATTTCTTGAAAGAAATCTTTCCCAGGACTTTGCAACTGCGGTGGTTCAAAGCGGGTGGGCAGCCGAGTTCCACCACGGCCGCTCTCTCACTCCCCCTCCTCAAAGGGAAAGGGGGAGAAAATACGATGCAAAGGGCTCCAGGGCTGAGATAAGGACAGGGCGATGGCTCAACAAGTATCGTGACGGGCAAAGCAGACTCAGCAGAGTGACCCTCAGGGTCCCTCCCTGCCCCTGCTCCCCGTGGGGTCCCTCCCATGGGATGCCGTCCTTCCCCAGCTGATCCCACACGGGCTGCCCACAGGCAGCAGCTCCTCAAGCACTGCTCCCACACGGCTCCGTCCCACGGGCTCCATCCATCCATCCATCCATCCCCCAGGAGCAAACTGCTCCAGCACGGGTCCCCCACGGCTGGGCGGCAGCTCCCCCCAGCCCCCCTGCTCCTGCGGGGGCTCCTCTCCATGGCTGCAGCTGCGGCCCGGGGCCTGCTCCTGCGGGGGCTCTCCACAGGCCGCAGCCTCCTCCAGGCCACAGCCACCTGCTCCACCGGGGGCTCCTCCACCCACAGGGGGGCAGCAGCGTGGAGATCTGCTCCATGGGGGACCCATGGGTGCAGGGGGACAGCCTGCTCCACCAGGGGCCTCTCCCTGCACAGCCCGCAGGGGAACTGCTGCTGTGAGCCTGGAGCACCTCCTGCCTCCTGCTGCACTCACCTTGGGGGCTGCAGGGCTGCTTCTCACTCCTTGCTCTTCCAGCTTCTGTTGTGCAGCAGTATTTCCCCCTGCTTACATCTGCTCTCCCAGAGGTGCAAACAACATCGCTTATTGGCTCAGCTCTGGCAAGCGCCGGGGCCCTTTTGGAGCTATCTGGAGCTGGCTGTTGTCTGGATTGTTCTCACAGACGCCATCCCTGCAGGCCCCTGCTACCAAACCCTTGCCACGTAAATCCGATCGAAGTGTATGCAGCAATTACAAAGCCGCTGTGCTTTGGGCTGTCACGATCCTTCTGCAAGTGCAGGGGAGGTGCAGGGTTGCTTTGCATTTCCAAAAGGAGGAAGAAAGCCTCCAACCCCACTGGACCTCAGCCACTTGCAGGATCCAAGCAACGCTCCCCACTTTCAGTTACCTCCCTCCCATGCACACAGTGGGAGCAAGGTTGAACAAGCACATTTTTGAAAATGTTTATCTTAATGAAGAATAAAAGAAGTCTACAACACCCAATCCCTCTGTGCACCCAAGGCAAAAATCGTGGACTATTCTGCCTCAACACTATTTTCAGACCCAATTTGTCAAGTCATCTAGCAGAGGATTTCTCTCTTGTTCACTCACTAGCTTAGTAGAGCACCAGTTTACATAGGTGCTGGAGCAGATTCCTCAACCATCTGAAGGGACTTGATCCCAGAAAAGTTCAAAACTGCAGATGACTCATGATTTTGTGGTGAAGCATCTATTAAATGAGAGCTGTTCCGCTTAGGGCACAGTGAGACAGTGTGAGAAGAACCCTGTATCTCACTGATTGAGGCTTTATAACTCTACAGAATTGTCAGTCAACAATAAATGGAAAGTGCAGGAGATATGTTCTTTCTTCCTCCTTTCCCTGCCATACATTAGCAGAGAGATTGTGGTGGGATATAGGTTCAGAGCCTCACAGAAGAAGGATTTGAACCCAGGCTCTCCACAGTCTGCACCACTGCCTTCCTGATGGCTTTTGACTATTTTATTTTATTTTATTTTATTTTATTTTATTTTATTTTATTTTATTTTATTTTATTTTATTTTATTTTATTAGTATTATTATTCTTCTTTTTCTGGGTGGTGTCTAAGTCTTGGGGGGAAGAACAAACTGTGGGAGGAGGGAATGCTACTACTGTCTGTGACAGTGGTGATTTCTGGACAGTGTTAGCAACAGAGCTTCTGCAGAGAAGAGAAAATGCCAGGCAGTCTCTGTTGGTATTCCATGTACTGAGTACTGAGTGCAGTTTTGGGCTCCACAGTATAAGAAAAAGACATAAACCTGTTAGAGAGTGTCGAAAGAAGGGCAACAAACAAGAGGGTCTCTTTTAACAGGGGGATTGAGGTTTGTGGCAAAGTTTTGGTAGCAATTTAGGGGCTGCACTGTGCTGGACACAGCAACAGACGCACCATAAGCCAAAGTCAGACAATAAGCCAAGGTGTGTTTACGTGTGGTTTACTGTGGTTTACGTGTGGTTTACGTATAGAAGAAAGTTTTTGCCTAGTGGTGAGTATACTGCAGATTTGCTGCATTGTTCTAAATTAAATAGCAAGATAAGTGATGGCATCGTAGGCTGGGAAAATATTTCTAGAGTATCAGCGCATTTTGAGCATCATTTTAACTGTTTATGCAAACATGAAGATTATTAAAATCAGTGTTTATTTATGTCTGTATGTAAACAGGTGATCATGTTGTATAGCATGCAGTAAATGGTTTGTGAATGCTGCTTGAAGAATGAAAAGAGTAAGTCAGCTCCACAAGGAATAAATGAATTTTGTTTATTTGTGCAATGCAGAGATTAGAATTAGACCAACAGCATGGAACCAAAGTCTTGCTGTGTGCCTTTTATCTGTAGGACAGTTCATGGAGGCTTCAGCAGCCCTATCTGTTTTCTAGCACTCTGAAATGTCCTCTGTGGTGCTGCACCCAGTTGAAAGCCTGCACTGATTGTGCTGAACTTTCCTAACAGGAGGCACGGGTCCTTCGTCGGACGCTGGCTGGGGATGTATGCTGCGATGCGGGCAGATGATGCTGGCCCAAGCACTGATCTGCAGACACTTAGGGAGAGGTGAGTGCTGGTCCTGAGGGAACTTCGGTATTGTCTGCAGACGCTTCTTCGTAAGTACTCCATTAAAAGCACAAACCCTGAATTTATTAGTGAGACTTTCTTTGATGCCCTGGTAACAGTTCCTAATGAATCAATTCATATTCAGCTGGGTGAAATCATCCCAGCCTGAAGCAGAGAAATAGGCATAGAAGGAGAACAAATGGGGAATCCTGTCGCCATTCTTTTATAAACCTTTTAGTGTAACACCCAAGTTGAGGCCAAGGGAAAACCTGCCACCGTGGGACAGTGCTCTTACCCTTCTCTTCACTACTCACTTGTCAGCAGCACGAGGTCCAAACCCCCCTGGTGCAAGCTCTTAAGCATGCATGTCACATCCCAGGATGCTGCCAATGGAGTGTTTGGACTTTCTGTATGGATCTTATGTTGTTATTTAATGGGTGCTTAGAAATCCAACAAGGTCTAAACACAGCCTGTACTTTTAAATAATCTTGGAAGCTCAGAGATACTGGAATGGCTATCAACACGCAGCATGATCCGTCAGAATATGTTTGCAGTTGATGTTTTTGTTTTGTTTTATTTTCCCTGTTTTTACACTCTAGCCTATGATGATAAAGGGCAGCTTGATGATAAATAACAAGCTTGGAATTCTAGGAGCTCTACACAAAATGTAAATATTCGAGATGAATTGAAATGTCTTTTAACATCTCATTATAAAGCTTTCTGCTGTCTAGACATTTGATCAGTGTAATGAAAACGTCACCATTTTTTATTCTATATCAATTTTTCCTTTCAGATTGGCAATGGGAAAAACACAAAAAACAACCAGAAGAATATCACAGAATCCTACGATGCTTTCTCGACAGGAAGGCTTGCTGTTATTCAATCCACCAGATGGGTAAGAACAAACATAAACTTTCAGGTTTTTTCCACTGAAATTTCTACTGTGTTGAATCACTAATTTGCAGTATGTTAATTCATAATTTTAAAAAGTGGATGTGAAGACAAGGTGTATGCTTATATAAAAATAAAAAGGTATGCAGATGGGCGCAAAGACTAGTAGTACAGAAACATTCCCTGAGACCTAAATAAAGCCATGTACTAGAATGTAGCTCTTGATAAACTCTGTAAGCCTTGGGTACCAGAGTCAGTAATGTTAGAATAGACAGTCTTGTAGCTTATTGCTGTAATTTGTAATAAAGGGCACTAACATTTGTTAACTTGTAATTCTCATTGTAGT
This sequence comes from Anas platyrhynchos, assembly GCF_047663525.1. Taxonomy (NCBI): domain Eukaryota; kingdom Metazoa; phylum Chordata; class Aves; order Anseriformes; family Anatidae; genus Anas; species Anas platyrhynchos. Next base: position 28,735,773 of record NC_092595.1, read on the forward strand.
TTAGAAGCCTTTTGTTTATTAAAGAAACTGGCACTCCCTAAGTTTTGAAAAGAGCATAGATTGAGAAAATAATTGTTATTGCTAAATACAGATTGCAGTTACTCTAGAATGTTTGACAGTCACAGTATTTACTGTATATTGTTCCCACATTCTTTATGGTCTCATTTTTCTTTGATTTTGTGTCCGTGTGTCTTTTTTTCACTATGAAAACAGCACAGGTGGGTGTTGGAGAGGGGAAGTCAATTGGAGAATGGTTTGGACCAAATACAGTTGCTCAAGTACTAAAGTAAGTGAGATCATACCAGTCTCATTCAGAACGTACTCCCCTGGGGCAGCCAAGAGAAGGCCCAGGCAGAGTTTTGAAGGCTGCATCTCCCCCTGTCCCACAGTCAGGAATGTACTTGCCATCTATTTACAAGTGCAGCATGGAATGTCATGCCACAGCTCGGTGTGCAGGTACTGAGTTGGGAATGGGTGACCTCTAAATTTTAATAAAGGAAGAGCCTGAGGAGAAGAAACTGCAGGAAAGTCTCCTGCTACGCCGTCTGCATGCCCTCACCAGTCACACCACAGATGTATATTCCTTTCTGCACAGTGGCACAGCTCTGGCAGGTCGAGAGTGCCACCGTGTAGGTCAGAGTGGTGGTGTGAAACATCAGAGAGAAGCCATCTCGGCTGAGGAGGGAACTGAGCTGCAATTCCTCCCTTTCTGAGCAGCAGTTCTGCCAGCAAGGCTACTGGATAAAGATGGGCAGCTCCTCATAGTCTGGGAGCCACACTGAAAGGAACTGAGGCTGCTCAGTTCTCCAGGGGTACGTGGAGGTGTCTTACCTCAGGCAGGGGCTAGGCTACAGGTCCTGCGAGCTCAGCAGCAAGTCTTTGACACCCTGGAACAGGCACATGATCTGAAGAGGGAGGGGAGCTGAAGCATGCCCTGGACTCCAGATCTTTCATGGCCAAGTTTTTCATGGTGAAACGCTCACCCCCATTTCTTTCTGGCTTATTTGAAACAGCTAATTCTGCCAGTGCAGCTTAAGAGAGTAGCTCCCTTCCCCAAAGGTTTGGATTTTGCAGAAGTGGACATAAAACTGTGTGCTGCTGTCTCCCACTGAAGTTTTGGTGCCCCAAACCCTTAGCTGATTTAGCTTTTAACGCCCCATTTCTGCTGTGCACGCAGGCTCAGGCAGAAGTAATTCCACTGAATTCAGTGGAATTTCTTAAGCAAAAAGTAATCTGCAAAACTGGCATAGGAATTTTTTTCTTTTCCAGATGAGAAAAGACACAATTGGGCAAGAACCCAGTGCAGAGACTGTCGAGTGCAATAAAAAGTAATAAACTTGATGTAGTTGAACTGTTACTGTCACTGCACTTAGCAGTAAGACAAAACAGTTTGCACATGGTGCAGCGCATATGTTTTTCCTGGTACCACTCAGTACCTATTTTTCTAAAGATATTAAACATTTAATGTTTAAAGTTTTCTTTTTCTTACATGGAGACTTTAAAAAATGCAGAAAGGATGTTTTTTCTTAAGAAAAAAAAAAAAAATAAATCAAATGGTTCTGAGTGTAAAGCTACCCTTTTGATCCAACTAGTTTATATTAATTAGTACCTTAATGTTTTCTAGGAAGCTTGCTTTATTTGATGAATGGAATTCATTAGCAGTTTATGTATCTATGGGCAATACGGTGGTCATTGAAGACATCAGGAAGTGACACCTCATCAGTTTTCTGGTAACAGTTTCTGATTTGACTCCATTTGCCAGCATGTATCTAAACATGAACAAATACTTGGGGGGCCATGGGTTTGTCTTGCAAGGGTAAGAAGAGGGAAGAAGGACATACAAACTCAGTTGTGTTTTTTTGATCCCTGATGCCAACTTCGTGCTCACATCACTGGATGTGAAGAGCTCCTTGAAGAATTTCTACTGTCATCATTGCTGCCATTTCATTTCTCTGGCGTTTTATAGGCAAAGCTTGACACTATTAATAACATTAATAGGACATGTCACTGCAGTCTTAAATTGTCATCCCCCAATCATTGATCTAACGTCTCACTTGGACGTGCCAGCACATACTGTCTGCTAGAATTACTTCTACTAAATAGCTGTAATTGCCATGCCCGGCTCGTTTTGTCTTGGGTGCCCTATAAAGATCCCTGGCAAACTAGCTTAATTCACTACTGAGAGGAAGATCTGCTTTGTGTTCCTCTGTGCGTTGACTGATTTCTAGTTTTATTCCCGCAGAAAAAATGTGCTGGTCCCCTCCTCAGAGCAGCAGCGCGTCCCACAGCAGTGCACATTTGCACAGAAGTGCTCTTGGCCGAAGCAAGAAGGCAGGAGGACTCTGCACAGGCTGGAAAGCCCTCTTGCTTATTATACCTCTACGACTAGGGATAAATCACATAAATCCCGTATATATTGATGCATTTAAAGTAAGGTTTTCTTTCAATTCATTGCTCGTTACTGTCAAATAAGTTTGGGTATCTGTGATGTCAGTAAAGAAATGAATGACAATTTCCTTTATTCCTTTTGAACTCCTAGGAATGCTTTAAGATGCCACAGTCTTTGGGAGCATTAGGAGGGAAACCAAATAATGCCTATTATTTCATAGGATTTTTAGGTAAGGAAAAAAGAAACTTATTCCAAATGTGCAGATGATCAAAAGAGAACATTTTTTGAAGGGGAAATAGTAAGGGGTCTAAGCGTGAACCTCTAGAAGTAAAGAAAGATGAGAATAGAATAAAATAAATGAAGAAGCATATCTAAAAGAGTTTAGAAACAGTATGAGATGATCCTTAACAGGAGCAGAAAGGTAACAGCAAAGCTAGGTGTAAAAATAAGTGATGACATCAACAAGAGCAACATACTGAGAATAGCTGATAGCATTTGACAAGTGTATTGGTCAAATGTCACTTTTATTTTCTTGTATTTCAAAACTGTTTCTGATAGCAGTATCTTTTTCACCTTTTGCATACCTTCTGTTATTAAGTATTGCTCTAATTAATTTAAAATGCATTCCTTCAGATTTCACCCCACTTTGGGCCAAAATTTTGCAACCCTATTTTGTCCTTTTGTAAAACCTAACCTGTTTTAGTTAGGCTTTTTTGTTCCAATTTCTGAATGAATGCCTAATGGGATTACAGATTGCATCTGTGAACATCCTGTACCTTTTAATCTGTCAAATGTTAGTGTTTACAACACTTGAGATTTAAAAAAAAAAAAAAAAAAGTACTGGATCTCACATGGAAAAATAAAAGTATGCGACAAAGATAGAACATAACCAACCAAAAAATTACAGTAATAGGTGACAATAGGAAGTTATACTAAATACCCTGTGGGAAACGCTGTGTCTAAACCTTCCGATTCTCTTAAAGAATCCCTAGCTGGAAAGTCTAGATTATACTGACTGCGATGGCAATCTAATTTCTATTTTACAGTTGTGGACCAAGTGCTTATTAATGTCACTTGCTTATTTTTAACATACGGCTTTTACCCATCCAGGCAATGAGCTGATCTATCTGGACCCTCACACCACTCAAAGCTTTGTAGATTCAGAAGAAAATGGCACGGTTGACGATGAGAGTTTCCACTGCCAGGAAGCCCCACATAGAATGAAGATCATGAATTTGGACCCTTCAGTAGCTTTAGTAAGTGTCAGGAAATCTGGAATGCATGTACTTTATCTCAAAGTAATGTCTCTCTACATTGGTAAGGGCAGCAATGCATCTCCTTGAACAGAACCAAGATCACAAAGCTGTCTTCTGTGATCAACACATAGTAGTTTGTACATAACTACATGGAGAATCTTAGGGCAAGTGGGGAGCTGTCTGTACTGTAGGGAGCTCGCTTTGTTTTCTTTACTGAGCAGCTTTTACTTCTTTCAAGAGGCATTATAATGGTCAGAGCAAGGAACTGAAACAGGTTTACGTGTTTTATTCTATCACTACTTTATGTTTGGTCACCTCTAGACAAGTTACTTAAACTTACTTTATATCATAAGTTGAAAATGTTTAAGTGGAATTATTGTATTTCACCCCAAATTACAAATACAAATGTATTATTTGTAATTCACCCAAAATGTCATGGGGGTACTGTGGTATTTGAAAAAGTTGGATCTGATCCCATGCCAGTATCCTGTGATTGGGTGATTGGCAGTTGTCACCAGTGGGATGTGTTTCTAAAGCTTTAAACAATCTGTAAAGATACTGGTATCTGTCATTCATTCACATACCTGTTTTTTAATACTGCTGCTTTTTAGAAAGTTCTTTTGTTTTGTTTTGTTTTAATACTTAACTACGTAACTGTGCAAAATGTGGCATGATGCAACGAGACAGACAAAATCATAATGAAGAGCAAATATTTTCAGTATAGATACCAGAATGGAAATGTTCCTTAGGTGGTCCATCATCTACAAGTTTTCAGCTTCTGCTGATACCTGGACTGTAGGAACTGGGTGGCGCTCCATGGAGGAGCACACAGGAGCTGCTGCTATTTTTTGCTTGACTATTTCGTTAGGGGTTTGCAGGGCCTTGTTCTCCCCTTGGGTTCTCTCCCTAGAGCTGCCACATATTTGGAGTCTTATATCTACTGATCGTACAGGGCATTACTGTATCAGAGGTCAAACCGCCTTACCTGCTGGTACCACATACCTACCATCTGCAAAGGTAAAACTCTGTGTGTTTGTTTTTTCCCCTAAGGGCTTCTTTTGCAAAGAAGAATGTGATTTTGATAACCGGTGTAGTCTTGTACAAAAGGTAAGAGTGGGAACTTAGCATCTCGATTTGTTCTTTATAAAGTCTGGTTTTTATTGTCTGTTTTTTGTAAAATTTTCCTTTGCATTTTCCTTTGTATACAAATTGTATGAGCCATAGAGAAGAATGCATTAAAGCATCAGGGTAAGGCAATACTACTGAATTGCTAATTGGAAATTGTTCAGCACTTTACCAGCCACAAACCCTGCCAGTTGGAAAATGGGTGTAAACATCCACACTTGAAGGTGTTACTGGGTGACACTTGCTTTTAACTTCTAATTCTCACTAAATGACTAAGGTTTAACTGCCATATTGTAGTGATGTATCAATGATTTGCTTCCTGATCCTTTTTTATTGTTTGACATAATAGATTGCGTGTTCTAATTATGACTGTTAGTCCCTGCTATCTTAAAGATCTGATTCTGTAAGTGCTGCAGGCCTCTAGCTCCTGCTGATCTAGGGAGAACAGAAGGTGCTGGCTGCCACAGGAAACAGACTTGAGGATGTTTCTGCATGCAGCTGTTAAGCTAAGCACCAGACGTCTAAATGTAAAGTACCATCAACCTCTAAGGGCATTTATTTAAAAAAAAAAAATCATCTAAGGAAAACAGTTTGTAAATAACTGAAATACAGGACAGAAGGTAACTTCTCTTTGAAGAGGAATAGCGTTTGGCTTCAGGAACACCTTTTCTCCTGACCAAAACCTGTCCTTCAAAATCTGATGCGTTTTTTTTTTTTTTTTCCCCTTTGGAGGAGCTGATAGATCTGTCTTTTGTGCTATTGATCAACAGAAAACTTGAGGAGAGTTCTATGCAAGCAACTTTCTTTTAAAAAGCAGAAAATATTGTACATTCCTAGTGTGCTTGCTACGTGTAAACAAAATTACAGGTTTGCAGATATCAAAGCTGATATCAAAAGATGATAAGACTGATAATTTGTAGTACAGTTCAAGAGATCTGTCTTCCAGATGTGTTTTAACTAGGGATGTATTACAGAGACCATGGTGCTTGGATTTCACAGTATGTCTGTATAAAGACTTTTTTTTCCTGATGGACATGCGTAATTAAAAAACACTTTCAATTAAGCAGACACGTTTTGTGTTTGAAGCGTCTCCCGAGCCAGCTTTTAAAATGAAAGCATTCTGTCCTCAGGAGATTCTAAAGCAGCAGAGTCTACGGATGTTTGAGCTGGTCCAGAAGCACCCGCCACACTGGCCTCCTTTCATACCTCCAACAAAACCAGAAGTGACAACCACAGGAGCAGGTAAGGCACCGATTAAAAGCCTAATTGTGCAATGTTATGTTCCTCGTTAGCAAATAAAAGAATAATCACAGGTAGAATAACTATCCTTTGTGAGTGTCAAGCAATATATAGCAGGCATGTATCCAAACAAGCCATACAATTGCTAGCACAGATTTTTTTTTTTCACTCTTACAAAGTACTTTTCTGGAATGCGTCTTTCAAAGTTTTTTTTTTTAAGTGAACAAAATCAGGCATGTCTTTAGAAGCATTTTTTTCTTTATCTTTTTTTACAGAACTCATTGAATCTACTGACAAGCTATTTGAATTGGAAGAAGAATTTGAAATCCTGAGTGTGTGAAGGAAACTGTGGTGACTCTTCTGAGTGTTGAATATATTGGTAATATTATTGCATTGACTTAAACAGCCATGTTAGCCCCGAAGTGCCTGAAATTATGGATAACAGAGCACAGAAATCTAGTAGCATCCAAAACTCCAAGGGCAGTCTAACACACAAGCTTCCCCGGATGGAAAGGCAGTAAGAGATCTTGTGATAAGATGCTTAAAGGGAATCTCTTTTTAACGTACCTTACCTGGAGACAAACGGGCCTTTGAGATTAAGGCAAAAATACATGTATCACTGGGCACCATGTTTGGAGAAAGGGATAACCCAAATGGATATTTCTTGCTCTCATCTAATAATGCAATAGTTTAGTTCTTCAAGCAAAACAGTCTTCAGTTCAGGAGGATGTTTACTTCTGTTCCCTCCTGTGGGCTGCGTCATAGGAAAAATACATTGTCTTGTTTAAAAGATTGACTGGATCAGGAGAAAATTGTTTCCTTGTTAAATATTTTAACATGTATTTGAGCAACCAGACTTTATTACAAAAATGTTTCTGTAAAAGGAACTATGTCTAATGGACACATTTTGCAATAGCCTTCCTGTTTCTGGGAGACCTCAAGAGGAACAGGAGCCTCAAATAGTTGATACAGATCACAACCACTGTTATAGTTATGGTATATTTCACCTTGACCTTAAAATTCAAATGATTAAAACTTAGGTTATTTCTTTCCAAGTTAAAACGAGTCAAAGGTGGTTTAACTGTACCTTATTTATTTTAGAATAGATTTACACAAGTTTCTCTGTTACAGCACTTTATCTGTGCATCTAATAAATTTCTTAAGCTTTTCTTAGGTTGTATGCTGCTATGTTTGGTTAATTTGTGTGAACTAAATATAAACCAGGTGATCTTAAAACTTAATATAGAAGCGTACACAGATTACTGAATTGTTGCTTTTTGACTTCTTGCCTTTTGAAATCTGTTTTGGTAGAAGTGCCTTAACCCTACAGGTTTATCAGAACAGCCTGGGCAGTTTTATTTCTAAGGCAGAGAATCTCTCTCTAGCAGCCATAAGAAAAACAGTTCAGAATAAAGAAAGGCAAAGATTTTTAATCCATGCTGAAGTTCCTTTTCACTACCAGACAGTCCCCCTTGTGGTCATGTTGTCATGCTAGTGTCATGAACATGAACTGCAGACTTTCATCTTCACCAATAAATGACAACATAGAGAAATACTGAATATTGTCTCCTCTCACTTGCACCTCTCGATCAGGGCCACTGTTTTTTCAAACAAAAGAGTTAACGAGATCCTATTGCATCTTGTTTAATGTTTATTAACTACAGTTTGGAAACCACAAACATAGAAAAAAAATATCATTTCCTTATTTTATTAAAACATATATAAAACATATAAAAAACATATATAATATATATATATAACACATATTGTGTTGTAAAGCCCACAATTCCATACCAATGACAACAAAAAAATCATCTAATTGAGCATGCAGTTTTCATTAACCTGTTTTTTGTTTCTATTTTTTTTTTACAAATACCCAACAACACATACACATGTGTTGTGTTGTGTTTTTTTCCATCATTTCTCACTGAAGCAATACCCATCCCGTATCAGATCTGTGTCATTACTCTAAGTTTTGTTCCTAATGTACTTGAAAAACTTCTTAACTCTATTGATTGCAACAGTGGATTTTTTTCCCTCCGATCTTAACTCCATTTATCAATTACTTATTCTCTTAAAATCCTGCTTTTAAGAGATGGTTAGGTATTCACCATCTCTCACTCTTATTTATAGATTTTCTTTTCTTTTTCAGTAGTTCAGCCCTAGTCAACTCGGAGGTGGGCAGCAGCAGCTTCTATGGAGCAGCTATGCTGGAAAAAAAAAAAAAAAAAAAGTTGAGCCTTGAGGGAAAAGGAAGGTGGGAGAGCCAGATGGGGCAAGAGGAAGGGAGGTGGTTTGACCAGGACACCTTGAGGGTCTGGGAAGAGAAGAAATGGATGGGTGCTTAAGAAATGAGCAGCATCACAGCCTACATACGGAAGAATTGTGACGAGCAGTTTAGAAATGTGAGCGATTGGTGGTCTTGTGTTGATCGGCAGCTGTGCTCCATGGTTATAGCTGTAATTTCAGCAGTTTACTGTGTAAGCCGCATGTTGCCACTTCCTTGATCAAGGCAAATGCTGTTCAGTTGCAGGGAAGAGGGGCAAGACTCAGGGAAGAAACGGAACGGAGAAAAACTGTACACTGTGGATATGCACACGTAGCCATAAAATCAGTGCTGGACAGAAAGAGAGAAAGAGAGACAGACAGACAGAGAGACAGAACGAAAGGAGGGAAGGAAGGAAGGAAGGAAGGAAGGAAGGAAGGAAGGAAGGAAGGAAGGAAGGAAGGAAGGAAGGAAGGAAGGAAGGAAGGAAGGAAGGAATGGAGGGAGGGAGGAAGGTAAAGGGAGAAAGAAGGAATACCCCACACTCATAAAAGTGAGAAAGATCCAGGTGTAAAAGAACGTAAAAGAAAGACAACTGTCATGTTGTGGTCTGATAGTTTGTGGGAGAAAGCAGAAACCCAGCAATTCTGTCTTTCCTACTCCTCCAAACCAATTCCGTTGACAACTCTGAATGCTTCCAGCTAGAAAAAAAAAGGAAGAATGAAGTGGAGGGCTCCTTGCCATCACTGTATTTCTGGAGCAGATTTCTGGATAGTCCCCGCAGCCAGCTGTAGGGCCTGTGCCAGGCTTGGAGTGGCTGCAGGGAACATGCCAGGGGCTCGAGGTGCTGCAGGGAACATGCCAGGGGCTGGAGGGGCTGCAGGGCGAGTGACACAGGTTTGAGGGGCCTCAGGTCCCAGCGCAGTGGTTGAAGTCGATGCAGGGAACATCAGAGTTGTTGGAGGGGCTGCAGGTAAAATGCCAGGGGTTGCGGGGGCTGCAGGGTGCTGAGTCACAGCTTTGCATCAGGTCAAGACGCATTTTCCTAGAACCATCCATTTCCTCCTGAAGGGGCTGAATAGCATGGAACGGTCTTCAAAATGCACAGAGCAGACCCCAGCAAACGTAGGGATGCTGCTAGCAAGTAGGGAACTTTTTTGTTGATGTTGTTAACATTGTTTCACGACAATAGATGCAAACATGTATCTTGAGTTGAGGGCAAAGGTTACCTTGGATCTGAAGCACACAGGCATTCACTAATGTCCCCCCATCCGGAGTGAATCCACAACGACTCGGAAGGAAAACTAAAGTCCAAAGCAGTGCACTGGGATAAAGAGAGTTTAATAGGGTAGAAAAGGAATAAAAACAATATAATAAATATTAATATTTATAATTTATAATATAATAACGTATAAAAATTGTTTAATTAATAAGATTAAATAATAATCATCATAATTTTATAGTAATAAAACAACGCCATACTGTACAACACAGTCAATAAAGTGGATTTAATGCAATAAAAATAAAACCCATTTATCCCATCCCAATGAGTTCCTATCCCCATCATCACTTCCCATCCCACTGATCATTTCCTATCCCAACAACGTCCCAGTTCTGATCCCAAGGCTGAATTCCCAACTCCCACCCACCCATCCAGCCAGCCATGCACCCATTTTCTGCATTTTCAGGTCACAAGACTCTGATGAAGGCCACCTCAGCCTTTTCCCCGAAAAAAAAGCTGCTCTTTATTGTGAAAAACTGCACTTTTGCACAACACTGCAGACCCAGCCAAGATGGTCCTGCAAGACAAGGTGAAACAAACATACAAAACCCATATGGAGGTAAATTGGTTCATCTAAACAAATTCCTACCACGAAATCCTGATCCTCAATCTCAGCACCGATGAAAAAAGAGGATACAGTTCCCTCCTCCAAGGTCCCTCTCTGCCCCTGCTCCCCGTGGGCTCCTCTCCATGGCTGCAGCTGCGGCCCGGGGCCTGCTCCTGCGGGGGCTCTTTTTTGCACCTAAGTGCTGTTAACCATCCCAGGCATTTGTTGTTCACATGGTGAATAAGTGCTGTTTTGGATTTACAGAGATAATCTGTAGATTTGGTTCCAAAGGGGTTCAAATTCAGGCAAGGCAGTGAGAGCTTTGTGGGCTGCAGGAGAACCAAAATGCAGGAACTGTCAGGGCTCATCCTCACCCGGGACCAACTCTCATTTGGTCTTCTTTGGAGAGAAAGCCAAGCCAGCCAGATGGCTTCCACTACTTCTATGGGAGTGACATTGGGATTGATCTTTAAAATGAAATGAAGCAGAAGGCTGTGGGTTCTCCAACCTTCAAGATATGCAGCACTTGGCTGGGAAGGTTTCTTCCGTTCCTATGGATTTGAAGAATTAGGGCTGAAAGAAGCAGCAGGACCCTAGGGCCATATTCTGTCATCTCTATGGAAACTCCTGACGGGAATTACCTCCCTACTGGTGTCAAACTGCAGGCAGGCAAACGGGTGTGGTCTCCTCTCTGTGCAACTCCCCAATCCATGGTGTCTCTTTGCATGTGTGAAATTGCATGTGTATAGGGGGTGTGGTGGCAGAAGAGTGAAAGCCTCTTCTGATGGCTCCTAAAGCTGTGAGTCTGACCCTTCTGTGACTGTGCTGAAAGCGATCCTGGGGATAGAAGGGAGAGTGATCCAGCTGCACATCATGAGACGGGGAAGAGACAGAGGCTCTGGCGTGCACTGCTGACTGGTTTGCCTCGGTGGGGTTGGAGTGAGGAAGCTGTACCCTCCTCTGTTAGCACAAAGGAGAGGAGTTATTCCACGCTATTTTTCCTCCTCTGTGTATGAATGGACAGACTGCACAGTTGGTTAAGGCCGTAGCTACTGAAGACAAGAACTCCATTGTCTGCTGCTCTTCAGGCAGAAGGCAGAAGGAATCAAGAGACAGGACTGGCTCTGTCTGCATACTGCAGTAGACGCACTTTTTTGCATCTTCTGTGCGTGAAAAAGTATGTTTTAATTGATAAGAATCCCAAGGGCCTAGAAATACTGCAGTTTTAGGACAAATCTGGTATAAACTGAGTGTCCTGAGGATTTTGAGTACTCCATTTCCGTGGCCAGACCAACAGAAACTCCAGGGCAATAGGAAACACAACTTTCTCTCTCTTATCCTAAATTTCTCCACTTGTTATCTCCTGACCAGCAATTTACAGGAAAGTTACAGGAAAGTGAGGGAAAATATTTGAACTATTTATACACCAGTGCAGGTGGTGCCATGTTAACTTCACTCTTTTGCAAGATCTTGTTTGCTAACAGCAAGTTATGGCCCCTAGGGATGTTTTACCTTGAGGGAGGGAATGGGGGCACACCAAAACAAGTAGAACAAGCAAAATACTGTGGGGTGGAGCTGACAAAACAACAAACAAACAAACAAACAACAAAAAAACAACTACCACCACAGACCACCCACTAGTGCCGTGCTTTTCATCCTGAAGTGAGGAAAGAGCAGAGCATCCTTGCAGGAACTTCATGCCTCAAAACCCTCCTTTGTCACTCTTCCTGCACTTGTGTAACAGTTGCTTGCAGGTCTGTTTCCTTTCTTATTTCAGGACTGGAAGATGGCTTCATGGACAAAACAGACTTGGCTTGGGGAAGAGTAATTGAATTTATTGCCAACTGATCACAAAGTAGGACAGTGAGAATTTAAAAACTTTAAAACCAACCAACCAACCAACCAACCAACCAACCAACCAACCAACCAAACAGAAAACCACCTCGCCACACTACCTCCATCCCAGGCTAAACCTCAGTCTTGATTCTTCTATCTATTTCCCACGGAGCAGTGGGGGGTGGTTGGAGGATGTTGGGGACTGGAGGTTGCAGGCTCTGCTGCTCCTTCATCGTATTTGGCAATTTTATTGATGGTAGCGCTCCCCACCCCTCCCATCCCCTCTTTTCCCTTCCCTCCACTCCCCTGCCCTCCCCTATGCTCCCTGTTCTTTCTGACCAACAGTATGATAGATTCGGGTGGGTGGTCAGCACGTGGGGCTACGGAGAGGACATGTACACAAAGATTTGGCTCCAGATCCAAAATGTCATGTATTTGGCAATTTTATTTATGGTAGCACTCCCCTCCCCTCCCCTCCCCTCCCCTCCCCTCCCCTCCCCTCCCCTCCCCTCCCCTCCCCTCCCCTCTTTTGCCTCCTCTCCCCACTTTTGCCTCCCCTCCACCCCATCCCCTCCCCTCCCCTCCCATCTCCTCCCCTCCCCTACACCCCCTCCCCTATTCTCCCTGTCCCTATACTCTGCTACACTCCCCTCCCCTATACTACCCTACACACTCCTACACTCCCCTCCCCTATCCTACCCTAAACTCCCGTTCGCTACACTACCCTACATTACCCTATGCCCCCCTCCCCTACACTCTCCTACACTCCCCTCCCGTATCCTACTCTACACTCCCCTAAACTCCGATCCCCTACACTACCCTATACTCTCCTATGCTCCCCTCCCCTCTAACACGCTACACTACGCTATGCTACCCTACCCTACCCTACCCTACCCTACCCTACCCTACCCTACCCTACCCTACCCTACCCTACCCTACCCTACCCTACCCTACCCTACCCTACCCTACCCTACCCTATCTTATCCTATCCTATCTTATCCTATCCTATCTTATCCTATCCTATCCTATCCTATCCTATCCTATCCTATCCTATCCTATCCTATCCTATCCTATCCTATCCTATCCTATCCTATCCTATCCTACCCTCCCCCTGCCCTCCCCTCCCCTGCCCTCCCTTCCTTTTATTCCCTCCCCTTCCCTCCCCTCTTGTCTTCTTCTCTCCTCTCTTCTTTCTTTCGGGTAACTTCAAATCGCTTCAGTCGTTCTCATAGCTCCTGTCCCTGGCTGATTCACGGGAACCCATCAGCAGCAACCAGAAGCGCTCCAGCTGCTGTGTCACTGGTCGAGCAACAGTCTCCAACTGGGAATCGCTGACTTCGTTGTGTGGCTCAGACAGGTGCCTTGCAGTTCCACCGTGGCCTGGACGTTTCCTCTTGCTGTGTCCCCACCTACAGCGCACTTCTGCTTAGAAGCAGCAGCAGGCTTTGCAAGATGTCCCACTCCTTCCATTTTCAGTGGTTTAGCTTGGCTAGCCGGGTGGTGTCTGTCAATAGAAGACAACAACGAGATTTGGGTTAGAAACAGCTAACTGAGTAGTTCCTTCGCACAAGGGCAAGGAATATCTACCCCTTCCTACTGGAGGCTGCAGTGTCAGAGATAATGACGGGTCCTTCCGAGAGCTTTGAAATATCCCTTGGGGATGCTGAGTCCAGAGGACCAGAGCAAACCTGTCTAAAGTACACCGTGGAATCACTCGGAATGACTTCCTAGCAGAAGCATGTGTCTGATATGGCTTCAGCTGCTTGCAGTGTTCTTCTTCACCTCATACCTAAATTCAGATGAGAGATCTCAATGAAGATGGAAAGGTTGAGAAATAGAGAAATCACTGATGTGCTTTGAGAACTTCTAAGGACTGAGTACTGCATCAATCCCATGTTGTAACATTAAGGATTGGTTAGAAAAGCAAACGTTAAAAACAAGGAAAGGGGAAGAACAAGTAAGCTTTCTTAAAGTATCTATTCTATTTAAGGTATCTTTAAAGAAGTAAATAAGTACTGAAATATATATGCAGATAGAGAGAGAGAGAGAGAGAGAGAGATACAGAAACCTAAGAGTCTGCTGTGCAGGTTAGCTTCTTGCTCTCTTTTCTAAAAGTCACAGTGAATGCAGCATCTGTGTGCGTTACAAGCATTACCCTCAGTCCAGCACAGGTACACACGAGAGGTCAGCCTGCAGGTTGCGGAGGCAAAGCAACTGCTCTGGCTGGATGTGAAGAGCCAAGACAGAAGTTGCTGTCAGGGAAAAGATACACAGAGGGGATGAAAAAGACGGAGTGTGCTTCCGACCTTCACAACTTCTAAGCAAGCGGAGATGAGGTTGTGGAAGAAGCAAATAAGCTGTTGATCTAGAAGCAGCCTGAAGATTGTCCTTAAGCAGGGCCTTGCATTCTTCATTTTTACAGCATTGCTTGCCTTCAAGTGCACGACGATGATTTTATGAACTTTCTACCACTACAGAAATGCACCGGATTCTTTCACAAAACTTACGGGTGGTACTTGGCAATATTGGTCAGCATTCTCTATTTCCTTCTTCATCTCAATTCTCTTTTGGCCTGTGAAGCTTTCCAGATCAGAGGAGAAGATCCACGGTAATACGGAGCTTTGGATACTGCAAAGGAAACGAAGAATCCTACTGACAACTCTTTTCAACTTCGCCTGCAAGCATCACAGAAAAGAACACCGAAAGAACACCGCTTTATCATGGGAAGCATAAATTGGAGCATAGGTGTCCTATAGCTGAAGCGAGGTGAAGCAGGTTCCACACAAGGTGAAGGAGCACACCCATAAGCATTTCCGTAAAGCCGTGTTTTCAAACAAAGGGTTAAGATTTAGATTTTCTTACAAGTGAAGAATGAAGAAATAAAAGAAAAAGAAAATTACCAGGACATCCAGTTTTCCTCTAGCTTGCTTTGCTTCTTTCCGAATCTGAGTCTGGAGTGACAGTCAGGGAGCAGCGTTGTGCAGAAATGCCAAAGCCTCCCCAGCTGGTTGTACCTTCATCAGCAAGGGCTTTGATACTGCTGCCTCCTCAGCAACATCAGCCATTTCCGAGGAAAGCTGGTGTCCATCAGGTCAAATAGGAATGGGAAATCCCTCTTGCCACAACTTCACACTCACACCAGAGTTGGCAGGACAGGCCGCTGGACAGAGAAGCGTCTGCAAGAGTGTTAGAAAACAGACTTTAGATTTCCGTCAACCCAGGAAGAATTACTTGCTCATCCCTTCAAAGTGAACTCTGAGTAGAAGGAGGGGATCCCAAGCTGCATTCCTGACATCTATGCTGCAAAGTCATCCAATGGGACATGTTACTGGACCAGCCTGTTACGAACAGAAACAGGACTTTGAGGTTATGCTGTTGGATTAGAATTAAGCTCAAAGAGTTAGTCCTTTGACGTGTTTTTGTTTGCAAGTGTTTTCACTGCTTCCCAGACAATGTCTCCAGCAAGCTAGCTGCTTGCTTCATTTGTTCTGTTCTGTTCTGTTCTGTTCTTTTTGATTCTGTTTTGTTTTGTTTTCTCAGCCAGGATTCTTAGAGAAATGAGATTAAAGTGATCATATTGTATGTCCACCCATCCCTCCCTCCCCTTCGCTTGTCCAGAGCTTTTACCTCGTCCAGCAGCTTGAATGAACTCGGTCCTAGGCGCAGTTGTGTCCAAGCCATTCTGTTCCTAGACGTGTTGTGAGAACAGACAGCTAAGTAGTGGGGAGAGGACGTGCTGCTGTCTGCAGTGTGACCTCAGTGCTTACCAAACAGTAGGGAATACACAGAGAAGGGCCTTAGGAGAACTTCAAGCCCCAGATACGTTTTATGTGGAAACCATATTTCCCAAGATAACACTGGACGCAACTGCATAATCAAAAGGGATTCATTTCTTGGTTCATTCAACTCCTAGGTTTTAGTTTTAAAACATGTCTGTCTTGGCTTAAAGCACTCTT
This sequence comes from Anas platyrhynchos, assembly GCF_047663525.1. Taxonomy (NCBI): domain Eukaryota; kingdom Metazoa; phylum Chordata; class Aves; order Anseriformes; family Anatidae; genus Anas; species Anas platyrhynchos. The sequence continues at coordinate 28,751,669 of NC_092595.1, forward strand.
CCAATCTCTATTTCCAGTTCCTAGGATTTCCTGAAATAGGGAATCCCATTTTTTTCTTTGTACACTCTCCCAGCCTCTTTGTTTTCCTCTCCCCAAGAAACTTAGCACTGCTCTCTTCATACTTGACAACTAGATATGGAGCTGTATCAGCCAGAAGGAAGTTTCCTTCACACTTTCTGCTTCTTACGGTATCTGGGCTCTTACCTTTACACTTACTCACCCTTCCTACATTAGCACAAAGAAAGCTGTTTGGGAGATCTGATGTCTTGTTTTCCAGAAACTGCCCTGAATCACCTTTACGAGAGCTGTCCCACGCTGCGAGCACAAGTCTTGCAGTCTGGCCAGATATTTGCCTTCTAAGTCAATAACCAAATCTGTTACAAAGGTAAGAACATGTAATTAATGGAAAGGAAATCCTTTTATCCTTTTATTTTGATCCAAACTCACTTTTTTTTTTTTTTTTTTTTTTTTTTTTCTAGACCAAGAATGAATCGTGGAGAACCACCAAAACTCAGGTGAGAAATGAAATGACAAATGTTAAGGTCAGGCAGCTTGCCCACTGCCATTGCTACCCTGAAAGCAGATGGAGTGCATCTTCATACGCCACAGCCTGAGACACTAGTCGACAGGCCAGCCCGTGTGAGGAAGTCCATTGCTGCCTGAATTTTAACATGACAGGGGGACTCTTAAGCCTCTTGTTTATGCTTTAGTACTTGCGGTCTATGGGAGGACCACAGCACACTCTTCTCTGTCTCCCCTTATTTGTTGATCGTCTGTAGGAAGAAGAGAACGTGCAGAGGCCCTCACCCATACATTGGGTCTGTTCTCACTCTGTGCAGCTCCATCATTGAGCAAAGTACCAACCTTGAGGCTTCTGTAAGGACTTGACACAAACTACAGAAAAAAAACACATTTTTTTCCTCAGCCAAGCATCAAAACACTTACAGAAGGGCATGGTCCCTCTCTGTGCACCTCAAGGGGAGATCCACAAATCCTCACGTGGTTTCATCGCATCCAGCACCCTTCTCTGTGCCTCCCAGCTAAACGTGCACAGAGGCAGCTGTTGCCAAAGTGCTGTGGTGACACAATTCAGTTCTGTTTCTGAAGTCATCACCGCAGGCGCCTCCCAGTGACGGCACAACACTCTCTGTTGCTAATGCGTCTGTCTCAGAAACAGCTAGGGAAGTACCACTATGCCCAAACTGACTTGAATTAGAGTAGTTCCCAAATTGTTCTCTGCTCCCCTACATCTGTGGAAGGTGTGTGATCAATCTTTTCCTTGAGAAAGGACTACAGAGCAAAAGAGCTTGATTCTGAGACGTTGCCCGTCCTTGTAGAGCAGTTCACCTTTGATTTCCATGTCAGAAAAAAGAAGGTGAAATCAACAATTCCCTTCCTCTGAGCTGGGAATAGGAAAGAAGCCCAATTCTCCAGGAAGCCTTCAAAAGGAAACTCTGCATTTCTTTGTTAAACACCTTGTTTAATTTCTTGAAAGAAATCTTTCCCAGGACTTTGCAACTGCGGTGGTTCAAAGCGGGTGGGCAGCCGAGTTCCACCACGGCCGCTCTCTCACTCCCCCTCCTCAAAGGGAAAGGGGGAGAAAATACGATGCAAAGGGCTCCAGGGCTGAGATAAGGACAGGGCGATGGCTCAACAAGTATCGTGACGGGCAAAGCAGACTCAGCAGAGTGACCCTCAGGGTCCCTCCCTGCCCCTGCTCCCCGTGGGGTCCCTCCCATGGGATGCCGTCCTTCCCCAGCTGATCCCACACGGGCTGCCCACAGGCAGCAGCTCCTCAAGCACTGCTCCCACACGGCTCCGTCCCACGGGCTCCATCCATCCATCCATCCCCCAGGAGCAAACTGCTCCAGCACGGGTCCCCCACGGCTGGGCGGCAGCTCCCCCCAGCCCCCCTGCTCCTGCGGGGGCTCCTCTCCATGGCTGCAGCTGCGGCCCGGGGCCTGCTCCTGCGGGGGCTCTCCACAGGCCGCAGCCTCCTCCAGGCCACAGCCACCTGCTCCACCGGGGGCTCCTCCACCCACAGGGGGGCAGCAGCGTGGAGATCTGCTCCATGGGGGACCCATGGGTGCAGGGGGACAGCCTGCTCCACCAGGGGCCTCTCCCTGCACAGCCCGCAGGGGAACTGCTGCTGTGAGCCTGGAGCACCTCCTGCCTCCTGCTGCACTCACCTTGGGGGCTGCAGGGCTGCTTCTCACTCCTTGCTCTTCCAGCTTCTGTTGTGCAGCAGTATTTCCCCCTGCTTACATCTGCTCTCCCAGAGGTGCAAACAACATCGCTTATTGGCTCAGCTCTGGCAAGCGCCGGGGCCCTTTTGGAGCTATCTGGAGCTGGCTGTTGTCTGGACTGTTCTCACAGACGCCATCCCTGCAGGCCCCTGCTACCAAACCCTTGCCACGTAAATCCGATCGAAGTGTATGCAGCAATTACAAAGCCGCTGTGCTTTGGGCTGTCACGATCCTTCTGCAAGTGCAGGGGAGGTGCAGGGTTGCTTTGCATTTCCAAAAGGAGGAAGAAAGCCTCCAACCCCACTGGACCTCAGCCACTTGCAGGATCCAAGCAACGCTCCCCACTTTCAGTTATCTCCCTCCCATGCACACAGTGGGAGCAAGGTTGAACAAGCACATTTTTGAAAATGTTTATCTTAATGAAGAATAAAAGAAGTCTACAACACCCAATCCCTCTGTGCACCCAAGGCAAAAATCGTGGACTATTCTGCCTCAACACTATTTTCAGACCCAATTTGTCAAGTCATCTAGCAGAGGATTTCTCTCTTGTTCACTCACTAGCTTAGTAGAGCACCAGTTTACATAGGTGCTGGAGCAGATTCCTCAACCATCTGAAGGGACTTGATCCCAGAAAAGTTCAAAACTGCAGATGACTCATGATTTTGTGGTGAAGCATCTATTAAATGAGAGCTGTTCCGCTTAGGGCACAGTGAGACAGTGTGAGAAGAACCCTGTATCTCACTGATTGAGGCTTTATAACTCTACAGAATTGTCAGTCAACAATAAATGGAAAGTGCAGGAGATATGTTCTTTCTTCCTCCTTTCCCTGCCATACATTAGCAGAGAGATTGTGGTGGGATATAGGTTCAGAGCCTCACAGAAGAAGGATTTGAACCCAGGCTCTCCACAGTCTGCACCACTGCCTTCCTGATGGCTTTTGACTATTTTATTTTATTTTATTTTATTTTATTTTATTTTATTTTATTTTATTTTATTTTATTTTATTTTATTTTATTTTATTTTATTAGTATTATTATTCTTCTTTTTCTGGGTGGTGTCTAAGTCTTGGGGGGAAGAACAAACTGTGGGAGGAGGGAATGCTACTACTGTCTGTGACAGTGGTGATTTCTGGACAGTGTTAGCAACAGAGCTTCTGCAGAGAAGAGAAAATGCCAGGCAGTCTCTGTTGGTATTCCATGTACTGAGTACTGAGTGCAGTTTTGGGCTCCACAGTATAAGAAAAAGACATAAACCTGTTAGAGAGTGTCGAAAGAAGGGCAACAAACAAGAGGGTCTCTTTTAACAGGGGGATTGAGGTTTGTGGCAAAGTTTTGGTAGCAATTTAGGGGCTGCACTGTGCTGGACACAGCAACAGACGCACCATAAGCCAAAGTCAGACAATAAGCCAAGGTGTGTTTACGTGTGGTTTACTGTGGTTTAACGTGGTTTACGTATAGAAGAAAGTTTTCGCCTATTGGTGAGTATACTGCAGATTTGTTGCATTGTTCTAAATTAAATAGCAAGATAAGTGATGGCATCGTAGGCTGGGAAAATATTTCTAGAGTATCAGCGCATTTTGAGCATCATTTTAACTGTTTATGCAAACATGAAGATTATTAAAATCAGTGTTTATTTATGTCTGTATGTAAACAGGTGATCATGTTGTATAGCATGCAGTAAATGGTTTGTGAATGCTGCTTGAAGAATGAAAAGAGTAAGTCAGCTCCACAAGGAATAAATGAATTTTGTTTATTTGTGCAATGCAGAGATTAGAATTAGACCAACAGCATGGAACCAAAGTCTTGCTGTGTGCCTTTTATCTGTAGGACAGTTCATGGAGGCTTCAGCAGCCCTATCTGTTTTCTAGCAGTCTGAAATGTCCTCTGTGGTGCTGCACCCAGTTGAAAGCCTGCACTGATTGTGATGAACTTTCCTAACAGGAGGCACGGGTCCTTCGTCGGACGCTGGCTGGGGATGTATGCTGCGATGCGGGCAGATGATGCTGGCCCAAGCACTGATCTGCAGACACTTAGGGAGAGGTGAGTGCTGGTCCTGAGGGAACTTCGGTATTGTCTGCAGACGCTTCTTCGTAAGTACTCCATTAAAAGCACAAACCCTGAATTTATTAGTGAGACTTTCTTTGATGCCCTGGTAACAGTTCCTAATGAATCAATTCATATTCAGCTGGGTGAAATCATCCCAGCCTGAAGCAGAGAAATAGGCATAGAAGGAGAACAAATGGGGAATCCTGTCGCCATTCTTTTATAAACCTTTTAGTGTAACACCCAAGTTGAGGCCAAGGGAAAACCTGCCACCGTGGGACAGTGCTCTTACCCTTCTCTTCACTACTCACTTGTCAGCAGCACGAGGTCCAAACCCCCCTGGTGCAAGCTCTTAAGCATGCATGTCACATCCCAGGATGCTGCCAGTGGAGTGTTTGGACTTTCTGTATGGATCTTATGTTGTTATTTAATGGGTGCTTAGAAATCCAACAAGGTCTAAACACAGCCTGTACTTTTAAATAATCTTGGAAGCTCAGAGATACTGGAAAGGCTATCAACACGCAGCATGATCCGTCAGAATATGTTTGCAGTTGATGTTTTTGTTTTGTTTTATTTTCCCTGTTTTTACAATCTAGCCTATGATGATAAAGGGCAGCTTGATGATAAATAACAAGCTTGGAATTCTAGGAGCTCTACACAAAATGTAAATATTCGAGATGAATTGAAATGTCTTTTAACATCTCATTATAAAGCTTTCTGCTGTCTAGACATTTGATCAGTGTAATGAAAACGTCACCATTTTTTATTCTATATCAATTTTTCCTTTCAGATTGGCAATGGGAAAAACACAAAAAACAACCAGAAGAATATCACAGAATCCTACGATGCTTTCTCGACAGGAAGGCTTGCTGTTATTCAATCCACCAGATGGGTAAGAACAAACATAAACTTTCAGGTTTTTTCCACTGAAATTTCTACTGTGTTGAATCACTAATTTGCAGTATGTTAATTCATAATTTTAAAAAGTGGATGTGAAGACAAGGTGTATGCTTATATAAAAATAAAAAGGTATGCAGATGGGCGCAAAGACTAGTAGTACAGAAACATTCCCTGAGACCTAAATAAAGCCATGTACTAGAATGTAGCTCTTGATAAACTCTGTAAGCCTTGGGTACCAGAGTCAGTAATGTTAGAATAGACAGTCTTGTAGCTTATTGCTGTAATTTGTAATAAAGGGCACTAACATTTGTTAACTTGTAATTCTCATTGTAGTTTAGAAGCCTTTTGTTTATTAAAGAAACTGGCACTCCCTAAGTTTTGAAAAGAGCATAGATTGAGAAAATAATTGTTATTGCTAAATACAGATTGCAGTTACTCTAGAATGTTTGACAGTCACAGTATTTACTGTATATTGTTCCCACATTCTTTATGGTCTCATTTTTCTTTGATTTTGTGTACGTGTGTCTTTTTTTCACTATGAAAACAGCACAGGTGGGTGTTGGAGAGGGGAAGTCAATTGGAGAATGGTTTGGACCAAATACAGTTGCTCAAGTACTAAAGTAAGTGAGATCATACCAGTCTCATTCAGAACGTACTCCCCTGGGGCAGCCAAGAGAAGGCCCAGGCAGAGTTTTGAAGGCTGCATCTCCCCCTGTCCCACAGTCAGGAATGTACTTGCCATCTATTTACAAGTGCAGCATGGAATGTCATGCCACAGCTCGGTGTGCAGGTACTGAGTTGGGAATGGGTGACCTCTAAATTTTAATAAAGGAAGAGCCTGAGGAGAAGAAACTGCAGGAAAGTCTCCTGCTATGCCGTCTGCATGCCCTCACCAGTCACACCACAGATGTATATTCCTTTCTGCACAGTGGCACAGCTCTGGCAGGTCGAGAGTGCCACCGTGTAGGTCAGAGTGGTGGTGTGAAACATCAGAGAGAAGCCATCTCGGCTGAGGAGGGAACTGAGCTGCAATTCCTCCCTTTCTGAGCAGCAGTTCTGCCAGCAAGGCTACTGGATAAAGATGGGCAGCTCCTCATAGTCTGGGAGCCACACTGAAAGGAACTGAGGCTGCTCAGTTCTCCAGGGGTACGTGGAGGTGTCTTACCTCAGGCAGGGGCTAGGCTACAGGTCCTGCGAGCTCAGCAGCAAGTCTTTGACACCCTGGAACAGGCACATGATCTGAAGAGGGAGGGGAGCTGAAGCATGCCCTGGACTCCAGATCTTTCATGGCCAAGTTTTTCATGGTGAAACGCTCACCCCCATTTCTTTCTGGCTTATTTGAAACAGCTAATTCTGCCAGTGCAGCTTAAGAGAGTAGCTCCCTTCCCCAAAGGTTTGGATTTTGCAGAAGTGGACATAAAACTGTGTGCTGCTGTCTCCCACTGAAGTTTTGGTGCCCCAAACCCTTAGCTGATTTAGCTTTTAACGCCCCATTTCTGCTGTGCACGCAGGCTCAGGCAGAAGTAATTCCACTGAATTCAGTGGAATTTCTTAAGCAAAAAGTAATCTGCAAAACTGGCATAGGAATTTTTTTCTTTTCCAGATGAGAAAAGACACAATTGGGCAAGAACCCAGTGCAGAGACTGTCGAGTGCAATAAAAAGTAATAAACTTGATGTAGTTGAACTGTTACTGTCACTGCACTTAGCAGTAAGACAAAACAGTTTGCACATGGTGCAGCGCATATGTTTTTCCTGGTACCACTCAGTACCTATTTTTCTAAAGATATTAAACATTTAATGTTTAAAGTTTTCTTTTTCTTACATGGAGACTTTAAAAAATGCAGAAAGGATGTTTTTTCTTAAGAAAAAAAAAAAAAATAAATCAAATGGTTCTGAGTGTAAAGCTACCCTTTTGATCCAACTAGTTTATATTAATTAGTACCTTAATGTTTTCTAGGAAGCTTGCTTTATTTGATGAATGGAATTCATTAGCAGTTTATGTATCTATGGGCAATACGGTGGTCATTGAAGACATCAGGAAGTGACACCTCATCAGTTTTCTGGTAACAGTTTCTGATTTGACTCCATTTGCCAGCATGTATCTAAACATGAACAAATACTTGGGGGGCCATGGGTTTGTCTTGCAAGGGTAAGAAGAGGGAAGAAGGACATACAAACTCAGTTGTGTTTTTTTGATCCCTGATGCCAACTTCGTGCTCACATCACTGGATGTGAAGAGCTCCTTGAAGAATTTCTACTGTCATCATTGCTGCCATTTCATTTCTCTGGCGTTTTATAGGCAAAGCTTGACACTATTAATAACATTAATAGGACATGTCACTGCAGTCTTAAATTGTCATCCCCCAATCATTGATCTAACGTCTCACTTGGACGTGCCAGCACATACTGTCTGCTAGAATTACTTCTACTAAATAGCTGTAATTGCCATGCCCGGCTCGTTTTGTCTTGGGTGCCCTATAAAGATCCCTGGCAAACTAGCTTAATTCACTACTGAGAGGAAGATCTGCTTTGTGTTCCTCTGTGCGTTGACTGATTTCTAGTTTTATTCCCGCAGAAAAAATGTGCTGGTCCCCTCCTCAGAGCAGCAGCGCGTCCCACAGCAGTGCACATTTGCACAGAAGTGCTCTTGGCCGAAGCAAGAAGGCAGGAGGACTCTGCACAGGCTGGAAAGCCCTCTTGCTTATTATACCTCTACGACTAGGGATAAATCACATAAATCCCGTATATATTGATGCATTTAAAGTAAGGTTTTCTTTCAGTTCATTGCTCGTTACTGTCAAATAAGTTTGGGTATGTGTGATGTCAGTAAAGAAATGAATGACAATTTCCTTTATTCCTTTTGAACTCCTAGGAATGCTTTAAGATGCCACAGTCTTTGGGAGCATTAGGAGGGAAACCAAATAATGCCTTTTATTTCATAGGATTTTTAGGTAAGGAAAAAAGAAACTTATTCCAAATGTGCAGATGATCAAAAGAGAACATTTTTTGAAGGGGAAATAGTAAGGGGTCTAAGCGTGAACCTCTAGAAGTAAAGAAAGATGAGAATAGAATAAAATAAATGAAGAAGCATATCTAAAAGAGTTTAGAAACAGTATGAGATGATCCTTAACAGGAGCAGAAAGTTAACAGCAAAGCTAGGTGTAAAAATAAGTGATGACATCAACAAGAGCAACATACTGAGAATAGCTGATAGCATTTGACAAGTGTATTGGTCAAATGTCACTTTTATTTTCTTGTATTTCAAAACTGTTTCTGATAGCAGTATCTTTTTCACCCAAAATGTCATGGGGGTACTGTGGTATTTGAAAAAATTGGATCTGATCCCATGCCAGTATCCTGTGATTGGGTGATTGGCAGTTGTCACCAGTGGGATGTGTTTCTAAAGCTTTAAACAATCTGTAAAGATACCGGTATCTGTCATTCATTCACATACCTGTTTTTTAATACTGCTGCTTTTTAGAAAGTTTTTTTGTTTTGTTTTGTTTTAATACTTAACTACGTAACTGTGCAAAATGTGGCATGATGCAACGAGACAGACAAAATCATAATGAAGAGCAAATATTTTCAGTATAGATACCAGAATGGAAATGTTCCTTAGGTGGTCCATCATCTACAAGTTTTCAGCTTCTGCTGATACCTGGACTGTAGGAACTGGGTGGCGCTCCATGGAGGAGCACACAGGAGCTGCTGCTATTTTTTGCTTGACTATTTCGTTAGGGGTTTGCAGGGCCTTGTTCTCCCCGTGGGTTCTCTCCCTAGAGCTGCCACATATTTGGAGTCTTATATCTACTGATCGTACAGGGCATTACTGTATCAGAGGTCAAACCGCCTTACCTGCTGGTACCACATACCTACCATCTGCAAAGGTAAAACTCTGTGTGTTTGTTTTTTCCCCTAAGGGCTTCTTTTGCAAAGAAGAATGTGATTTTGATAACCGGTGTAGTCTTGTACAAAAGGTAAGAGTGGGAACTTAGCATCTCGATTTGTTCTTTATAAAGTCTGGTTTTTATTGTCTGTTTTTTGTAAAATTTTCCTTTGCATTTTCCTTTGTATACAAATTGTATGAGCCATGGAGAAGAATGCATTAAAGCATCAGGGTAAGGCAATACTACTGAATTGCTAATTGGAAATTGTTCAGCACTTTACCAGCCACAAACCCTGCCAGTTGGAAAATGGGTGTAAACATCCACACTTGAAGGTGTTACTGGGTGACACTTGCTTTTAACTTCTAATTCTCACTAAATGACTAAGGTTTAACTGCCATATTGTAGTGATGTATCAATGATTTGCTTCCTGATCCTTTTTTATTGTTTGACATAATAGATTGCGTGTTCTAATTATGACTGTTAGTCCCTGCTATCTTAAAGATCTGATTCTGTAAGTGCTGCAGGCCTCTAGCTCCTGCTGATCTAGGGAGAACAGAAGGTGCTGGCTGCCACAGGAAACAGACTTGAGGATGTTTCTGCATGCAGCTGTTAAGCTAAGCACCAGACGTCTAAATGTAAAGTACCATCAACCTCTAAGGGCATTTATTTAAAAAAAAAAAATCATCTAAGGAAAACAGTTTGTAAGTAACTGAAATACAGGACAGAAGGTAACTTCTCTTTGAAGAGGAATAGCGTTTGGCTTCAGGAACACCTTTTCTCCTGACCAAAACCTGTCCTTCAAAATCTGATGCGTTTTTTTTTTTTTTTTTCCCCTTTGGAGGAGCTGATAGATCTGTCTTTTGTGCTATTGATCAACAGAAAACTTGAGGAGAGTTCTATGCAAGCAACTTTCTTTTAAAAAGCAGAAAATATTGTACATTCCTAGTGTGCTTGCTACGTGTAAACAAAATTACAGGTTTGCAGATATCAAAGCTGATATCAAAAGATGATAAGACTGATAATTTGTAGTACAGTTCAAGAGATCTGTCTTCCAGATGTGTTTTAACTAGGGATGTATTACAGAGACCATGGTGCTTGGATTTCACAGTATGTCTGTATAAAGACTTTTTTTTCCTGATGGACATGCGTAATTAAAAAACACTTTCAATTAAGCAGACACGTTTTGTGTTTGAAGCGTCTCCCGAGCCAGCTTTTAAAATGAAAGCATTCTGTCCTCAGGAGATTCTAAAGCAGCAGAGTCTACGGATGTTTGAGCTGGTCCAGAAGCACCCGCCACACTGGCCTCCTTTCATACCTCCAACAAAACCAGAAGTGACAACCACAGGAGCAGGTAAGGCACCGATTAAAAGCCTAATTGTGCAATGTTATGTTCCTCGTTAGCAAATAAAAGAATAATCACAGGTAGAATAACTATCCTTTGTGAGTGTCAAGCAATATATAGCAGGCATGTATCCAAACAAGCCATACAATTGCTAGCACAGATTTTTTTTTTTCACTCTTACAAAGTACTTTTCTGGAATGCGTCTTTCAAAGTTTTTTTTTTTAAGTGAACAAAATCAGGCATGTCTTTAGAAGCATTTTTTTCTTTATCTTTTTTTACAGAACTCATTGAATCTACTGACAAGCTATTTGAATTGGAAGAAGAATTTGAAATCCTGAGTGTGTGAAGGAAACTGTGGTGACTCTTCTGAGTGTTGAATATATTGGTAATATTATTGCATTGACTTAAACAGCCATGTTAGCCCCGAAGTGCCTGAAATTATGGATAACAGAGCACAGAAATCTAGTAGCATCCAAAACTCCAAGGGCAGTCTAACACACAAGCTTCCCCGGGTGGAAAGGCAGTAAGAGATCTTGTGATAAGATGCTTAAAGGGAATCTCTTTTTAACGTACCTTACCTGGAGACAAACGGGCCTTTGAGATTAAGGCAAAAATACATGTATCACTGGGCACCATGTTTGGAGAAAGGGATAACCCAAATGGATATTTCTTGCTCTCATCTAATAATGCAATAGTTTAGTTCTTCAAGCAAAACAGTCTTCAGTTCAGGAGGATGTTTACTTCTGTTCCCTCCTGTGGGCTGCGTCATAGGAAAAATACATTGTCTTGTTTAAAAGATTGACTGGATCAGGAGAAAATTGTTTCCTTGTTAAATATTTTAACATGTATTTGAGCAACCAGACTTTATTACAAAAATGTTTCTGTAAAAGGAACTATGTCTAATGGACACATTTTGCAATAGCCTTCCTGTTTCTGGGAGACCTCAAGAGGAACAGGAGCCTCAAATAGTTGATACAGATCACAACCACTGTTATAGTTATGGTATATTTCACCTTGACCTTAAAATTCAAATGATTAAAACTTAGGTTATTTCTTTCCGAGTTAAAACGAGTCAAAGGTGGTTTAACTGTACCTTATTTATTTTAGAATAGATTTACACAAGTTTCTCTGTTACAGCACTTTATCTGTGCATCTAATAAATTTCTTAAGCTTTTCTTAGGTTGTATGCTGCTATGTTTGGTTAATTTGTGTGAACTAAATATAAACCAGGTGATCTTAAAACTTAATATAGAAGCGTACACAGATTACTGAATTGTTGCTTTTTGACTTCTTGCCTTTTGAAATCTGTTTTGGTAGAAGTGCCTTAACCCTACAGGTTTATCAGAACAGCCTGGGCAGTTTTATTCCTAAGGCAGAGAATCTCTCTCTAGCAGCCATAAGAAAAACAGTTCAGAATAAAGAAAGGCAAAGATTTTTAATCCATGCTGAAGTTCCTTTTCACTACCAGACAGTCCCCCTTGTGGTCATGTTGTCATGCTAGTGTCATGAACATGAACTGCAGACTTTCATCTTCACCAATAAATGACAACATAGAGAAATACTGAATATTGTCTCCTCTCACTTGCACCTCTCGATCAGGGCCACTGTTTTTTCAAACAAAAGAGTTAACGAGATCCTATTGCATCTTGTTTAATGTTTATTAACTACAGTTTGGAAACCACAAACATAGAAAAAAAATATCATTTCCTTATTTTATTAAAACATATATAAAACATATATAATATATATATATAACACATATTGTGTTGTAAAGCCCACAATTCCATACCAATGACAACAAAAAAATCATCTAATTGAGCATGCAGTTTTCATTAACCTGTTTTTTGTTTCTTTTTTTTTTTTACAAATACCCAACAACACATACACATGTGTTGTGTTGTGTTTTTTTCCATCATTTCTCACTGAAGCAATACCCATCCCGTATCAGATCTGTGTCATTACTCTAAGTTTTGTTCCTAATGTACTTGAAAAACTTCTTAACTCTATTGATTGCAACAGTGGACTTTTTTCCCTCCGATCTTAACTCCATTTATCAATTACTTATTCTCTTAAAATCCTGCTTTTAAGAGATGGTTGGGTATTCACCATCTCTCACTCTTATTTATAGATTGTCTTTTCTTTTTCAGTAGTTCAGCCCTAGTCAACTCGGAGGTGGGCAGCAGCAGCTTCTATGGAGCTCATTTGCTGGAAAAAAAAAAAAAAAAAAAAGTTGAGCCTTGAGGGAAAAGGAAGGTGGGAGAGCCAGATGGGGCAAGAGGAAGGGAGGTGGTTTGACCAGGACACCTTGAGGGTCTGGGAAGAGAAGAAATGGATGGGTGCTTAAGAAATGAGCAGCATCACAGCCTACATACGGAAGAATTGTGACGAGCAGTTTAGAAATGTGAGCGATTGGTGGTCTTGTGTTGATCGGCAGCTGTGCTCCATGGTTATAGCTGTAATTTCAGCAGTTTACTGTGTAAGCCGCATGTTGCCACTTCCTTGATCAAGGCAAATGCTGTTCAGTTGCAGGGAAGAGGGGCAAGACTCAGGGAAGAAACGGAACGGAGAAAAACTGTACACTGTGGATATGCACACGTAGCCATAAAATCAGTGCTGGACAGAAAGAGAGAAAGAGAGACAGACAGACAGAGAGACAGAACGAAAGGAGGGAAGGAAGGAAGGAAGGAAGGAAGGAAGGAAGGAAGGAAGGAAGGAAGGAAGGAAGGAAGGAAGGAAGGAAGGAAGGAAGGAAGGAAGGAAGGAAGGAAGGAAGGAAGGAAGGAAGGAAGGAAGGAAGGAAGGAATGGAGGGAGGGAGGAAGGTAAAGGGAGAAAGAAGGAATACCCCACACTCATAAAAGTGAGAAAGATCCAGGTGTAAAAGAACGTAAAAGAAAGACAACTGTCATGTTGTGGTCTGATAGTTTCTGGTAGAAAGCAGAAACCCAGCAATTCTGTCTTTCCTACTCCTCCAAACCAATTCCGTTGACAACTCTGAATGCTTCCAGCTAGAAAAAAAAGGAAGAATGAAGTGGAGGGCTCCTTGCCATCACTGTATTTCTGGAGCAGATTTCTGGATAGTCCCCGCAGCCAGCTGTAGGGCCTGTGCCAGGCTTGGAGTGGCTGCAGGGAACATGCCAGGGGCTCGAGGTGCTGCAGGGAACATGCCAGGGGCTGGAGGGGCTGCAGGGCAAGTGACACGGGTTTGAGGGGCCTCAGGTCCCAGCGCCGTGGTTGAAGTCGATGCAGGGAACATCAGAGTTGTTGGAGGGGCTGCAGGTAAAATGCCAGGGGTTGCGGGGGCTGCAGGGTGCTGAGTCACAGCTTTGCATCAGGTCAAGACGCATTTTCCTAGAACCATCCATTTCCTCCTGAAGGGGCTGAATAGCATGGAACGGTCTTCAAAATGCACAGAGCAGACCCCAGCAAACGTACGGATGCTGCTAGCAAGTAGGGAACTTTTTTGTTGATGTTGTTAACATTGTTTCACGACAATAGATGCAAACATGTATCTTGAGTTGAGGGCAAAGGTTACCTTGGATCTGAAGCACACAGGCGTTCACTAATGTCCCCCCATCCGGAGTGAATCCACAACGACTCGGAAGGAAAACTAAAGTCCAAAGCAGTGCACTGGGATAAAGAGAGTTTAATAGGGTAGAAAAGGAATAAAAACAATATAATAAATATTAATATTTATAATTTATAATATAATAACGTATAAAAATTGTTTAATTAATAAGATTAAATAATAATCATCATAATTTTATAGTAATAAAACAACGCCATACTGTACAACACAGTCAATAAAGTGGATTTAATGCAATAAAAATAAAACCCATTTATCCCATCCCAATGAGTTCCTATCCCCATCATCACTTCCCATCCCACTGATCATTTCCTATCCCAACAACGTCCCAGTTCTGATCCCAAGGCTGAATTCCCAACTCCCACCCACCCATCCAGCCAGCCATGCACCCATTTTCTGCATTTTCAGGTCACAAGACTCTGATGAAGGCCACCTCAGCCTTTTCCCCGAAAAAAAAGCTGCTCTTTATTGTGAAAAACTTCACTTTTGCACAACACTGCAGACCCAGCCAAGATGGTCCTGCAAGACAAGGTGAAACAAACATACAAAACCTATATGGAGGTAAATTGGTTCATCTAAACAAATTCCTACCACGAAATCCTGATCCTCAATCTCAGCACCGATGAAAAAAGAGGATACAGTTCCCTCCTCCAAGGTCCCTCTCTGCCCCTGCTCCCCGTGGGCTCCTCTCCATGGCTGCAGCTGCGGCCCGGGGCCTGCTCCTGCGGGGGCTCTTTTTTGCACCTAAGTGCTGTTAACCATCCCAGGCATTTGTTGTTCACATGGTGAATAAGTGCTGTTTTGGATTTACAGAGATAATCTGTAGATTTGGTTCCAAAGGGGTTCAAATTCAGGCAAGGCAGTGAGAGCTTTGTGGGCTGCAGGAGAACCAAAATGCAGGAACTGTCAGGGCTCATCCTCACCCGGGACCAACTCTCATTTGGTCTTCTTTGGAGAGAAAGCCAAGCCAGCCAGATGGCTTCCACTACTTCTATGGGAGTGACATTGGGATTGATCTTTAAAATGAAATGAAGCAGAAGGCTGTGGGTTCTCCAACCTTCAAGATATGCAGCACTTGGCTGGGAAGGTTTCTTCCGTTCCTATGGATTTGAAGAATTAGGGCTGAAAGAAGCAGCAGGACCCTAGGGCCATATTCTGTCATCTCTATGGAAACTCCTGACGGGAATTCCCTCCCTACTGGTGTCAAACTGCAGGCAGGCAAACGGGTGTGGTCTCCTCTCTGTGCAACTCCCCAATCCATGGTGTCTCTTTGCATGTGTGAAATTGCATGTGTATAGGGGGTGTGGTGGCAGAAGAGTGAAAGCCTCTTCTGATGGCTCCTAAAGCTGTGAGTCTGACCCTTCTGTGACTGTGCTGAAAGCGATCCTGGGGATAGAAGGGAGAGTGATCCAGCTGCACATCATGAGACGGGGAAGAGACAGAGGCTCTGGCGTGCACTGCTGACTGGTTTGCCTCGGTGGGGTTGGAGTGAGGAAGCTGTACCCTCCTCTGTTAGCACAAAGGAGAGGAGTTATTCCACGCTATTTTTCCTCCTCTGTGTATGAATGGACAGACTGCACAGTTGGTTAAGGCCGTAGCTACTGAAGACAAGAACTCCATTGTCTGCTGCTCTTCAGGCAGAAGGCAGAAGGAATCAAGAGACAGGACTGGCTCTGTCTGCATACTGCAGTAGACGCACTTTTTTGCATCTTCTGTGCGTGAAAAAGTATGTTTTAATTGATAAGAATCCCAAGGGCCTAGAAATACTGCAGTTTTAGGATAAATCTGGTATAAACTGAGTGTCCTGAGGATTTTGAGTACTCCATTTCCGTGGCCAGACCAACAGAAACTCCAGGGCAATAGGAAACACAACTTTCTCTCTCTTATCCTAAATTTCTCCACTTGTTATCTCCTGACCAGCAATTTACAGGAAAGTTACAGGAAAGTGAGGGAAAATATTTGAACTATTTATACACCAGTGCAGGTGGTGCCATGTTAACTTCACTCTTTTGCAAGATCTTGTTTGCTAACAGCAAGTTATGGCCCCTAGGGATGTTTTACCTTGAGGGAGGGAATGGGGGCACACCAAAACAAGTAGAACAAGCAAAATACTGTGGGGTGGAGCTGACAAAACAACAAACAAACAAACAAACAACAAAAAAACAACTACCACCACAGACCACCCACTAGTGCCGTGCTTTTCATACTGAAGTGAGGAAAGAGCAGAGCATCCTTGCAGGAACTTCATGCCTCAAAACCCTCCTTTGTCACTCTTCCTGCACTTGTGTAACAGTTGCTTGCAGGTCTGTTTCCTTTCTTATTTCAGGACTGGAAGATGGCTTCATGGACAAAACAGACTTGGCTTGGGGAAGAGTAATTGAATTTATTGCCAACTGATCACAAAGTAGGACAGTGAGAATTTAAAAACTTTAAAACCAACCAACCAACCAACCAACCAACCAACCAACCAAACAGAAAACCACCTCGCCACACTACCTCCATCCCAGGCTAAACCTCAGTCTTGATTCTTCTATCTATTTCCCACGGAGCAGTGGGGGGTGGTTGGAGGATGTTGGGGACTGGAGGTTGCAGGCTCTGCTGCTCCTTCATCGTATTTGGCAATTTTATTGATGGTAGCGCTCCCCACCCCTCCCATCCCCTCTTTTCCCTTCCCTCCACTCCCCTGCCCTCCCCTATGCTCCCTGTTCTTTCTGACCAACAGTATGATAGATTCGGGTGGGTGGTCAGCACGTGGGGCTACGGAGAGGACATGTACACAAAGATTTGGCTCCAGATCCAAAATGTCATGTATTTGGCAATTTTATTTATGGTAGCACTCCCCTCCCCTCCCCTCCCCTCCCCTCCCCTCCCCTCCCCTCCCCTCCCCTCCCCTCCCCTCCCCTCCCCTCCCCTCTTTTGCCTCCTCTCCCCACTTTTGCCTCCCCTCCCCTCCCCCCCATCCTCTCCCCTCCCCTCCCGTCTCCTCCCCTCCCCTACACCCCCTCCCCTATTCTCCCTGTCCCTATACTCTGCTACACTCCCCTCCCCTATACTACCCTACACACTCCTACACTCCCCTCCCCTATCCTACCCTAAACTCCCGTTCGCTACACTACCCTACATTACCCTATGCCCCCCTCCCCTACACTCTCCTACACTCCCCTCCCGTATCCTACCCTACACTCCCCTAAACTCCGATCCCCTACACTACCCTATACTCTCCTATGCTCCCCTCCCCTCTAACACGCTACACTACGCTATGCTACCCTACCCTACCCTACCCTACCCTACCCTACCCTACCCTACCCTACCCTACCCTACCCTACCCTACCCTACCCTACCCTACCCTACCCTACCCTATATTATCCTATCCTATCCTATCCTATCCTATCCTATCCTATCCTATCCTATCCTATCCTATCCTATCCTATCCTATCCTATCCTATCCTACCCTCCCCCTGCCCTCCCCTCCCCTGCCCTCCCTTCCTTTTATTCCCTCCCCTTCCCTCCCCTCTTGTCTTCTTCTCTCCTCTCTTCTTTCTTTCGGGTAACTTCAAATCGCTTCAGTCGTTCTCATAGCTCCTGTCCCTGGCTGATTCACGGGAACCCATCAGCAGCAACCAGAAGCGCTCCAGCTGCTGTGTCACTGGTCGAGCAACAGTCTCCAACTGGGAATCGCTGACTTCGTTGTGTGGCTCAGACAGGTGCCTTGCAGTTCCACCGTGGCCTGGACGTTTCCTCTTGCTGTGTCCCCACCTACAGCGCACTTCTGCTTAGAAGCAGCAGCAGGCTTTGCAAGATGTCCCACTCCTTCCATTTTCAGTGGTTTAGCTTGGCTAGCCGGGTGGTGTCTGTCAATAGAAGACAACAACGAGATTTGGGTTAGAAACAGCTAACTGAGTAGTTCCTTTGCACAAGGGCAAGGAATATCTACCCCTTCCTACTGGAGGCTGCAGTGTCAGAGATAATGACGGGTCCTTCCGAGAGCTTTGAAATATCCCTTGGGGATGCTGAGTCCAGAGGACCAGAGCAAACCTGTCTAAAGTACACCGTGGAATCACTCGGAATGACTTCCTAGCAGAAGCATGTGTCTGATATGGCTTCAGCTGCTTGCAGTGTTCTTCTTCACCTCATACCTAAATTCAGATGAGAGATCTCAATGAAGATGGAAAGGTTGAGAAATAGAGAAATCACTGATGTGCTTTGAGAACTTCTAAGGACTGAGTACTGCATCAATCCCATGTTGTAACATTAAGGATTGGTTAGAAAAGCAAACGTTAAAAACAAGGAAAGGGGAAGAACAAGTAAGCTTTCTTAAAGTATCTATTCTATTTAAGGTATCTTTAAAGAAGTAAATAAGTACTGAAATATATATGCAGATAGAGAGAGAGAGAGAGAGAGAGAGAGAGAGATACAGAAACCTAAGAGTCTGCTGTGCAGGTTAGCTTCTTGCTCTCTTTTCTAAAAGTCACAGTGAATGCAGCATCTGTGTGCGTTACAAGCATTACCCTCAGTCCAGCACAGGTACACACGAGAGGTCAGCCTGCAGGTTGCGGAGGCAAAGCAACTGCTCTGGCTGGATGTGAAGAGCCAAGACAGAAGTTGCTGTCAGGGAAAAGATACACAGAGGGGATGAAAAAGACGGAGTGTGCTTCCGACCTTCACAACTTCTAAGCAAGCGGAGATGAGGTTGTGGAAGAAGCAAATAAGCTGTTGATCTAGAAGCAGCCTGAAGATTGTCCTTAAGCAGGGCCTTGCATTCTTCATTTTTACAGCATTGCTTGCCTTCAAGTGCACGACGATGATTTTATGAACTTTCTACCACTACAGAAATGCACCGGATTCTTTCACAAAACTTACGGGTGGTACTTGGCAATATTGGTCAGCATTCTCTATTTCCTTCTTCATCTCAATTCTCTTTTGGCCTGTGAAGCTTTCCAGATCAGAGGAGAAGATCCACGGTAATACGGAGCTTTGGATACTGCAAAGGAAACGAAGAATCCTACTGACAACTCTTTTCAACCTCGCCTGCAAGCATCACAGAAAAGAACACCGAAAGAACACCGCTTTATCATGGGAAGCATAAATTGGAGCATAGGTGTCCTATAGCTGAAGCGAGGTGAAGCAGGTTCCACACAAGGTGAAGGAGCACACCCATAAGCATTTCCGTAAAGCCGTGTTTTCAAACAAAGGGTTAAGATTTAGATTTTCTTACAAGTGAAGAATGAAGAAATAAAAGAAAAAGAAAATTACCAGGACATCCAGTTTTCCTCTAGCTTGCTTTGCTTCTTTCCGAATCTGAGTCTGGAGTGACAGTCAGGGAGCAGCGTTGTGCAGAAATGCCAAAGCCTCCCCAGCTGGTTGTACCTTCATCAGCAAGGGCTTTGATACTGCTGCCTCCTCAGCAACATCAGCCATTTCCGAGGAAAGCTGGTGTCCATCAGGTCAAATAGGAATGGGAAATCCCTCTTGCCACAACTTCACACTCACACCAGAGTTGGCAGAACAGGCCGATGGACAGAGAAGCGTCTGCAAGAGTGTTAGAAAACAGACTTTAGATTTCCGTCAACCCAGGAAGAATTACTTGCTCATCCCTTCAAAGTGAACTCTGAGTAGAAGGAGGGGATCCCAAGCTGCATTCCTGACATCTATGCTGCAAAGTCATCCAATGGGACATGTTACTGGACCAGCCTGTTACGAACAGAAACAGGACTTTGAGGTTATGCTGTTGGATTAGAATTAAGCTCAAAGAGTTAGTCCTTTGACGTGTTTTTGTTTGCAAGTGTTTTCACTGCTTCCCAGACAATGTCTCCAGCAAGCTAGCTGCTTGCTTCATTTGTTCTGTTCTGTTCTGTTCTTTTTGATTCTGTTTTGTTTTGTTTTCTCAGCCAGGATTCTTAGAGAAATGAGATTAAAGTGATCATATTGTATGTCCACCCATCCCTCCCTCCCCTTCGCTTGTCCAGAGCTTTTACCTCGTCCAGCAGCTTGAATGAACTCGGTCCTAGGCGCAGTTGTGTCCAAGCCATTCTGTTCCTAGACGTGTTGTGAGAACAGACAGCTAAGTAGTGGGGAGGGGACGTGCTGCTGTCTGCAGTGTGACCTCAGCGCTTACCAAACAGTAGGGAATACACAGAGAAGGGCCTTAGGAGAACTTCAAGCCCCAGATACGTTTTATGTGGAAACCATATTTCCCAAGATAACACTGGACGCAACTGCATAATCAAAAGGGATTCATTTCTTGGTTCATTCAACTCCTAGGTTTTAGTTTTAAAACATGTCTGTCTTGGCTTAAAGCACTCTTCCAATCTCTATTTCCAGTTCCTAGGATTTCCTGAAATAGCTCATCCCATTTTTTTCTTTGTACACTCTCCCAGCCTCTTTGTTTTCCTCTCCCCAAGAAACTTAGCACTGCTCTCTTCATACTTGACAACTAGATATGGAGCTGTATCAGCCAGAAGGAAGTTTCCTTCACACTTTCTGCTTCTTACGGTATCTGGGCTCTTACCTTTACACTTACTCACCCTTCCTACATTAGCACAAAGAAAGCTGTTTGGGAGATCTGATGTCTTGTTTTCCAGAAACTGCCCTGAATCACCTTTACGAGAGCTGTCCCACGCTGCGAGCACAAGTCTTGCAGTCTGGCCAGATATTTGCCTTCTAAGTCAATAACCAAATCTGTTACAAAGGTAAGAACATGTAATTAATGGAAAGGAAATCCTTTTATCCTTTTATTTTGATCCAAACTCACTTTTTTTTTTTTTTTTTTTTTTTTTTTCTCTAGACCAAGAATGAATCGTGGAGAACCACCAAAACTCAGGTGAGAAATGAAATGACAAATGTTAAGGTCAGGCAGCTTGCCCACTGCCATTGCTACCCTGAAAGCAGATGGAGTGCATCTTCATACGCCACAGCCTGAGACACTAGTCGACAGGCCAGCCCGTGTGAGGAAGTCCATTGCTGCCTGAATTTTAACATGACAGGGGGACTCTTAAGCCTCTTGTTTATGCTTTAGTACTTGCGGTCTATGGGAGGACCACAGCACACTCTTCTCTGTCTCCCCTTATTTGTTGATCGTCTGTAGGAAGAAGAGAACGTGCAGAGGCCCTCACCCGTACATTGGGTCTGTTCTCACTCTGTGCAGCTCCATCATTGAGCAAAGTACCAACCTTGAGGCTTCTGTAAGGACTTGACACAAACTACAGAATACTACAATGAAGCATTCACAACAAAACCACATTTTTTTCCTCAGCCAAGCATCAAAACACTTACAGAAGGGCATGGTCCCTCTCTGTGCACCTCAAGGGGAGATCCACAAATCCTCACGTGGTTTCATCGCATCCAGCACCCTTCTCTGTGCCTCCCAGTTAAACGTGCACAGAGGCAGCTGTTGCCAAAGTGCTGTGGTGACACAATTCAGTTCTGTTTCTGAAGTCATCACCGCAGGCGCCTCCCAGTGACGGCACAACACTCTCTGTTGCTAATGCGTCTGTCTCAGAAACAGCTAGGGAAGTACCACTATGCCCAAACTGACTTGAATTAGAGTAGTTCCCAAATTGTTCTCTGCTCCCCTACATCTGTGGAAGGTGGGTGATCAATCTTTTCCTTGAGAAAGGACTACAGAGCAAAAGAGCTTGATTCTGAGACGTTGCCCGTCCTTGTAGAGCAGTTCACCTTTGATTTCCATGTCAGAAAAAAGAAGGTGAAATCAACAATTCCCTTCCTCTGAGCTGGGAATAGGAAAGAAGCCCAATTCTCCAGGAAGCCTTCAAAAGGAAACTCTGCATTTCTTTGTTAAACACCTTGTTTAATTTCTTGAAAGAAATCTTTCCCAGGACTTTGCAACTGCGGTGGTTCAAAGCGGGTGGGCAGCCGAGTTCCACCACGGCCGCTCTCTCACTCCCCCTCCTCAAAGGGAAAGGGGGAGAAAATACGATGCAAAGGGCTCCAGGGCTGAGATAAGGACAGGGCGATGGCTCAACAAGTATCGTGACGGGCAAAGCAGACTCAGCAGAGTGACCCTCAGGGTCCCTCCCTGCCCCTGCTCCCCGTGGGGTCCCTCCCATGGGATGCCGTCCTTCCCCAGCTGATCCCACACGGGCTGCCCACAGGCAGCAGCTCCTCAAGCACTGCTCCCACACGGCTCCGTCCCACGGGCTCCATCCATCCATCCATCCCCCAGGAGCAAACTGCTCCAGCACGGGTCCCCCACGGCTGGGCGGCAGCTCCCCCCAGCCCCCCTGCTCCTGCGGGGGCTCCTCTCCATGGCTGCAGCTGCGGCCCGGGGCCTGCTCCTGCGGGGGCTCTCCACAGGCCGCAGCCTCCTCCAGGCCACAGCCACCTGCTCCACCGGGGGCTCCTCCACCCACAGGGGGGCAGCAGCGTGGAGATCTGCTCCATGTGGGACCCATGGGTGCAGGGGGACAGCCTGCTCCACCAGGGGCCTCTCCCTGCACAGCCCGCAGGGGAACTGCTGCTGTGAGCCTGGAGCACCTCCTGCCTCCTGCTGCACTCACCTTGGGGGCTGCAGGGCTGCTTCTCACTCCTTGCTCTTCCAGCTTCTGTTGTGCAGCAGTATTTCCCCCTGCTTACATCTGCTCTCCCAGAGGTGCAAACAACATCGCTTATTGGCTCAGCTCTGGCAAGCGCCGGGGCCCTTTTGGAGCTATCTGGAGCTGGCTGTTGTCTGGATTGTTCTCACAGACGCCATCCCTGCAGGCCCCTGCTACCAAACCCTTGCCACGTAAATCCGATCAAAGTGTATGCAGCAATTACAAAGCCGCTGTGCTTTGGGCTGTCACGATCCTTCTGCAAGTGCAGGGGAGGTGCAGGGTTGCTTTGCATTTCCAAAAGGAGGAAGAAAGCCTCCAACCCCACTGGACCTCAGCCACTTGCAGGATCCAAGCAACGCTCCCCACTTTCAGTTATCTCCCTCCCATGCACACAGTGGGAGCAAGGTTGAACAAGCACATTTTTGAAAATGTTTATCTTAATGAAGAATAAAAGAAGTCTACAACACCCAATCCCTCTGTGCACCCAAGGCAAAAATCGTGGACTATTCTGCCTCAACACTATTTTCAGACCCAATTTGTCAAGTCATCTAGCAGAGGATTTCTCTCTTGTTCACTCACTAGCTTAGTAGAGCACCAGTTTACATAGGTGCTGGAGCAGATTCCTCAACCATCTGAAGGGACTTGATCCCAGAAAAGTTCAAAACTGCAGATGACTCATGATTTTGTGGTGAAGCATCTATTAAATGAGAGCTGTTCCGCTTAGGGCACAGTGAGACAGTGTGAGAAGAACCCTGTATCTCACTGATTGAGGCTTTATAACTCTACAGAATTGTCAGTCAACAATAAATGGAAAGTGCAGGAGATATGTTCTTTCTTCCTCCTTTCCCTGCCATACATTAGCAGAGAGATTGTGGTGGGATATAGGTTCAGAGCCTCACAGAAGAAGGATTTGAACCCAGGCTCTCCACAGTCTGCACCACTGCCTTCCTGACGGCTTTTGACTATTTTATTTTATTTTATTTTATTTTATTTTATTTTATTTTATTTTATTTTATTTTATTTTATTTTATTTTATTTTATTTTATTTTATTTTATTTTATTAGTATTATTATTCTTCTTTTTCTGGGTGGTGTCTAAGTCTTGGGGGGAAGAACAAACTGTGGGAGGAGGGAATGCTACTACTGTCTGTGACAGTGGTGATTTCTGGACAGTGTTAGCAACAGAGCTTCTGCAGAGAAGAGAAAATGCCAGGCAGTCTCTGTTGGTATTCCATGTACTGAGTACTGAGTGCAGTTTTGGGCTCCACAGTATAAGAAATAGACATAAACCTGTTAGAGAGTGTCGAAAGAAGGGCAACAAACAAGAGGGTCTCTTTTAACAGGGGGATTGAGGTTTGTGGCAAAGTTTTGGTAGCAATTTAGGGGCTGCACTGTGCTGGACACAGCAACAGACGCACCATAAGCCAAAGTCAGACAATAAGCCAAGGTGTGTTTACGTGTGGTTTACTGTGGTTTAACGTGGTTTACGTATAGAAGAAAGTTTTTGCCTATTGGTGAGTATACTGCAGATTTGCTGCATTGTTCTAAATTAAATAGCAAGATAAGTGATGGCATCGTAGGCTGGGAAAATATTTCTAGAGTATCAGCGCATTTTGAGCATCATTTTAACTGTTTATGCAAACATGAAGATTATTAAAATCAGTGTTTATTTATGTCTGTATGTAAACAGGTGATCATGTTGTATAGCATGCAGTAAATGGTTTGTGAATGCTGCTTGAAGAATGAAAAGAGTAAGTCAGCTCCACAAGGAATAAATGAATTTTGTTTATTTGTGCAATGCAGAGATTAGAATTAGACCAACAGCATGGAACCAAAGTCTTGCTGTGTGCCTTTTATCTGTAGGACAGTTCATGGAGGCTTCAGCAGCCCTATCTGTTTTCTAGCAGTCTGAAATGTCCTCTGTGGTGCTGCACCCAGTTGAAAGCCTGCACTGATTGTGCTGAACTTTCCTAACAGGAGGCACGGGTCCTTCGTCGGACGCTGGCTGGGGATGTATGCTGCGATGCGGGCAGATGATGCTGGCCCAAGCACTGATCTGCAGACACTTAGGGAGAGGTGAGTGCTGGTCCTGAGGGAACTTCGGTATTGTCTGCAGACGCTTCTTCGTAAGTACTCCATTAAAAGCACAAACCCTGAATTTATTAGTGAGACTTTCTTTGATGCCCTGGTAACAGTTCCTAATGAATCAATTCATATTCAGCTGGGTGAAATCATCCCAGCCTGAAGCAGAGAAATAGGCATAGAAGGAGAACAAATGGGGAATCCTGTCGCCATTCTTTTATAAACCTTTTAGTGTAACACCCAAGTTGAGGCCAAGGGAAAACCTGCCACCGTGGGACAGTGCTCTTACCCTTCTCTTCACTACTCACTTGTCAGCAGCACGAGGTCCAAACCCCCCTGGTGCAAGCTCTTAAGCATGCATGTCACATCCCAGGATGCTGCCAGTGGAGTGTTTGGACTTTCTGTATGGATCTTATGTTGTTATTTAATGGGTGCTTAGAAATCCAACAAGGTCTAAACAAAGCCTGTACTTTTAAATAATCTTGGAAGCTCAGAGATACTGGAATGGCTATCAACACGCAGCATGATCCGTCAGAATATGTTTGCAGTTGATGTTTTTGTTTTGTTTTATTTTCCCTGTTTTTACAATCTAGCCTATGATGATAAAGGGCAGCTTGATGATAAATAACAAGCTTGGAATTCTAGGAGCTCTACACAAAATGTAAATATTCGAGATGAATTGAAATGTCTTTTAACATCTCATTATAAAGCTTTCTGCTGTCTAGACATTTGATCAGTGTAATGAAAACGTCACCATTTTTTATTCTATATCAATTTTTCCTTTCAGATTGGCAATGGGAAAAACACAAAAAACAACCAGAAGAATATCACAGAATCCTACGATGCTTTCTCGACAGGAAGGCTTGCTGTTATTCAATCCACCAGATGGGTAAGAACAAACATAAACTTTCAGGTTTTTTCCACTGAAATTTCTACTGTGTTGAATCACTAATTTGCAGTATGTTAATTCATAATTTTAAAAAATGGATGTGAAGACAAGGTGTATGCTTATATAAAAATAAAAAGGTATGCAGATGGGCGCAAAGACTAGTAGTACAGAAACATTCCCTGAGACCTAAATAAAGCCATGTACTAGAATGTAGCTCTTGATAAACTCTGTAAGCCTTGGGTACCAGAGTCAGTAATGTTAGAATAGACAGTCTTGTAGCTTATTGCTGTAATTTGTAATAAAGGGCACTAACATTTGTTAACTTGTAATTCTCATTGTAGTTTAGAAGCCTTTTGTTTATTAAAGAAACTGGCACTCCCTAAGTTTTGAAAAGAGCATAGATTGAGAAAATAATTGTTATTGCTCAATACAGATTGCAGTTACTCTAGAATGTTTGACAGTCACAGTATTTACTGTATATTGTTCCCACATTCTTTATGGTCTCATTTTTCTTTGATTTTGTGTACGTGTGTCTTTTTTTCACTATGAAAACAGCACAGGTGGGTGTTGGAGAGGGGAAGTCAATTGGAGAATGGTTTGGACCAAATACAGTTGCTCAAGTACTAAAGTAAGTGAGATCATACCAGTCTCATTCAGAACGTACTCCCCTGGGGCAGCCAAGAGAAGGCCCAGGCAGAGTTTTGAAGGCTGCATCTCCCCCTGTCCCACAGTCAGGAATGTACTTGCCATCTATTTACAAGTGCAGCATGGAATGTCATGCCACAGCTCGGTGTGCAGGTACTGAGTTGGGAATGGGTGACCTCTAAATTTTAATAAAGGAAGAGCCTGAGGAGAAGAAACTGCAGGAAAGTCTCCTGCTACGCCGTCTGCATGCCCTCACCAGTCACACCACAGATGTATATTCCTTTCTGCACAGTGGCACAGCTCTGGCAGGTCGAGAGTGCCACCGTGTAGGTCGGAGTGGTGGTGTGAAACATCAGAGAGAAGCCATCTCGGCTGAGGAGGGAACTGAGCTGCAATTCCTCCCTTTCTGAGCAGCAGTTCTGCCAGCAAGGCTACTGGATAAAGATGGGCAGCTCCTCATAGTCTGGGAGCCACACTGAAAGGAACTGAGGCTGCTCAGTTCTCCAGGGGTACGTGGAGGTGTCTTACCTCAGGCAGGGGCTAGGCTACAGGTCCTGCGAGCTCAGCAGCAAGTCTTTGACACCCTGGAACAGGCACATGATCTGAAGAGGGAGGGGAGCTGAAGCATGCCCTGGACTCCAGATCTTTCATGGCCAAGTTTTTCATGGTGAAACGCTCACCCCCATTTCTTTCTGGCTTATTTGAAACAGCTAATTCTGCCAGTGCAGCTTAAGAGAGTAGCTCCCTTCCCCAAAGGTTTGGATTTTGCAGAAGTGGACATAAAACTGTGTGCTGCTGTCTCCCACTGAAGTTTAGGTGCCCCAAACCCTTAGCTGATTTAGCTTTTAACGCCCCATTTCTGCTGTGCACGCAGGCTCAGGCAGAAGTAATTCCACTGAATTCAGTGGAATTTCTTAAGCAAAAAGTAATCTGCAAAACTGGCATAGGAATTTTTTTCTTTCCCAGATGAGAAAAGACACAACTGGGCAAGAACCCAGTGCAGAGACTGTCGAGTGCAATAAAAAGTAATAAACTTGATGTAGTTGAACTGTTACTGTCACTGCACTTAGCAGTAAGACAAAACAGTTTGCACATGGTGCAGCGCATATGTTTTTCCTGGTACCACTCAGTACCTATTTTTCTAAAGATATTAAACATTTAATGTTTAAAGTTTTCTTTTTCTTACATGGAGACTTTAAAAAATGCAGAAAGGATGTTTTTTCTTAAGAAAAAAAAAATAAATAAATGGTTCTGAGTGTAAAGCTACCCTTTTGATCCAACTAGTTTATATTAATTAGTACCTTAATGTTTTCTAGGAAGCTTGCTTTATTTGATGAATGGAATTCATTAGCAGTTTATGTATCTATGGGCAATACGGTGGTCATTGAAGACATCAGGAAGTGACACCTCATCAGTTTTCTGGTAACAGTTTCTGATTTGACTCCATTTGCCAGCATGTATCTAAACATGAACAAATACTTGGGGGGGCATGGGTTTGTCTTGCAAGGGTAAGAAGAGGGAAGAAGGACATACAAACTCAGTTGTGTTTTTTTGATCCCTGATGCCAACTTCGTGCTCACATCACTGGATGTGAAGAGCTCCTTGAAGAATTTCTACTGTCATCATTGCTGCCATTTCATTTCTCTGGCGTTTTATAGGCAAAGCTTGACACTATTAATAACATTAATAGGACATGTCACTGCAGTCTTAAATTGTCATCCCCCAATCATTGATCTAACGTCTCACTTGGACGTGCCAGCACATACTGTCTGCTAGAATTACTTCTACTAAATAGCTGTAATTGCCATGCCCGGCTCGTTTTGTCTTGGGTGCCCTATAAAGATCCCTGGCAAACTAGCTTAATTCACTACTGAGAGGAAGATCTGCTTTGTGTTCCTCTGTGCGTTGACTGATTTCTAGTTTTATTCCCGCAGAAAAAAACGTGCTGGTCCCCTCCTCAGAGCAGCAGCGCGTCCCACAGCAGTGCACATTTGCACAGAAGTGCTCTTGGCCGAAGCAAGAAGGCAGGAGGACTCTGCACAGGCTGGAAAGCCCTCTTGCTTATTATACCTCTACGACTAGGGATAAATCACATAAATCCCGTATATATTGATGCATTTAAAGTAAGGTTTTCTTTCAATTCATTGCTCGTTACTGTCAAATAAGTTTGGGTATGTGTGATGTCAGTAAAGAAATGAATGACAATTTCCTTTATTCCTTTTGAACTCCTAGGAATGCTTTAAGATGCCACAGTCTTTGGGAGCATTAGGAGGGAAACCAAATAATGCCTTTTATTTCATAGGATTTTTAGGTAAGGAAAAAAGAAACTTATTCCAAATGTGCAGATGATCAAAAGAGAACATTTTTTGAAGGGGAAATAGTAAGGGGTCTAAGCGTGAACCTCTAGAAGTAAAGAAAGATGAGAATAGAATAAAATAAATGAAGAAGCATATCTAAAAGAGTTTAGAAACAGTATGAGATGATCCTTAACAGGAGCAGAAAGGTAACAGCAAAGCTAGGTGTAAAAATAAGTGATGACATCAACAAGAGCAACATACTGAGAATAGCTGATAGCATTTGACAAGTGTATTGGTCAAATGTCACTTTTATTTTCTTGTATTTCAAAACTGTTTCTGATAGCAGTATCTTTTTCACCTTTTGCATACCTTCTGTTATTAAGTATTGCTCTAATTAATTTAAAATGCATTCCTTCAGATTTCACCCCACTTTGGGCCAAAATTTTGCAACCCTATTTTGTCCTTTTGTAAAACCTAACCTGTTTTAGTTAGGCTTTTTTGTTCCAATTTCTGAATGAATGCCTAATGGGATTACAGATTGCATCTGTGAACATCCTGTACCTTTTAATCTGTCAAATGTTAGTGTTTACAACACTTGAGATTTAAAAAAAAAAAAAAAAAAAAAAGTACTGGATCTCACATGGAAAAATAAAAGTATGTGACAAAGATAGAACATAACCAACCAAAAAATTACAGTAATAGGTGACAATAGGAAGTTATACTAAATACCCTGTGGGAAACGCTGTGTCTAAACCTTCCGATTCTCTTAAAGAATCCCTAGCTGGAAAGTCTAGATTATACTGACTGCGATGGCAATCTAATTTCTATTTTACAGTTCTGGACCAAGTGCTTATTAATGTCACTTGCTTATTTTTAACATACGGCTTTTACCCATCCAGGCAATGAGCTGATCTATCTGGACCCTCACACCACTCAAAGCTTTGTAGATTCAGAAGAAAATGGCACGGTTGACGATGAGAGTTTCCACTGCCAGGAAGCCCCACATAGAATGAAGATCATGAATTTGGACCCTTCAGTAGCTTTAGTAAGTGTCAGGAAATCTGGAATGCATGTACTTTATCTCAAAGTAATGTCTCTCTACATTGGTAAGGGCAGCAATGCATCTCCTTGAACAGAACCAAGATCACAAAGCTGTCTTCTGTGATCAACACATAGTAGTTTGTACATAACTACATGGAGAATCTTAGGGCAAGTGGGGAGCTGTCTGTACTGTAGGGAGCTCGCTTTGTTTTCTTTACTGAGCAGCTTTTACTTCTTTCAAGAGGCATTATAATGGTCAGAGCAAGGAACTGAAACAGGTTTACGTGTTTTATTCTATCACTACTTTATGTTTGGTCACCTCTAGACAAGTTACTTAAACTTACTTTATATCATAAGTTGAAAATGTTTAAGTGGAATTATTGTATTTCACCCCAAATTACAAATACAAATGTATTATTTGTAATTCACCCAAAATGTCATGGGGGTACTGTGGTATTTGAAAAAGTTGGATCTGATCCCATGCCAGTATCCTGTGATTGGGTGATTGGCAGTTGTCACCAGTGGGATGTGTTTCTAAAGCTTTAAACAATCTGTAAAGATACTGGTATCTGTCATTCATTCACATACCTGTTTTTTAATACTGCTGCTTTTTAGAAAGTTTTTTTGTTTTGTTTTAATACTTAACTACGTAACTGTGCAAAATGTGGCATGATGCAACGAGACAGACAAAATCATAATGAAGAGCAAATATTTTCAGTATAGATACCAGAATGGAAATGTTCCTTAGGTGGTCCATCATCTACAAGTTTTCAGCTTCTGCTGATACCTGGACTGTAGGAACTGGGTGGCGCTCCATGGAGGAGCACACAGGAGCTGCTGCTATTTTTTGGTTGACTATTTCGTTAGGGGTTTGCAGGGCCTTGTTCTCCCCGTGGGTTCTCTCCCTAGAGCTGCCACATATTTGGAGTCTTATATCTACTGATCGTACAGGGCATTACTGTATCAGAGGTCAAACCGCCTTACCTGCTGGTACCACATACCTACCATCTGCAAAGGTAAAACTCTGTGTGTTTGTTTTTTCCCCTAAGGGCTTCTTTTGCAAAGAAGAATGTGATTTTGATAACCGGTGTAGTCTTGTACAAAAGGTAAGAGTGGGAACTTAGCATCTCGATTTGTTCTTTATAAAGTCTGGTTTTTATTGTCTGTTTTTTGTAAAATTTTCCTTTGCATTTTCCTTTGTATACAAATTGTATGAGCCATGGAGAAGAATGCATTAAAGCATCAGGGTAAGGCAATACTACTGAATTGCTAATTGGAAATTGTTCAGCACTTTACCAGCCACAAACCCTGCCAGTTGGAAAATGGCTGTAAACATCCACACTTGAAGGTGTTACTGGGTGACACTTGCTTTTAACTTCTAATTCTCACTAAATGACTAAGGTTTAACTGCCATATTGTAGTGATGTATCAATGATTTGCTTCCTGATCCTTTGTTATTGTTTGACATAATAGATTGCGTGTTCTAATTATGACTGTTAGTCCCTGCTATCTTAAAGATCTGATTCTGTAAGTGCTGCAGGCCTCTAGCTCCTGCTGATCTAGGGAGAACAGAAGGTGCTGGCTGCCACAGGAAACAGACTTGAGGATGTTTCTGCATGCAGCTGTTAAGCTAAGCACCAGACGTCTGAATGTAAAGTACCATCAACCTCTAAGGGCATTTATTTAAAAAAAAAAAATCATCTAAGGAAAACAGTTTGTAAATAACTGAAATACAGGACAGAAGGTAACTTCTCTTTGAAGAGGAATAGCGTTTGGCTTCAGGAACACCTTTTCTCCTGACCAAAACCTGTCCTTCAAAATCTGATGCGTTTTTTTTTTTTTTTTTTCCCCCTTTGGAGGAGCTGATAGATCTGTCTTTTGTGCTATTGATCAACAGAAAACTTGAGGAGAGTTCTATGCAAGCAACTTTCTTTTAAAAAGCAGAAAATATTGTACATTCCTAGTGTGCTTGCTACCTGTAAACAAAATTACAGGTTTACAGATATCAAAGCTGATATCCAAAGATGATAAGACTGATAATTTGTAGTACAGTTCAAGAGATCTGTCTTCCAGATGTGTTTTAACTAGGGATGTATTACAGAGACCATGGTGCTTGGATTTCATAGTATGTCTGTATAAAGACTTTTTTTTCCTGATGGACATGCGTAATTAAAAAACACTTTCAATTAAGCAGACACGTTTTGTGTTTGAAGCGTCTCCCGAGCCAGCTTTTAAAATGAAAGCATTCTGTCCTCAGGAGATTCTAAAGCAGCAGAGTCTACGGATGTTTGAGCTGGTCCAGAAGCACCCGCCACACTGGCCTCCTTTCATACCTCCAACAAAACCAGAAGTGACAACCACAGGAGCAGGTAAGGCACCGATTAAAAGCCTAATTGTGCAATGTTATGTTCCTCGTTAGCAAATAAAAGAATAATCACAGGTAGAATAACTATCCTTTGTGAGTGTCAAGCAATATATAGCAGGCATGTATCCAAACAAGCCATACAATTGCTAGCACAGATTTTTTTTTTCACTCTTACAAAGTACTTTTCTGGAATGCGTCTTTCAAAGTTTTTTTTTTAAGTGAACAAAATCAGGCATGTCTTTAGAAGCATTTTTTTCTTTATCTTTTTTTAGAGAACTCATTGAATCTACTGACAAGCTATTTGAATTGGAAGAAGAATTTGAAATCCTGAGTGTATGAAGGAAACTGTGGTGACTCTTCTGAGTGTTGAATATATTGGTAATATTATTGCATTGACTTAAACAGCCATGTTAGCCCCGAAGTGCCTGAAATTATGGATAACAGAGCACAGAAATCTAGTAGCATCCAAAACTCCAAGGGCAGTCTAACACACAAGCTTCCCCGGATGGAAAGGCAGTAAGAGATCTTGTGATAAGATGCTTAAAGGGAATCTCTTTTTAACGTACCTTACCTGGAGACAAACGGGCCTTTGAGATTAAGGCAAAAATACATGTATCACTGGGCACCATGTTTGGAGAAAGGGATAACCCAAATGGATATTTCTTGCTCTCATCTAATAATGCAATAGTTTAGTTCTTCAAGCAAAACAGTCTTCAGTTCAGGAGGATGTTTACTTCTGTTCCCTCCTGTGGGCTGCGTCATAGGAAAAATACATTGTCTTGTTTAAAAGATTGACTGGATCAGGAGAAAATTGTTTCCTTGTTAAATATTTTAACATGTATTTGAGCAACCAGACTTTATTACAAAAATGTTTCTGTAAAAGGAACTATGTCTAATGGACACATTTTGCAATAGCCTTCCTGTTTCTGGGAGACCTCAAGAGGAACAGGAGCCTCAAATAGTTGATACAGATCACAACCACTGTTATAGTTATGGTATATTTCACCTTGACCTTAAAATTCAAATGATTAAAACTTAGGTTATTTCTTTCCGAGTTAAAACGAGTCAAAGGTGGTTTAACTGTACCTTATTTATTTTAGAATAGATTTACACAAGTTTCTCTGTTACAGCACTTTATCTGTGCATCTAATAAATTTCTTAAGCTTTTCTTAGGTTGTATGCTGCTATGTTTGGTTAATTTGTGTGAACTAAATATAAACCAGGTGATCTTAAAACTTAATATAGAAGCGTACACAGATTACTGAATTGTTGCTTTTTGACTTCTTGCCTTTTGAAATCTGTTTTGGTAGAAGTGCCTTAACCCTGCAGGTTTATCAGAACAGCCTGGGCAGTTTTATTTCTAAGGCAGAGAATCTCTCTCTAGCAGCCATAAGAAAAACAGTTCAGAATAAAGAAAGGCAAAGATTTTTAATCCATGCTGAAGTTCCTTTTCACTACCAGACAGTCCCCCTTGTGGTCATGTTGTCATGCTAGTGTCATGAACATGAACTGCAGACTTTCATCTTCACCAATAAATGACAACATAGAGAAATACTGAATATTGTCTCCTCTCACTTGCACCTCTCGATCAGGGCCACTGTTTTTTCAAACAAAAGAGTTAACGAGATCCTATTGCATCTTGTTTAATGTTTATTAACTACAGTTTGGAAACCACAAACGTAGAAAAAAAATATCATTTCCTTATTTTATTAAAACATATATAAAACATATATAAAACATATATAATATATATATATAACACATATTGTGTTGTAAAGCCCACAATTCCATACCAATGACAACAAAAAAATCATCTAATTGAGCATGCAGTTTTCATTAACCTGTTTTTTGTTTCTTTTTTTTTTTTACAAATACCCAACAACACATACACATGTGTTGTGTTGTGTTTTTTTCCATCATTTCTCACTGAAGCAATACCCATCCCGTATCAGATCTGTGTCATTACTCTAAGTTTTGTTCCTAATGTACTTGAAAAACTTCTTAACTCTATTGATTGCAACAGTGGACTTTTTTCCCTCCGATCTTAACTCCATTTATCAATTACTTATTCTCTTAAAATCCTGCTTTTAAGAGATGGTTGGGTATTCACCATCTCTCACTTTTATTTATAGATTTTCTTTTCTTTTTCAGTAGTTCAGCCCTAGTCAACTCGGAGGTGGGCAGCAGCAGCTTCTATGGAGCACCTATGCTGGAAAAAAAAAAAAAAAAAGTTGAGCCTTGAGGGAAAAGGAAGGTGGGAGAGCCAGATGGGGCAAGAGGAAGGGAGGTGGTTTGACCAGGACACCTTGAGGGTCTGGGAAGAGAAGAAATGGATGGGTGCTTAAGAAATGAGCAGCATCACAGCCTACATACGGAAGAATTGTGACGAGCAGTTTAGAAATGTGAGCGATTGGTGGTCTTGTGTTGATCGGCAGCTGTGCTCCATGGTTATAGCTGTAATTTCAGCAGGTTACTGTGTAAGCCGCATGTTGCCACTTCCTTGATCAAGGCAATGCTGTTCAGTTGCAGGGAAGAGGGGCAAGAAAAACTGTACACTGTGGATATGCACACGTAGCCATAAAATCAGTGCTGGACAGAAAGAGAGAAAGAGAGACAGACAGACAGAGAGACAGAACGAAAGGAGGGAAGGAACGAAGGAAGGAAGGAAGGGAGGGAGGGAGGGAGGAAGGTAAAGGGAGAAAGAAGGAATACCCCACACTCATAAAAGTGAGAAAGATCTAGGTGTAAAATTACATAAAAGAAAGACAACTGTCATGTTGTGGTCTGATAGTTTGTGGGAGAAAGCAGAAACCCAGCAATTTTGTCTTTCCTACTCCTCCAAACCAATTCCGTTGACAACTCTGAATGCTTCCAGCTAGAAAAAAAAGGAAGAATGAAGTGGAGGGCTCCTTGCCATCACTGTATTTCTGGAGCAGATTTCTGGATAGTCCCCGCAGCCAGCTGTAGGGCCTGTGCCAGGCTTGGAGTGGCTGCAGGGAACATGCCAGGGGCTCGAGGTGCTGCAGGGAACATGCCAGGGGCTGGAGGGGCTGCAGGGCGAGTGACACGGGTTTGAGGGGCCTCAGGTCCCAGCGCAGTGGTTGAAGTCGATGCAGGGAACATCAGAGTTGTTGGAGGGGCTGCAGGTAAAATGCCAGGGGTTGCGGGGGCTGCAGGGTGCTGAGTCACAGCTTTGCATCAGGTCAAGACGCATTTTCCTAGAACCATCCATTTCCTCCTGAAGGGGCTGAATAGCATGGAACGGTCTTCAAAATGCACAGAGCAGACCCCAGCAAACGTAGGGATGCTGCTAGCAAGTAGGGAACTTTTTTGTTGATGTTGTTAACATTGTTTCACGACAATAGATGCAAACATGTATCTTGAGTTGAGGGCAAAGGTTACCTTGGATCTGAAGCACACAGGCGTTCACTAATGTCCCCCCATCCGGAGTGAATCCACAACGACTCGGAAGGAAAACTAAAGTCCAAAGCAGTGCACTGGGATAAAGAGAGTTTAATAGGGTAGAAAAGGAATAAAAACAATATAATAAATATTAATATTTATAATTTATAATATAATAACGTATAAAAATTGTTTAATTAATAAGATTAAATAATAATCATCATAATTTTATAGTAATAAAACAACGCCATACTGTACAACACAGTCAATAAAGTGGATTTAATGCAATAAAAATAAAACCCATTTATCCCATCCCAATGAGTTCCTATCCCCATCATCACTTCCCATCCCACTGATCATTTCCTATCCCAACAACGTCCCAGTTCTGATCCCAAGGCTGAATTCCCAACTCCCACCCACCCATCCAGCCAGCCATGCACCCATTTTCTGCATTTTCAGGTCACAAGACTCTGATGAAGGCCACCTCAGCCTTTTCCCCGAAAATAAAGCTGCTCTTTATTGTGAAAAACTGCACTTTTGCACAACACTGCAGACCCAGCCAAGATGGTCCTGCAAGACAAGGTGAAACAAACATACAAAACCCATATGGAGGTAAATTGGTTCATCTAAACAAATTCCTACCACGAAATCCTGATCCTCAATCTCAGCACCGATGAAAAAAGAGGATACAGTTCCCTCCTCCAAGGTCCCTCTCTGCCCCTGCTCCCCGTGGGCTCCTCTCCATGGCTGCAGCTGCGGCCCGGGGCCTGCTCCTGCGGGGGCTCTTTTTTGCACCTAAGTGCTGTTAACCATCCCAGGCATTTGTTGTTCACATGGTGAATAAGTGCTGTTTTGGATTTACAGAGATAATCTGTAGATTTGGTTCCAAAGGGGTTCAAATTCAGGCAAGGCAGTGAGAGCTTTGTGGGCTGCAGGAGAACCAAAATGCAGGAACTGTCAGGGCTCATCCTCACCCGGGACCAACTCTCATTTGGTCTTCTTTGGAGAGAAAGGCAAGCCAGCCAGATGGCTTCCACTACTTCTATGGGAGTGACATTGGGATTGATCTTTAAAATGAAATGAAGCAGAAGGCTGTGGGTTCTCCAACCTTCAAGATATGCAGCACTTGGCTGGGAAGGTTTCTTCCGTTCCTATGGATTTGAAGAATTAGGGCTGAAAGAAGCAGCAGGACCCTAGGGCCATATTCTGTCATCTCTATGGAAACTCCTGACGGGAATTCCCTCCCTACTGGTGTCAAACTGCAGGCAGGCAAACGGGTGTGGTCTCCTCTCTGTGCAACTCCCCAATCCATGGTGTCTCTTTGCATGTGTGAAATTGCATGTGTATAGGGGGTGTGGTGGCAGAAGAGTGAAAGCCTCTTCTGATGGCTCCTAAAGCTGTGAGTCTGACCCTTCTGTGACTGTGCTGAAAGCGATCCTGGGGATAGAAGGGAGAGTGATCCAGCTGCACATCATGAGACGGGGAAGAGACAGAGGCTCTGGCGTGCACTGCTGACTGGTTTGCCTCGGTGGGGTTGGAGTGAGGAAGCTGTACCCTCCTCTGTTAGCACAAAGGAGAGGAGTTATTCCACGCTATTTTTCCTCCTCTGTGTATGAATGGACAGACTGCACAGTTGGTTAAGGCCGTAGCTACTGAAGACAAGAACTCCATTGTCTGCTGCTCTTCAGGCAGAAGGCAGAAGGAATCAAGAGACAGGACTGGCTCTGTCTGCATACTGCAGTAGACGCACTTTTTTGCATCTTCTGTGCGTGAAAAAGTATGTTTTAATTGATAAGAATCCCAAGGGCCTAGAAATACTGCAGTTTTAGGACAAATCTGGTATAAACTGAGTGTCCTGAGGATTTTGAGTACTCCATTTCCGTGGCCAGACCAACAGAAACTCCAGGGCAATAGGAAACACAACTTTCTCTCTCTTATCCTAAATTTCTCCACTTGTTATCTCCTGACCAGCAATTTACAGGAAAGTTACAGGAAAGTGAGGGAAAATATTTGAACTATTTATACACCAGTGCAGGTGGTGCCATGTTAACTTCACTCTTTTGCAAGATCTTGTTTGCTAACAGCAAGTTATGGCCCCTAGGGATGTTTTACCTTGAGGGAGGGAATGGGGGCACACCAAAACAAGTAGAACAAGCAAAATACTGTGGGGTGGAGCTGACAAAACAACAAACAAACAAACAAACAACAAAAAAACAACTACCACCACAGACCACCCACTAGTGCCGTGCTTTTCATCCTGAAGTGAGGAAAGAGCAGAGCATCCTTGCAGTAACTTCATGCCTCAAAACCCTCCTTTGTCACTCTTCCTGCACTTGTGTAACAGTTGCTTGCAGGTCTGTTTCCTTTCTTATTTCAGGACTGGAAGATGGCTTCATGGACAAAACAGACTTGGCTTGGGGAAGAGTAATTGAATTTATTGCCAACTGATCACAAAGTAGGACAGTGAGAATTTAAAAACTTTAAAACCAACCAACCAACCAACCAACCAAACAGAAAACCACCTCGCCACACTACTTCCATCCCAGGCTAAACCTCAGTCTTGATTCTTCTATCTATTTCCCACGGAGCAGTGGGGGGTGGTTGGAGGATGTTGGGGACTGGAGGTTGCAGGCTCTGCTGCTCCTTCATCGTATTTGGCAATTTTATTGATGGTAGCGCTCCCCACCCCTCCCATCCCCTCTTTTCCCTTCCCTCCACTCCCCTGCCCTCCCCTATGCTCCCTGTTCTTTCTGACCAACAGTATGATAGATTCGGGTGGGTGGTCAGCACGTGGGGCTACGGAGAGGACATGTACACAAAGATTTGGCTCCAGATCCAAAATGTCATGTATTTGGCAATTTTATTTATGGTAGCACTCCCCTCCCCTCCCCTCCCCTCCCCTCCCCTCCCCTCCCCTCCCCTCCCCTCTTTTGCCTCCTCTCCCCACTTTTGCCTCCCCTCCCCCCCATCCCCTCCCCTCCCCTCCCATCTCCTCCCCTCCCCTACACCCCCTCCCCTATTCTCCCTGTCCCTATACTCTGCTACACTCCCCTCCCCTATACTACCCTACACACTCCTACACTCCCCTCCCCTATCCTACCCTAAACTCCCGTTCGCTACACTACCCTACATTACCCTATGCCCCCCTCCCCTACACTCTCCTACACTCCCCTCCCGTATCCTACTCTACACTCCCCTAAACTCCGATCCCCTACACTACCCTATACTCTCCTATGCTCCCCTCCCCTCTAACACGCTACACTAC
The DNA here is from genome assembly GCF_047663525.1 of Anas platyrhynchos. Classification (NCBI taxonomy): domain Eukaryota; kingdom Metazoa; phylum Chordata; class Aves; order Anseriformes; family Anatidae; genus Anas; species Anas platyrhynchos. The sequence goes on from NC_092595.1 coordinate 28,790,209, forward strand.
GCTATGCTACCCTACCCTACCCTACCCTACCCTACCCTACCCTACCCTACCCTACCCTACCCTACCCTACCCTACCCTACCCTACCCTACCCTACCCTATATTATCCTATCCTATCCTATCCTATCCTATCCTATCCTATCCTATCCTATCCTATCCTATCCTATCCTATCCTATCCTATCCTATCCTATCCTATCCTATCCTATCCTACCCTCCCCCTGCCCTCCCCTCCCCTCCCCTCCCTTCCTTTTATTCCCTCCCCTTCCCTCCCCTCTTGTCTTCTTCTCTCCTCTCTTCTTTCTTTCGGGTAACTTCAAATCGCTTCAGTCGTTCTCATAGCTCCTGTCCCTGGCTGATTCACGGGAACCCATCAGCAGCAACCAGAAGCGCTCCAGCTGCTGTGTCTGGTCGAGCAACAGTCTCCAACTGGGAATCGCTGACTTCGTTGTGTGGCTCAGACAGGTGCCTTGCAGTTCCACCGTGGCCTGGACGTTTCCTCTTGCTGTGTCCCCACCTACAGCGCACTTCTGCTTAGAAGCAGCAGCAGGCTTTGCAAGATGTCCCACTCCTTCCATTTTCAGTGGTTTAGCTTGGCTAGCCGGGTGGTGTCTGTCAATAGAAGACAACAACGAGATTTGGGTTAGAAAAAGCTAACTGAGTAGTTCCTTCGCACAAGGGCAAGGAATATCTACCCCTTCCTACTGGAGGCTGCAGTGTCAGAGATAATGACGGGTCCTTCCGAGAGCTTTGAAATATCCCTTGGGGATGCTGAGTCCAGAGGACCAGAGCAAACCTGTCTAAAGTACACCGTGGAATCACTCGGAATGACTTCCTAGCAGAAGCATGTGTCTGATACGGCTTCAGCTGCTTGCAGTGTTCTTCTTCACCTCATACCTAAATTCAGATGAGAGATCTCAATGAAGATGGAAAGGTTGAGAAATAGAGAAATCACTGATGTGCTTTGAGAACTTCTAAGGACTGAGTACTGCATCAATCCCATGTTGTAACATTAAGGATTGGTTAGAAAAGCAAACGTTAAAAACAAGGAAAGGGGAAGAACAAGTAAGCTTTCTTAAAGTATCTATTCTATTTAAGGTATCTTTAAAGAAGTAAATAAGTACTGAAATATATATGCAGATAGAGAGAGAGAGAGAGAGAGAGAGAGAGAGATACAGAAACCTAAGAGTCTGCTGTGCAGGTTAGCTTCTTGCTCTCTTTTCTAAAAGTCACAGTGAATGCAGCATCTGTGTGCGTTACAAGCATTACCCTCAGTCCAGCACAGGTACACACGAGAGGTCAGCCTGCAGGTTGCGGAGGCAAAGCAACTGCTCTGGCTGGATGTGAAGAGCCAAGACAGAAGTTGCTGTCAGGGAAAAGATACACAGAGGGGATGAAAAAGACGGAGTGTGCTTCCGACCTTCACAACTTCTAAGCAAGCGGAGATGAGGTTGTGGAAGAAGCAAATAAGCTGTTGATCTAGAAGCAGCCTGAAGATTGTCCTTAAGCAGGGCCTTGCATTCTTCATTTTTACAGCATTGCTTGCCTTCAAGTGCACGACGATGATTTTATGAACTTTCTACCACTACAGAAATGCACCGGATTCTTTCACAAAACTTACGGGTGGTACTTGGCAATATTGGTCAGCATTCTCTATTTCCTTCTTCATCTCAATTCTCTTTTGGCCTGTGAAGCTTTCCAGATCAGAGGAGAAGATCCACGGTAATACGGAGCTTTGGATACTGCAAAGGAAACGAAGAATCCTACTGACAACTCTTTTCAACCTCGCCTGCAAGCATCACAGAAAAGAACACCGAAAGAACACCGCTTTATCATGGGAAGCATAAATTGGAGCATAGGTGTCCTATAGCTGAAGCGAGGTGAAGCAGGTTCCACACAAGGTGAAGGAGCACACCCATAAGCATTTCCGTAAAGCCGTGTTTTCAAACAAAGGGTTAAGATTTAGATTTTCTTACAAGTGAAGAATGAAGAAATAAAAGAAAAAGAAAATTACCAGGACATCCAGTTTTCCTCTAGCTTGCTTTGCTTCTTTCCGAATCTGAGTCTGGAGTGACAGTCAGGGAGCAGCGTTGTGCAGAAATGCCAAAGCCTCCCCAGCTGGTTGTACCTTCATCAGCAAGGGCTTTGATACTGCTGCCTCCTCAGCAACATCAGCCATTTCCGAGGAAAGCTGGTGTCCATCAGGTCAAATAGGAATGGGAAATCCCTCTTGCCACAACTTCACACTCACACCAGAGTTGGCAGGACAGGCCGCTGGACAGAGAAGCGTCTGCAAGAGTGTTAGAAAACAGACTTTAGATTTCCGTCAACCCAGGAAGAATTACTTGCTCATCCCTTCAAAGTGAACTCTGAGTAGAAGGAGGGGATCCCAAGCTGCATTCCTGACATCTATGCTGCAAAGTCATCCAATGGGACATGTTACTGGACCAGCCTGTTACGAACAGAAACAGGACTTTGAGGTTATGCTGTTGGATTAGAATTAAGCTCAAAGAGTTAGTCCTTTGACGTGTTTTTGTTTGCAAGTGTTTTCACTGCTTCCCAGACAATGTCTCCAGCAAGCTAGCTGCTTGCTTCATTTGTTCTGTTCTGTTCTGTTCTGTTCTTTTTGATTCTCTTTTGTTTTGTTTTCTCAGCCAGGATTCTTAGAGAAATGAGATTAAAGTGATCATATTGTATGTCCACCCATCCCTCCCTCCCCTTCGCTTGTCCAGAGCTTTTACCTCGTCCAGCAGCTTGAATGAACTCGGTCCTAGGCGCAGTTGTGTCCAAGCCATTCTGTTCCTAGACGTGTTGTGAGAACAGACAGCTAAGTAGTGGGGAGGGGACGTGCTGCTGTCTGCAGTGTGACCTCAGCGCTTACCAAACAGTAGGGAATACACAGAGAAGGGCCTTAGGAGAACTTCAAGCCCCAGATACGTTTTATGTGGAAACCATATTTCCCAAGATAACACTGGACGCAACTGCATAATCAAAAGGGATTCATTTCTTGGTTCATTCAACTCCTAGGTTTTAGTTTTAAAACATGTCTGTCTTGGCTTAAAGCACTCTTCCAATCTCTATTTCCAGTTCCTAGGATTTCCTGAAATAGGGAATCCCATTTTTTTCTTTGTACACTCTCCCAGCCTCTTTGTTTTCCTCTCCCCAAGAAACTTAGCACTGCTCTCTTCATACTTGACAACTAGATATGGAGCTGTATCAGCCAGAAGGAAGTTTCCTTCACACTTTCTGCTTCTTACGGTATCTGGGCTCTTACCTTTACACTTACTCACCCTTCCTACATTAGCACAAAGAAAGCTGTTTGGGAGATCTGATGTCTTGTTTTCCAGAAACTGCCCTGAATCACCTTTACGAGAGCTGTCCCACGCTGCGAGCACAAGTCTTGCAGTCTGGCCAGATATTTGCCTTCTAAGTCAATAACCAAATCTGTTACAAAGGTAAGAACATGTAATTAATGGAAAGGAAATCCTTTTATCCTTTTATTTTGATCCAAATTCACTTTTTTTTTTTTTTTTTTTTTTTTTTTTCTCTAGACCAAGAATGAATCGTGGAGAACCACCAAAACTCAGGTGAGAAATGAAATGACAAATGTTAAGGTCAGGCAGCTTGCCCACTGCCATTGCTACCCTGAAAGCAGATGGAGTGCATCTTCATACGCCACAGCCTGAGACACTAGTCGACAGGCCAGCCCGTGTGAGGAAGTCCATTGCTGCCTGAATTTTAACATGACAGGGGGACTCTTAAGCCTCTTGTTTATGCTTTAGTACTTGCGGTCTATGGGAGGACCACAGCACACTCTTCTCTGTCTCCCCTTATTTGTTGATCGTCTGTAGGAAGAAGAGAACGTGCAGAGGCCCTCACCCGTACATTGGGTCTGTTCTCACTCTGTGCAGCTCCATCATTGAGCAAAGTACCAACCTTGAGGCTTCTGTAAGGACTTGACACAAACTACAGAATACTACAATGAAGCGTTCACAACAAAACCACATTTTTTTCCTCAGCCAAGCATCAAAACACTTACAGAAGGGCATGGTCCCTCTCTGTGCACCTCAAGGGGAGATCCACAAATCCTCACGTGGTTTCATCGCATCCAGCACCCTTCTCTGTGCCTCCCAGCTAAACGTGCACAGAGGCAGCTGTTGCCAAAGTGCTGTGGTGACACAATTCAGTTCTGTTTCTGAAGTCATCACCGCAGGCGCCTCCCAGTGACGGCACAACACTCTCTGTTGCTAATGCGTCTGTCTCAGAAACAGCTAGGGAAGTACCACTATGCCCAAACTGACTTGAATTAGAGTAGTTCCCAAATTGTTCTCTGCTCCCCTACATCTGTGGAAGGTGGGTGATCAATCTTTTCCTTGAGAAAGGACTACAGAGCAAAAGAGCTTGATTCTGAGACGTTGCCCGTCCTTGTAGAGCAGTTCACCTTTGATTTCCATGTCAGAAAAAAGAAGGTGAAATCAACAATTCCCTTCCTCTGAGCTGGGAATAGGAAAGAAGCCCAATTCTCCAGGAAGCCTTCAAAAGGAAACTCTGCATTTCTTTGTTAAACACCTTGTTTAATTTCTTGAAAGAAATCTTTCCCAGGACTTTGCAACTGCGGTGGTTCAAAGCGGGTGGGCAGCCGAGTTCCACCACGGCCGCTCTCTCACTCCCCCTCCTCAAAGGGAAAGGGGGAGAAAATACGATGCAAAGGGCTCCAGGGCTGAGATAAGGACAGGGCGATGGCTCAACAAGTATCGTGACGGGCAAAGCAGACTCAGCAGAGTGACCCTCAGGGTCCCTCCCTGCCCCTGCTCCCCGTGGGGTCCCTCCCATGGGATGCCGTCCTTCCCCAGCTGATCCCACACGGGCTGCCCACAGGCAGCAGCTCCTCAAGCACTGCTCCCACACGGCTCCGTCCCACGGGCTCCATCCATCCATCCATCCATCCCCCAGGAGCAAACTGCTCCAGCACGGGTCCCCCACGGCTGGGCGGCAGCTCCCCCCAGCCCCCCTGCTCCTGCGGGGGCTCCTCTCCATGGCTGCAGCTGCGGCCCGGGGCCTGCTCCTGCGGGGGCTCTCCACAGGCCGCAGCCTCCTCCAGGCCACAGCCACCTGCTCCACCGGGGGCTCCTCCACCCACAGGGGGGCAGCAGCGTGGAGATCTGCTCCATGTGGGACCCATGGGTGCAGGGGGACAGCCTGCTCCACCAGGGGCCTCTCCCTGCACAGCCCGCAGGGGAACTGCTGCTGTGAGCCTGGAGCACCTCCTGCCTCCTGCTGCACTCACCTTGGGGGCTGCAGGGCTGCTTCTCACTCCTTGCTCTTCCAGCTTCTGTTGTGCAGCAGTATTTCCCCCTGCTTACATCTGCTCTCCCAGAGGTGCAAACAACATCGCTTATTGGCTCAGCTCTGGCAAGCGCCGGGGCCCTTTTGGAGCTATCTGGAGCTGGCTGTTGTCTGGATTGTTCTCACAGACGCCATCCCTGCAGGCCCCTGCTACCAAACCCTTGCCACGTAAATCCGATCGAAGTGTATGCAGCAATTACAAAGCCGCTGTGCTTTGGGCTGTCACGATCCTTCTGCAAGTGCAGGGGAGGTGCAGGGTTGCTTTGCATTTCCAAAAGGAGGAAGAAAGCCTCCAACCCCACTGGACCTCAGCCACTTGCAGGATCCAAGCAACGCTCCCCACTTTCAGTTACCTCCCTCCCATGCACACAGTGGGAGCAAGGTTGAACAAGCACATTTTTGAAAATGTTTATCTTAATGAAGAATAAAAGAAGTCTACAACACCCAATCCCTCTGTGCACCCAAGGCAAAAATCGTGGACTATTCTGCCTCAACACTATTTTCAGACCCAATTTGTCAAGTCATCTAGCAGAGGATTTCTCTCTTGTTCACTCACTAGCTTAGTAGAGCACCAGTTTACATAGGTGCTGGAGCAGATTCCTCAACCATCTGAAGGGACTTGATCCCAGAAAAGTTCAAAACTGCAGATGACTCATGATTTTGTGGTGAAGCATCTATTAAATGAGAGCTGTTCCGCTTAGGGCACAGTGAGACAGTGTGAGAAGAACCCTGTATCTCACTGATTGAGGCTTTATAACTCTACAGAATTGTCAGTCAACAATAAATGGAAAGTGCAGGAGATATGTTCTTTCTTCCTCCTTTCCCTGCCATACATTAGCAGAGAGATTGTGGTGGGATATAGGTTCAGAGCCTCACAGAAGAAGGATTTGAACCCAGGCTCTCCACAGTCTGCACCACTGCCTTCCTGATGGCTTTTGACTATTTTATTTTATTTTATTTTATTTTATTTTATTTTATTTTATTTTATTTTATTTTATTTTATTTTATTTTATTTTATTTTATTTTATTTTATTTTATTAGTATTATTATTCTTCTTTTTCTGGGTGGTGTCTAAGTCTTGGGGGGAAGAACAAACTGTGGGAGGAGGGAATGCTACTACTGTCTGTGACAGTGGTGATTTCTGGACAGTGTTAGCAACAGAGCTTCTGCAGAGAAGAGAAAATGCCAGGCAGTCTCTGTTGGTATTCCATGTACTGAGTACTGAGTGCAGTTTTGGGCTCCGCAGTATAAGAAAAAGACATAAACCTGTTAGAGAGTGTCGAAAGAAGGGCAACAAACAAGAGGGTCTCTTTTAACAGGGGGATTGAGGTTTGTGGCAAAGTTTTGGTAGCAATTTAGGGGCTGCACTGTGCTGGACACAGCAACAGACGCACCATAAGCCAAAGTCAGACAATAAGCCAAGGTGTGTTTACGTGTGGTTTACTGTGGTTTAACGTGGTTTACGTATAGAAGAAAGTTTTTGCCTATTGGTGAGTATACTGCAGATTTGCTGCATTGTTCTAAATTAAATAGCAAGATAAGTGATGGCATCGTAGGCTGGGAAAATATTTCTAGAGTATCAGCGCATTTTGAGCATCATTTTAACTGTTTATGCAAACATGAAGATTATTAAAATCAGTGTTTATTTATGTCTGTATGTAAACAGGTGATCATGTTGTATAGCATGCAGTAAATGGTTTGTGAATGCTGCTTGAAGAATGAAAAGAGTAAGTCAGCTCCACAAGGAATAAATGAATTTTGTTTATTTGTGCAATGCAGAGATTAGAATTAGACCAACAGCATGGAACCAAAGTCTTGCTGTGTGCCTTTTATCTGTAGGACAGTTCATGGAGGCTTCAGCAGCCCTATCTGTTTTCTAGCAGTCTGAAATGTCCTCTGTGGTGCTGCACCCAGTTGAAAGCCTGCACTGATTGTGCTGAACTTTCCTAACAGGAGGCACGGGTCCTTCGTCGGACGCTGGCTGGGGATGTATGCTGCGATGCGGGCAGATGATGCTGGCCCAAGCACTGATCTGCAGACACTTAGGGAGAGGTGAGTGCTGGTCCTGAGGGAACTTCGGTATTGTCTGCAGACGCTTCTTCGTAAGTACTCCATTAAAAGCACAAACCCTGAATTTATTAGTGAGACTTTCTTTGATGCCCTGGTAACAGTTCCTAATGAATCAATTCATATTCAGCTGGGTGAAATCATCCCAGCCTGAAGCAGAGAAATAGGCATAGAAGGAGAACAAATGGGGAATCCTGTCGCCATTCTTTTATAAACCTTTTAGTGTAACACCCAAGTTGAGGCCAAGGGAAAACCTGCCACCGTGGGACAGTGCTCTTACCCTTCTCTTCACTCCTCACTTGTCAGCAGCACGAGGTCCAAACCCCCCTGGTGCAAGCTCTTAAGCATGCATGTCACATCCCAGGATGCTGCCAGTGGAGTGTTTGGACTTTCTGTATGGATCTTATGTTGTTATTTAATGGGTGCTTAGAAATCCAACAAGGTCTAAACACAGCCTGTACTTTTAAATAATCTTGGAAGCTCAGAGATACTGGAATGGCTATCAACACGCAGCATGATCCGTCAGAATATGTTTGCAGTTGATGTTTTTGTTTTGTTTTATTTTCCCTGTTTTTACAATCTAGCCTATGATGATAAAGGGCAGCTTGATGATAAATAACAAGCTTGGAATTCTAGGAGCTCTACACAAAATGTAAATATTCGAGATGAATTGAAATGTCTTTTAACATCTCATTATAAAGCTTTCTGCTGTCTAGACATTTGATCAGTGTAATGAAAACGTCACCATTTTTTATTCTATATCAATTTTTCCTTTCAGATTGGCAATGGGAAAAACACAAAAAACAACCAGAAGAATATCACAGAATCCTACGATGCTTTCTCGACAGGAAGGCTTGCTGTTATTCAATCCACCAGATGGGTAAGAACAAACATAAACTTTCAGGTTTTTTCCACTGAAATTTCTACTGTGTTGAATCACTAATTTGCAGTATGTTAATTCATAATTTTAAAAAGTGGATGTGAAGACAAGGTGTATGCTTATACAAAAATAAAAAGGTATGCAGATGGGCGCAAAGACTAGTAGTACAGAAACATTCCCTGAGACCTAAATAAAGCCATGTACTAGAATGTAGCTCTTGATAAACTCTGTAAGCCTTGGGTACCAGAGTCAGTAATGTTAGAATAGACAGTCTTGTAGCTTATTGCTGTAATTTGTAATAAAGGGCACTAACATTTGTTAACTTGTAATTCTCATTGTAGTTTAGAAGCCTTTTGTTTATTAAAGAAACTGGCACTCCCTAAGTTTTGAAAAGAGCATAGATTGAGAAAATAATTGTTATTGCTCAATACAGATTGCAGTTACTCTAGAATGTTTGACAGTCACAGTATTTACTGTATATTGTTCCCACATTCTTTATGGTCTCATTTTTCTTTGATTTTGTGTACGTGTGTCTTTTTTTCACTATGAAAACAGCACAGGTGGGTGTTGGAGAGGGGAAGTCAATTGGAGAATGGTTTGGACCAAATACAGTTGCTCAAGTACTAAAGTAAGTGAGATCATACCAGTCTCATTCAGAACGTACTCCCCTGGGGCAGCCAAGAGAAGGCCCAGGCAGAGTTTTGAAGGCTGCATCTCCCCCTGTCCCACAGTCAGGAATGTACTTGCCATCTATTTACAAGTGCAGCATGGAATGTCATGCCACAGCTCGGTGTGCAGGTACTGAGTTGGGAATGGGTGACCTCTAAATTTTAATAAAGGAAGAGCCTGAGGAGAAGAAACTGCAGGAAAGTCTCCTGCTACGCCGTCTGCATGCCCTCACCAGTCACACCACAGATGTATATTCCTTTCTGCACAGTGGCACAGCTCTGGCAGGTCGAGAGTGCCACCGTGTAGGTCGGAGTGGTGGTGTGAAACATCAGAGAGAAGCCATCTCGGCTGAGGAGGGAACTGAGCTGCAATTCCTCCCTTTCTGAGCAGCAGTTCTGCCAGCAAGGCTACTGGATAAAGATGGGCAGCTCCTCATAGTCTGGGAGCCACACTGAAAGGAACTGAGGCTGCTCAGTTCTCCAGGGGTACGTGGAGGTGTCTTACCTCAGGCAGGGGCTAGGCTACAGGTCCTGCGAGCTCAGCAGCAAGTCTTTGACACCCTGGAACAGGCACATGATCTGAAGAGGGAGGGGAGCTGAAGCATGCCCTGGACTCCAGATCTTTCATGGCCAAGTTTTTCATGGTGAAACGCTCACCCCCATTTCTTTCTGGCTTATTTGAAACAGCTAATTCTGCCAGTGCAGCTTAAGAGTGTAGCTCCCTTCCCCAAAGGTTTGGATTTTGCAGAAGTGGACATAAAACTGTGTGCTGCTGTCTCCCACTGAAGTTTTGGTGCCCCAAACCCTTAGCTGATTTAGCTTTTAACGCCCCATTTCTGCTGTGCACGCAGGCTCAGGCAGAAGTAATTCCACTGAATTCAGTGGAATTTCTTAAGCAAAAAGTAATCTGCAAAACTGGCATAGGAATTTTTTTCTTTTCCAGATGAGAAAAGACACAATTGGGCAAGAACCCAGTGCAGAGACTGTCGAGTGCAATAAAAAGTAATAAACTTGATGTAGTTGAACTGTTACTGTCACTGCACTTAGCAGTAAGACAAAACAGTTTGCACATGGTGCAGCGCATATGTTTTTCCTGGTACCACTCAGTACCTATTTTTCTAAAGATATTAAACATTTAATGTTTAAAGTTTTCTTTTTCTTACATGGAGACTTTAAAAAATGCAGAAAGGATGTTTTTTCTTAAGAAAAAAAAAATAAATAAATGGTTCTGAGTGTAAAGCTACCCTTTTGATCCAACTAGTTTATATTAATCAGTACCTTAATGTTTTCTAGGAAGCTTGCTTTATTTGATGAATGGAATTCATTAGCAGTTTATGTATCTATGGGCAATACGGTGGTCATTGAAGACATCAGGAAGTGACACCTCATCAGTTTTCTGGTAACAGTTTCTGATTTGACTCCATTTGCCAGCATGTATCTAAACATGAACAAATACTTGGGGGGCCATGGGTTTGTCTTGCAAGGGTAAGAAGAGGGAAGAAGGACATACAAACTCAGTTGTGTTTTTTTGATCCCTGATGCCAACTTCGTGCTCACATCACTGGATGTGAAGAGCTCCTTGAAGAATTTCTACTGTCATCATTGCTGCCATTTCATTTCTCTGGCGTTTTATAGGCAAAGCTTGACACTATTAATAACATTAATAGGACATGTCACTGCAGTCTTAAATTGTCATCCCCCAATCATTGATCTAACGTCTCACTTGGACGTGCCAGCACATACTGTCTGCTAGAATTACTTCTACTAAATAGCTGTAATTGCCATGCCCGGCTCGTTTTGTCTTGGGTGCCCTATAAAGATCCCTGGCAAACTAGCTTAATTCACTACTGAGAGGAAGATCTGCTTTGTGTTCCTCTGTGCGTTGACTGATTTCTAGTTTTATTCCCGCAGAAAAAATGTGCTGGTCCCCTCCTCAGAGCAGCAGCGCGTCCCACAGCAGTGCACATTTGCACAGAAGTGCTCTTGGCCGAAGCAAGAAGGCAGGAGGACTCTGCACAGGCTGGAAAGCCCTCTTGCTTATTATACCTCTACGACTAGGGATAAATCACATAAATCCCGTATATATTGATGCATTTAAAGTAAGGTTTTCTTTCAATTCATTGCTCGTTACTGTCAAATAAGTTTGGGTATGTGTGATGTCAGTAAAGAAATGAATGACAATTTCCTTTATTCCTTTTGAACTCCTAGGAATGCTTTAAGATGCCACAGTCTTTGGGAGCATTAGGAGGGAAACCAAATAATGCCTTTTATTTCATAGGATTTTTAGGTAAGGAAAAAAGAAACTTATTCCAAATGTGCAGATGATCAAAAGAGAACATTTTTTGAAGGGGAAATAGTAAGGGGTCTAAGCGTGAACCTCTAGAAGTAAAGAAAGATGAGAATAGAATAAAATAAATGAAGAAGCATATCTAAAAGAGTTTAGAAACAGTATGAGATGATCCTTAACAGGAGCAGAAAGTTAACAGCAAAGCTAGGTGTAAAAATAAGTGATGACATCAACAAGAGCAACATACTGAGAATAGCTGATAGCATTTGACAAGTGTATTGGTCAAATGTCACTTTTATTTTCTTGTATTTCAAAACTGTTTCTGATAGCAGTATCTTTTTCACCTTTTGCATACCTTCTGTTATTAAGTATTGCTCTAATTAATTTAAAATGCATTCCTTCAGATTTCACCCCACTTTGGGCCAAAATTTTGCAACCCTATTTTGTCCTTTTGTAAAACCTAACCTGTTTTAGTTAGGCTTTTTTGTTCCAATTTCTGAATGAATGCCTAATGGGATTACAGATTGCATCTGTGAACATCCTGTACCTTTTAATCTGTCAAATGTTAGTGTTTACAACACTTGAGATTTAAAAAAAAAAAAAAAAAAAAAGTACTGGATCTCACATGGAAAAATAAAAGTATGCGACAAAGATAGAACATAACCAACCAAAAAATTACAGTAATAGGTGACAATAGGAAGTTATACTAAATACCCTGTGGGAAACACTGTGTCTAAACCTTCCGATTCTCTTAAAGAATCCCTAGCTGGAAAGTCTAGATTATACTGACTGCAATGGCAATCTAATTTCTATTTTACAGTTCTGGACCAAGTGCTTATTAATGTCACTTGCTTGTTTTTAACATACGGCTTTTACCCATCCAGGCAATGAGCTGATCTATCTGGACCCTCACACCACTCAAAGCTTTGTAGATTCAGAAGAAAATGGCACGGTTGACGATGAGAGTTTCCACTGCCAGGAAGCCCCACATAGAATGAAGATCATGAATTTGGACCCTTCAGTAGCTTTAGTAAGTGTCAGGAAATCTGGAATGCATGTACTTTATCTCAAAGTAATGTCTCTCTACATTGGTAAGGGCAGCAATGCATCTCCTTGAACAGAACCAAGATCACAAAGCTGTCTTCTGTGATCAACACATAGTAGTTTGTACATAACTACATGGAGAATCTTAGGGCAAGTGGGGAGCTGTCTGTACTGTAGGGAGCTCGCTTTGTTTTCTTTACTGAGCAGCTTTTACTTCTTTCAAGAGGCATTATAATGGTCAGAGCAAGGAACTGAAACAGGTTTACGTGTTTTATTCTATCACTACTTTATGTTTGGTCACCTCTAGACAAGTTACTTAAACTTACTTTATATCATAAGTTGAAAATGTTTAAGTGGAATTATTGTATTTCACCCCAAATTACAAATACAAATGTATTATTTGTAATTCACCCAAAATGTCATGGGGGTACTGTGGTATTTGAAAAAATTGGATCTGATCCCATGCCAGTATCCTGTGATTGGGTGATTGGCAGTTGTCACCAGTGGGATGTGTTTCTAAAGCTTTAAACAATCTGTAAAGATACCGGTATCTGTCATTCATTCACATACCTGTTTTTTAATACTGCTGCTTTTTAGAAAGTTTTTTTTGTTTTGTTTTGTTTTAATACTTAACTACGTAACTGTGCAAAATGTGGCATGATGCAACGAGACAGACAAAATCATAATGAAGAGCAAATATTTTCAGTATAGATACCAGAATGGAAATGTTCCTTAGGTGGTCGATCATCTACAAGTTTTCAGCTTCTGCTGATACCTGGACTGTAGGAACTGGGTGGCGCTCCATGGAGGAGCACACAGGAGCTGCTGCTATTTTTTGCTTGACTATTTCGTTAGGGGTTTGCAGGGCCTTGTTCTCCCCGTGGGTTCTCTCCCTAGAGCTGCCACATATTTGGAGTCTTATATCTACTGATCGTACAGGGCATTACTGTATCAGAGGTCAAACCGCCTTACCTGCTGGTACCACATACCTACCATCTGCAAAGGTAAAACTCTGTGTGTTTGTTTTTTCCCCTAAGGGCTTCTTTTGCAAAGAAGAATGTGATTTTGATAACCGGTGTAGTCTTGTACAAAAGGTAAGAGTGGGAACTTAGCATCTCGATTTGTTCTTTATAAAGTCTGGTTTTTATTGTCTGTTTTTTGTAAAATTTTCCTTTGCATTTTCCTTTGTATACAAATTGTATGAGCCATAGAGAAGAATGCATTAAAGCATCAGGGTAAGGCAATACTACTGAATTGCTAATTGGAAATTGTTCAGCACTTTACCAGCCACAAACCCTGCCAGTTGGAAAATGGGTGTAAACATCCACACTTGAAGGTGTTACTGGGTGACACTTGCTTTTAACTTCTAATTCTCACTAAATGACTAAGGTTTAACTGCCATATTGTAGTGATGTATCAATGATTTGCTTCCTGATCCTTTTTTATTGTTTGACATAATAGATTGCGTGTTCTAATTATGACTGTTAGTCCCTGCTATCTTAAAGATCTGATTCTGTAAGTGCTGCAGGCCTCTAGCTCCTGCTGATCTAGGGAGAACAGAAGGTGCTGGCTGCCACAGGAAACAGACTTGAGGATGTTTCTGCATGCAGCTGTTAAGCTAAGCACCAGACGTCTGAATGTAAAGTACCATCAACCTCTAAGGGCATTTATTTAAAAAAAAAAAATCATCTAAGGAAAACAGTTTGTAAATAACTGAAATACAGGACAGAAGGTAACTTCTCTTTGAAGAGGAATAGCGTTTGGCTTCAGGAACACCTTTTTTCCTGACCAAAACCTGTCCTTCAAAATCTGATGCGTTTTTTTTTTTTTTCCCCCTTTGGAGGAGCTGATAGATCTGTCTTTTGTGCTATTGATCAACAGAAAACTTGAGGAGAGTTCTATGCAAGCAACTTTCTTTTAAAAAGCAGAAAATATTGTACATTCCTAGTGTGCTTGCTACGTGTAAACAAAATTACAGGTTTGCAGATATCAAAGCTGATATCAAAAGATGATAAGACTGATAATTTGTAGTACAGTTCAAGAGATCTGTCTTCCAGATGTGTTTTAACTAGGGATGTATTACAGAGACCATGGTGCTTGGATTTCACAGTATGTCTGTATAAAGACCTTTTTTTCCTGATGGACATGCGTAATTAAAAAACACTTTCAATTAAGCAGACACGTTTTGTGTTTGAAGCGTCTCCCGAGCCAGCTTTTAAAATGAAAGCATTCTGTCCTCAGGAGATTCTAAAGCAGCAGAGTCTACGGATGTTTGAGCTGGTCCAGAAGCACCCGCCACACTGGCCTCCTTTCATACCTCCAACAAAACCAGAAGTGACAACCACAGGAGCAGGTAAGGCACCGATTAAAAGCCTAATTGTGCAATGTTATGTTCCTCGTTAGCAAATAAAAGAATAATCACAGGTAGAATAACTATCCTTTGTGAGTGTCAAGCAATATATAGCAGGCATGTATCCAAACAAGCCATACAATTGCTAGCACAGATTTTTTTTTTTCACTCTTACAAAGTACTTTTCTGGAATGCGTCTTTCAAAGTTTTTTTTTTTAAGTGAACAAAATCAGGCATGTCTTTAGAAGCATTTTTTTCTTTATCTTTTTTTACAGAACTCATTGAATCTACTGACAAGCTATTTGAATTGGAAGAAGAATTTGAAATCCTGAGTGTGTGAAGGAAACTGTGGTGACTCTTCTGAGTGTTGAATATATTGGTAATATTATTGCATTGACTTAAACAGCCATGTTAGCCCCGAAGTGCCTGAAATTATGGATAACAGAGCACAGAAATCTAGTAGCATCCAAAACTCCAAGGGCAGTCTAACACACAAGCTTCCCCGGGTGGAAAGGCAGTAAGAGATCTTGTGATAAGATGCTTAAAGGGAATCTCTTTTTAACGTACCTTACCTGGAGACAAACGGGCCTTTGAGATTAAGGCAAAAATACATGTATCACTGGGCACCATGTTTGGAGAAAGGGATAACCCAAATGGATATTTCTTGCTCTCATCTAATAATGCAATAGTTTAGTTCTTCAAGCAAAACAGTCTTCAGTTCAGGAGGATGTTTACTTCTGTTCCCTCCTGTGGGCTGCGTCATAGGAAAAATACATTGTCTTGTTTAAAAGATTGACTGGATCAGGAGAAAATTGTTTCCTTGTTAAATATTTTAACATGTATTTGAGCAACCAGACTTTATTACAAAAATGTTTCTGTAAAAGGAACTATGTCTAATGGACACATTTTGCAATAGCCTTCCTGTTTCTGGGAGACCTCAAGAGGAACAGGAGCCTCAAATAGTTGATACAGATCACAACCACTGTTATAGTTATGGTATATTTCACCTTGACCTTAAAATTCAAATGATTAAAACTTAGGTTATTTCTTTCCGAGTTAAAACGAGTCAAAGGTGGTTTAACTGTACCTTATTTATTTTAGAATAGATTTACACAAGTTTCTCTGTTACAGCACTTTATCTGTGCATCTAATAAATTTCTTAAGCTTTTCTTAGGTTGTATGCTGCTATGTTTGGTTAATTTGTGTGAACTAAATATAAACCAGGTGATCTTAAAACTTAATATAGAAGCGTACACAGATTACTGAATTGTTGCTTTTTGACTTCTTGCCTTTTGAAATCTGTTTTGGTAGAAGTGCCTTAACCCTACAGGTTTATCAGAACAGCCTGGGCAGTTTTATTTCTAAGGCAGAGAATCTCTCTCTAGCAGCCATAAGAAAAACAGTTCAGAATAAAGAAAGGCAAAGATTTTTAATCCATGCTGAAGTTCCTTTTCACTACCAGACAGTCCCCCTTGTGGTCATGTTGTCATGCTAGTGTAGTGAACATGAACTGCAGACTTTCATCTTCACCAATAAATGACAACATAGAGAAATACTGAATATTGTCTCCTCTCACTTGCACCTCTCGATCAGGGCCACTGTTTTTTCAAACAAAAGAGTTAACGAGATCCTATTGCATCTTGTTTAATGTTTATTAACTACAGTTTGGAAACCACAAACGTAGAAAAAAAATATCATTTCCTTATTTTATTAAAACATATATAAAACATATATAATATATATATATAACACATATTGTGTTGTAAAGCCCACAATTCCATACCAATGACAACAAAAAAATAATCTAATTGAGCATGCAGTTTTCATTAACCTGTTTTTTGTTTCTTTTTTTTTTTTACAAATACCCAACAACACATACACATGTGTTGTGTTGTGTTTTTTTCCATCATTTCTCACTGAAGCAATACCCATCCCGTATCAGATCTGTGTCATTACTCTAATTTTTGTTCCTAATGTACTTGAAAAACTTCTTAACTCTATTGATTGCAACAGTGGATTTTTTTTCCCTCCGATCTTAACTCCATTTATCAATTACTTATTCTCTTAAAATCCTGCTTTTAAGAGATGGTTGGGTATTCACCATCTCTCACTTTTATTTATAGATTTTCTTTTCTTTTTCAGTAGTTCAGCCCTAGTCAACTCGGAGGTGGGCAGCAGCAGCTTCTATGGAGCACCTATGCTGGAAAAAAAAAAAAAAAAAGTTGAGCCTTGAGGGAAAAGGAAGGTGGGAGAGCCAGATGGGGCAAGAGGAAGGGAGGTGGTTTGACCAGGACACCTTGAGGGTCTGGGAAGAGAAGAAATGGATGGGTGCTTAAGAAATGAGCAGCATCACAGCCTACATACGGAAGAATTGTGACGAGCAGTTTAGAAATGTGAGCGATTGGTGGTCTTGTGTTGATCGGCAGCTGTGCTCCATGGTTATAGCTGTAATTTCAGCAGGTTACTGTGTAAGCCGCATGTTGCCACTTCCTTGATCAAGGCAATGCTGTTCAGTTGCAGGGAAGAGGGGCAAGACTCAGGGAAGAAACGGAACGGAGAAAACTGTACACTGTGGATATGCACACGTAGCCATAAAATCAGTGCTGGACAGAAAGAGAGAAAGAGAGACAGACAGACAGAGAGACAGAACGAAAGGAGGGAAGGAAGGAAGGAAGGAAGGAAGGAAGGAAGGAAGGAAGGAAGGAAGGAAGGAAGGAAGGCAGGGAGGGAGGGAGGGAGGGAGGGAGGGAGGGAGGAAGGTAAAGGGAGAAAGAAGGAATACCCCACACTCATAAAAGTGAGAAAGATCTAGGTGTAAAATTACGTAAAAGAAAGACAACTGTCATGTTGTGGTCTGATAGTTTGTGGGAGAAAGCAGAAACCCAGCAATTCTGTCTTTCCTACTCCTCCAAACCAATTCCGTTGACAACTCTGAATGCTTCCAGCTAGAAAAAAAAGGAAGCATGAAGTGGAGGGCTCCTTGCCATCACTGTATTTCTGGAGCAGATTTCTGGATAGTCCCCGCAGCCAGCTGTAGGGCCTGTGCCAGGCTTGGAGTGGCTGCAGGGAACATGCCAGGGGCTCGAGGTGCTGCAGGGAACATGCCAGGGGCTGGAGGGGCTGCAGGGCGAGTGACACGGGTTTGAGGGGCCTCAGGTCCCAGCGCAGTGGTTGAAGTCGATGCAGGGAACATCAGAGTTGTTGGAGGGGCTGCAGGTAAAATGCCAGGGGTTGCGGGGGCTGCAGGGTGCTGAGTCACAGCTTTGCATCAGGTCAAGACGCATTTTCCTAGAACCATCCATTTCCTCCTGAAGGGGCTGAATAGCATGGAACGGTCTTCAAAATGCACAGAGCAGACCCCAGCAAACGTAGGGATGCTGCTAGCAAGTAGGGAACTTTTTTGTTGATGTTGTTAACATTGTTTCACGACAATAGATGCAAACATGTATCTTGAGTTGAGGGCAAAGGTTACCTTGGATCTGAAGCACACAGGCGTTCACTAATGTCCCCCCATCCGGAGTGAATCCACAACGACTCGGAAGGAAAACTAAAGTCCAAAGCAGTGCACTGGGATAAAGAGAGTTTAATAGGGTAGAAAAGGAATAAAAACAATATAATCAATATTAATATTTATAATTTATAATATAATAACGTATAAAAATTGTTTAATTAATAAGATTAAATAATAATCATCATAATTTTATAGTAATAAAACAACGCCATACTGTACAACACAGTCAATAAAGTGGATTTAATGCAATAAAAATAAAACCCATTTATCCCATCCCAATGAGTTCCTATCCCCATCATCACTTCCCATCCCACTGATCATTTCCTATCCCAACAACGTCCCAGTTCTGATCCCAAGGCTGAATTCCCAACTCCCACCCACCCATCCAGCCAGCCATGCACCCATTTTCTGCATTTTCAGGTCACAAGACTCTGATGAAGGCCACCTCAGCCTTTTCCCCGAAAATAAAGCTGCTCTTTATTGTGAAAAACTTCACTTTTGCACAACACTGCAGACCCAGCCAAGATGGTCCTGCAAGACAAGGTGAAACAAACATACAAAACCCATATGGAGGTAAATTGGTTCATCTAAACAAATTCCTACCACGAAATCCTGATCCTCAATCTCAGCACCGATGAAAAAAGAGGATACAGTTCCCTCCTCCAAGGTCCCTCTCTGCCCCTGCTCCCCGTGGGCTCCTCTCCATGGCTGCAGCTGCGGCCCGGGGCCTGCTCCTGCGGGGGCTCTTTTTTGCACCTAAGTGCTGTTAACCATCCCAGGCATTTGTTGTTCACATGGTGAATAAGTGCTGTTTTGGATTTACAGAGATAATCTGTAGATTTGGTTCCAAAGGGGTTCAAATTCAGGCAAGGCAGTGAGAGCTTTGTGGGCTGCAGGAGAACCAAAATGCAGGAACTGTCAGGGCTCATCCTCACCCGGGACCAACTCTCATTTGGTCTTCTTTGGAGAGAAAGGCAAGCCAGCCAGATGGCTTCCACTACTTCTATGGGAGTGACATTGGGATTGATCTTTAAAATGAAATGAAGCAGAAGGCTGTGGGTTCTCCAACCTTCAAGATATGCAGCACTTGGCTGGGAAGGTTTCTTCCGTTCCTATGGATTTGAAGAATTAGGGCTGAAAGAAGCAGCAGGACCCTAGGGCCATATTCTGTCATCTCTATGGAAACTCCTGACGGGAATTCCCTCCCTACTGGTGTCAAACTGCAGGCAGGCAAACGGGTGTGGTCTCCTCTCTGTGCAACTCCCCAATCCATGGTGTCTCTTTGCATGTGTGAAATTGCATGTGTATAGGGGGTGTGGTGGCAGAAGAGTGAAAGCCTCTTCTGATGGCTCCTAAAGCTGTGAGTCTGACCCTTCTGTGACTGTGCTGAAAGCGATCCTGGGGATAGAAGGGAGAGTGATCCAGCTGCACATCATGAGACGGGGAAGAGACAGAGGCTCTGGCGTGCACTGCTGACTGGTTTGCCTCGGTGGGGTTGGAGTGAGGAAGCTGTACCCTCCTCTGTTAGCACAAAGGAGAGGAGTTATTCCACGCTATTTTTCCTCCTCTGTGTATGAATGGACAGACTGCACAGTTGGTTAAGGCCGTAGCTACTGAAGACAAGAACTCCATTGTCTGCTGCTCTTCAGGCAGAAGGCAGAAGGAATCAAGAGACAGGACTGGCTCTGTCTGCATACTGCAGTAGACGCACTTTTTTGCATCTTCTGTGCGTGAAAAAGTATGTTTTAATTGATAAGAATCCCAAGGGCCTAGAAATACTGCAGTTTTAGGACAAATCTGGTATAAACTGAGTGTCCTGAGGATTTTGAGTACTCCATTTCCGTGGCCAGACCAACAGAAACTCCAGGGCAATAGGAAACACAACTTTCTCTCTCTTATCCTAAATTTCTCCACTTGTTATCTCCTGACCAGCAATTTACAGGAAAGTTACAGGAAAGTGAGGGAAAATATTTGAACTATTTATACACCAGTGCAGGTGGTGCCATGTTAACTTCACTCTTTTGCAAGATCTTGTTTGCTAACAGCAAGTTATGGCCCCTAGGGATGTTTTACCTTGAGGGAGGGAATGGGGGCACACCAAAACAAGTAGAACAAGCAAAATACTGTGGGGTGGAGCTGACAAAACAACAAACAAACAAACAAACAACAAAAAAACAACTACCACCACAGACCACCCACTAGTGCCGTGCTTTTCATCCTGAAGTGAGGAAAGAGCAGAGCATCCTTGCAGGAACTTCATGCCTCAAAACCCTCCTTTGTCACTCTTCCTGCACTTGTGTAACAGTTGCTTGCAGGTCTGTTTCCTTTCTTATTTCAGGACTGGAAGATGGCTTCATGGACAAAACAGACTTGGCTTGGGGAAGAGTAATTGAATTTATTGCCAACTGATCACAAAGTAGGACAGTGAGAATTTAAAAACTTTAAAACCAACCAACCAACCAACCAACCAAACAGAAAACCACCTCGCCACACTACCTCCATCCCAGGCTAAACCTCAGTCTTGATTCTTCTATCTATTTCCCACGGAGCAGTGGGGGGTGGTTGGAGGATGTTGGGGACTGGAGGTTGCAGGCTCTGCTGCTCCTTCATCGTATTTGGCAATTTTATTGATGGTAGCGCTCCCCACCCCTCCCATCCCCTCTTTTCCCTTCCCTCCACTCCCCTGCCCTCCCCTATGCTCCCTGTTCTTTCTGACCAACAGTATGATAGATTCGGGTGGGTGGTCAGCACGTGGGGCTACGGAGAGGACATGTACACAAAGATTTGGCTCCAGATCCAAAATGTCATGTATTTGGCAATTTTATTTATGGTAGCACTCCCCTCCCCTCCCCTCCCCTCCCCTCCCCTCCCCTCCCCTCCCCTCCCCTCCCCTCCCCTCCCCTCCCCTCCCCTCCCCTCCCCTCCCCTCCCCTCCCCTCCCCTCCCCTCCCCTCCCCTCCCCTCCCCTCCCCTCCCCTCCCCTCCCCTACTCTCTTTTGCCTCCTCTCCCCACTTTTGCCTCCCCTCCCCCCCATACCCTCCCCTCCCCTCCCGTCTCCTCCCCTCCCCTACACTCCCTCCCCTATGCTCCCTGTCCCTATACTCTGCTACACTCCCCTCCCCTATACTACCCTACACACTCCTACACTCCCCTCCCCTATCCTACCCTAAACTCCCGTTCGCTACACTACCCTACATTACCCTATGCCCCCCTCCCCTACACTCTCCTACACTCCCCTCCCGTATCCTACCCTACACTCCCCTAAACTCCGATCCCCTACACTACCCTATACTCTCCTATGCTCCCCTCCCCTCTAACACGCTACACTACGCTATGCTACCCTACCCTACCCTACCCTACCCTACCCTACCCTACCCTACCCTACCCTACCCTACCCTACCCTACCCTACCCTATATTATCCTATCCTACCCTACCCTATATTATCCTATCCTATCCTATCCTATCCTATCCTATCCTATCCTATCCTATCCTATCCTATCCTATCCTATCCTATCCTATCCTATCCTATCCTATCCTATCCTATCCTACCCTCCCCCTGCCCTCCCCTCCCCTGCCCTCCCTTCCTTTTATTCCCTCCCCTTCCCTCCCCTCTTGTCTTCTTCTCTCCTCTCTTCTTTCTTTCGGGTAACTTCAAATCGCTTCAGTCATTCTCATAGCTCCTGTCCCTGGCTGATTCACGGGAACCCATCAGCAGCAACCAGAAGCGCTCCAGCTGCTGTGTCACTGGTCGAGCAACAGTCTCCAACTGGGAATCGCTGACTTCCTTGTGTGGCTCAGACAGGTGCCTTGCAGTTCCACCGTGGCCTGGACGTTTCCTCTTGCTGTGTCCCCACCTACAGCACACTTCTGCTTAGAAGCAGCAGCAGGCTTTGGAAGATGTCCCACTCCTTCCATTTTCAGCGGTTTAGCTTGGCTAGCCGGGTGGTGTCTGTCAATAGAAGACAACAACGAGATTTGGGTTAGAAACAGCTAACTGAGTAGTTCCTTCGCACAAGGGCAAGGAATATCTACCCCTTCCTGCTGGAGGCTGCAGTGTCAGAGATAATGACGGGTCCTTCCGAGAGCTTTGAAATATCCCTTGGGGATGCTGAGTCCAGAGGACCAGAGCAAACCTGTCTAAAGTACACCGTGGAATCACTCGGAATGACTTCCTAGCAGAAGCATGTGTCTGATACGGCTTCAGCTGCTTGCAGTGTTCTTCTTCACCTCATACCTAAATTCAGATGAGAGATCTCAATGAAGATGGAAAGGTTGAGAAATAGAGAAATCACTGATGTGCTTTGAGAACTTCTAAGGACTGAGTACTGCATCAATCCCATGTTGTAACATTAAGGATTGGTTAGAAAAGCAAACGTTAAAAACAAGGAAAGGGGAAGAACAAGTAAGCTTTCTTAAAGTATCTATTCTATTTAAGGTATCTTTAAAGAAGTAAATAAGTACTGAAATATATATGCAGATAGAGAGAGAGAGAGAGAGAGAGAGAGAGAGATACAGAAACCTAAGAGTCTGCTGTGCAGGTTAGCTTCTTGCTCTCTTTTCTAAAAGTCACAGTGAATGCAGCATCTGTGTGCGTTACAAGCATTACCCTCAGTCCAGCACAGGTACACACGAGAGGTCAGCCTGCAGGTTGCGGAGGCAAAGCAACTGCTCTGGCTGGATGTGAAGAGCCAAGACAGAAGTTGCTGTCAGGGAAAAGATACACAGAGGGGATGAAAAAGACGGAGTGTGCTTCCGACCTTCACAACTTCTAAGCAAGCGGAGATGAGGTTGTGGAAGAAGCAAATAAGCTGTTGATCTAGAAGCAGCCTGAAGATTGTCCTTAAGCAGGGCCTTGCATTCTTCATTTTTACAGCATTGCTTGCCTTCAAGTGCACGACGATGATTTTATGAACTTTCTACCACTACAGAAATGCACCGGATTCTTTCACAAAACTTACGGGTGGTACTTGGCAATATTGGTCAGCATTCTCTATTTCCTTCTTCATCTCAATTCTCTTTTGGCCTGTGAAGCTTTCCAGATCAGAGGAGAAGATCCACGGTAATACGGAGCTTTGGATACTGCAAAGGAAACGAAGAATCCTACTGACAACTCTTTTCAACCTCGCCTGCAAGCATCACAGAAAAGAACACCGAAAGAACACCGCTTTATCATGGGAAGCATAAATTGGAGCATAGGTGTCCTATAGCTGAAGCGAGGTGAAGCAGGTTCCACACAAGGTGAAGGAGCACACCCATAAGCATTTCCGTAAAGCCGTGTTTTCAAACAAAGGGTTAAGATTTAGATTTTCTTACAAGTGAAGAATGAAGAAATAAAAGAAAAAGAAAATTACCAGGACATCCAGTTTTCCTCTAGCTTGCTTTGCTTCTTTCCGAATCTGAGTCTGGAGTGACAGTCAGGGAGCAGCGTTGTGCAGAAATGCCAAAGCCTCCCCAGCTGGTTGTACCTTCATCAGCAAGGGCTTTGATACTGCTGCCTCCTCAGCAACATCAGCCATTTCCGAGGAAAGCTGGTGTCCATCAGGTCAAATAGGAATGGGAAATCCCTCTTGCCACAACTTCACACTCACACCAGAGTTGGCAGGACAGGCCGATGGACAGAGAAGCGTCTGCAAGAGTGTTAGAAAACAGACTTTAGATTTCCGTCAACCCAGGAAGAATTACTTGCTCATCCCTTCAAAGTGAACTCTGAGTAGAAGGAGGGGATCCCAAGCTGCATTCCTGACATCTATGCTGCAAAGTCATCCAATGGGACATGTTACTGGACCAGCCTGTTACGAACAGAAACAGGACTTTGAGGTTATGCTGTTGGATTAGAATTAAGCTCAAAGAGTTAGTCCTTTGACGTGTTTTTGTTTGCAAGTGTTTTCACTGCTTCCCAGACAATGTCTCCAGCAAGCTAGCTGCTTGCTTCATTTGTTCTGTTCTGTTCTGTTCTGTTCTTTTTGATTCTGTTTTGTTTTGTTTTCTCAGCCAGGATTCTTAGAGAAATGAGATTAAAGTGATCATATTGTATGTCCACCCATCCCTCCCTCCCCTTCGCTTGTCCAGAGCTTTTACCTCGTCCAGCAGCTTGAATGAACTCGGTCCTAGGCGCAGTTGTGTCCAAGCCATTCTGTTCCTAGACGTGTTGTGAGAACAGACAGCTAAGTAGTGGGGAGGGGACGTGCTGCTGTCTGCAGTGTGACCTCAGCGCTTACCAAACAGTAGGGAATACACAGAGAAGGGCCTTAGGAGAACTTCAAGCCCCAGATACGTTTTATGTGGAAACCATATTTCCCAAGATAACACTGGACGCAACTGCATAATCAAAAGGGATTCATTTCTTGGTTCATTCAACTCCTAGGTTTTAGTTTTAAAACATGTCTGTCTTGGCTTAAAGCACTCTTCCAATCTCTATTTCCAGTTCCTAGGATTTCCTGAAATAGCTCATCCCATTTTTTTCTTTGTACACTCTCCCAGCCTCTTTGTTTTCCTCTCCCCAAGAAACTTAGCACTGCTCTCTTCATACTTGACAACTAGATATGGAGCTGTATCAGCCAGAAGGAAGTTTCCTTCACACTTTCTGCTTCTTACGGTATCTGGGCTCTTACCTTTACACTTACTCACCCTTCCTACATTAGCACAAAGAAAGCTGTTTGGGAGATCTGATGTCTTGTTTTCCAGAAACTGCCCTGAATCACCTTTACGAGAGCTGTCCCACGCTGCGAGCACAAGTCTTGCAGTCTGGCCAGATATTTGCCTTCTAAGTCAATAACCAAATCTGTTACAAAGGTAAGAACATGTAATCAATGGAAAGGAAATCCTTTTATCCTTTTATTTTGATCCAAATTCACTTTTTTTTTTTTTTTTTTTCTCTAGACCAAGAATGAACCGTGGAGAACCACCAAAACTCAGGTGAGAAATGAAATGACAAATGTTAAGGTCAGGCAGCTTGCCCACTGCCATTGCTACCCTGAAAGCAGATGGAGTGCATCTTCATACGCCACAGCCTGAGACACTAGTCGACAGGCCAGCCCGTGTGAGGAAGTCCATTGCTGCCTGAATTTTAACATGACAGGGGGACTCTTAAGCCTCTTGTTTATGCTTTAGTACTTGCGGTCTATGGGAGGACACTCCACAGCACACTCTTCTCTGTCTCCCCTTATTTGTTGATCGTCTGTAGGAAGAAGAGAACGTGCAGAGGCCCTCACCCGTACATTGGGTCTGTTCTCACTCTGTGCAGCTCCATCATTGAGCAAAGTACCAACCTTGAGGCTTCTGTAAGGACTTGACACAAACTACAGAATACTACAATGAAGCATTCACAACAAAACCACATTTTTTTCCTCAGCCAAGCATCAAAACACTTACAGAAGGGCATGGTCCCTCTCTGTGCACCTCAAGGGGAGATCCACAAATCCTCACGTGGTTTCATCGCATCCAGCACCCTTCTCTGTGCCTCCCAGCTAAACGTGCACAGAGGCAGCTGTTGCCAAAGTGCTGTGGTGACACAATTCAGTTCTGTTTCTGAAGTCATCACCGCAGGCGCCTCCCAGTGACGGCACAACACTCTCTGTTGCTAATGCGTCTGTCTCAGAAACAGCTAGGGAAGTACCACTATGCCCAAACTGACTTGAATTAGAGTAGTTCCCAAATTGTTCTCTGCTCCCCTACATCTGTGGAAGGTGGGTGATCAATCTTTTCCTTGAGAAAGGACTACAGAGCAAAAGAGCTTGATTCTGAGACGTTGCCCGTCCTTGTAGAGCAGTTCACCTTTGATTTCCATGTCAGAAAAAAGAAGGTGAAATCAACAATTCCCTTCCTCTGAGCTGGGAATAGGAAAGAAGCCCAATTCTCCAGGAAGCCTTCAAAAGGAAACTCTGCATTTCTTTGTTAAACACCTTGTTTAATTTCTTGAAAGAAATCTTTCCCAGGACTTTGCAACTGCGGTGGTTCAAAGCGGGTGGGCAGCCGAGTTCCACCACGGCCGCTCTCTCACTCCCCCTCCTCAAAGGGAAAGGGGGAGAAAATACGATGCAAAGGGCTCCAGGGCTGAGATAAGGACAGGGCGATGGCTCAACAAGTATCGTGACGGGCAAAGCAGACTCAGCAGAGTGACCCTCAGGGTCCCTCCCTGCCCCTGCTCCCCGTGGGGTCCCTCCCATGGGATGCCGTCCTTCCCCAGCTGATCCCACACGGGCTGCCCACAGGCAGCAGCTCCTCAAGCACTGCTCCCACACGGCTCCGTCCCACGGGCTCCATCCATCCATCCATCCATCCCCCAGGAGCAAACTGCTCCAGCACGGGTCCCCCACGGCTGGGCGGCAGCTCCCCCCAGCCCCCCTGCTCCTGCGGGGGCTCCTCTCCATGGCTGCAGCTGCGGCCCGGGGCCTGCTCCTGCGGGGGCTCTCCACAGGCCGCAGCCTCCTCCAGGCCACAGCCACCTGCTCCACCGGGGGCTCCTCCACCCACAGGGGGGCAGCAGCGTGGAGATCTGCTCCATGGGGGACCCATGGGTGCAGGGGGACAGCCTGCTCCACCAGGGGCCTCTCCCTGCACAGCCCGCAGGGGAACTGCTGCTGTGAGCCTGGAGCACCTCCTGCCTCCTGCTGCACTCACCTTGGGGGCTGCAGGGCTGCTTCTCACTCCTTGCTCTTCCAGCTTCTGTTGTGCAGCAGTATTTCCCCCTGCTTACATCTGCTCTCCCAGAGGTGCAAACAACATCGCTTATTGGCTCAGCTCTGGCAAGCGCCGGGGCCCTTTTGGAGCTATCTGGAGCTGGCTGTTGTCTGGATTGTTCTCACAGACGCCATCCCTGCAGGCCCCTGCTACCAAACCCTTGCCACGTAAATCCGATCGAAGTGTATGCAGCAATTACAAAGCCGCTGTGCTTTGGGCTGTCACGATCCTTCTGCAAGTGCAGGGGAGGTGCAGGGTTGCTTTGCATTTCCAAAAGGAGGAAGAAAGCCTCCAACCCCACTGGACCTCAGCCACTTGCAGGATCCAAGCAACGCTCCCCACTTTCAGTTACCTCCCTCCCATGCACACAGTGGGAGCAAGGTTGAACAAGCACATTTTTGAAAATGTTTATCTTAATGAAGAATAAAAGAAGTCTACAACACCCAATCCCTCTGTGCACCCAAGGCAAAAATCGTGGACTATTCTGCCTCAACACTATTTTCAGACCCAATTTGTCAAGTCATCTAGCAGAGGATTTCTCTCTTGTTCACTCACTAGCTTAGTAGAGCACCAGTTTACATAGGTGCTGGAGCAGATTCCTCAACCATCTGAAGGGACTTGATCCCAGAAAAGTTCAAAACTGCAGATGACTCATGATTTTGTGGTGAAGCATCTATTAAATGAGAGCTGTTCCGCTTAGGGCACAGTGAGACAGTGTGAGAAGAACCCTGTATCTCACTGATTGAGGCTTTATAACTCTACAGAATTGTCAGTCAACAATAAATGGAAAGTGCAGGAGATATGTTCTTTCTTCCTCCTTTCCCTGCCATACATTAGCAGAGAGATTGTGGTGGGATATAGGTTCAGAGCCTCACAGAAGAAGGATTTGAACCCAGGCTCTCCACAGTCTGCACCACTGCCTTCCTGATGGCTTTTGACTATTTTATTTTATTTTATTTTATTTTATTTTATTTTATTTTATTTTATTTTATTTTATTTTATTTTATTTTATTTTATTAGTATTATTATTCTTCTTTTTCTGGGTGGTGTCTAAGTCTTGGGGGGAAGAACAAACTGTGGGAGGAGGGAATGCTACTACTGTCTGTGACAGTGGTGATTTCTGGACAGTGTTAGCAACAGAGCTTCTGCAGAGAAGAGAAAATGCCAGGCAGTCTCTGTTGGTATTCCATGTACTGAGTACTGAGTGCAGTTTTGGGCTCCGCAGTATAAGAAAAAGACATAAACCTGTTAGAGAGTGTCGAAAGAAGGGCAACAAACAAGAGGGTCTCTTTTAACAGGGGGATTGAGGTTTGTGGCAAAGTTTTGGTAGCAATTTAGGGGCTGCACTGTGCTGGACACAGCAACAGACGCACCATAAGCCAAAGTCAGACAATAAGCCAAGGTGTGTTTACGTGTGGTTTACTGTGGTTTAACGTGGTTTACGTATAGAAGAAAGTTTTTGCCTATTGGTGAGTATACTGCAGATTTGCTGCATTGTTCTAAATTAAATAGCAAGATAAGTGATGGCATCGTAGGCTGGGAAAATATTTCTAGAGTATCAGCGCATTTTGAGCATCATTTTAACTGTTTATGCAAACATGAAGATTATTAAAATCAGTGTTTATTTATGTCTGTATGTAAACAGGTGATCATGTTGTATAGCATGCAGTAAATGGTTTGTGAATGCTGCTTGAAGAATGAAAAGAGTAAGTCAGCTCCACAAGGAATAAATGAATTTTGTTTATTTGTGCAATGCAGAGATTAGAATTAGACCAACAGCATGGAACCAAAGTCTTGCTGTGTGCCTTTTATCTGTAGGACAGTTCATGGAGGCTTCAGCAGCCCTATCTGTTTTCTAGCAGTCTGAAATGTCCTCTGTGGTGCTGCACCCAGTTGAAAGCCTGCACTGATTGTGCTGAACTTTCCTAACAGGAGGCACGGGTCCTTCGTCGGACGCTGGCTGGGGATGTATGCTGCGATGCGGGCAGATGATGCTGGCCCAAGCACTGATCTGCAGACACTTAGGGAGAGGTGAGTGCTGGTCCTGAGGGAACTTCGGTATTGTCTGCAGACGCTTCTTCGTAAGTACTCCATTAAAAGCACAAACCCTGAATTTATTAGTGAGACTTTCTTTGATGCCCTGGTAACAGTTCCTAATGAATCAATTCATATTCAGCTGGGTGAAATCATCCCAGCCTGAAGCAGAGAAATAGGCATAGAAGGAGAACAAATGGGGAATCCTGTCGCCATTCTTTTATAAACCTTTTAGTGTAACACCCAAGTTGAGGCCAAGGGAAAACCTGCCACCGTGGGACAGTGCTCTTACCCTTCTCTTCACTCCTCACTTGTCAGCAGCACGAGGTCCAAACCCCCCTGGTGCAAGCTCTTAAGCATGCATGTCACATCCCAGGATGCTGCCAGTGGAGTGTTTGGACTTTCTGTATGGATCTTATGTTGTTATTTAATGGGTGCTTAGAAATCCAACAAGGTCTAAACACAGCCTGTACTTTTAAATAATCTTGGAAGCTCAGAGATACTGGAATGGCTATCAACACGCAGCATGATCCGTCAGAATATGTTTGCAGTTGATGTTTTTGTTTTGTTTTATTTTCCCTGTTTTTACAATCTAGCCTATGATGATAAAGGGCAGCTTGATGATAAATAACAAGCTTGGAATTCTAGGAGCTCTACACAAAATGTAAATATTCGAGATGAATTGAAATGTCTTTTAACATCTCATTATAAAGCTTTCTGCTGTCTAGACATTTGATCAGTGTAATGAAAACGTCACCATTTTTTATTCTATATCAATTTTTCCTTTCAGATTGGCAATGGGAAAAACACAAAAAACAACCAGAAGAATATCACAGAATCCTACGATGCTTTCTCGACAGGAAGGCTTGCTGTTATTCAATCCACCAGATGGGTAAGAACAAACATAAACTTTCAGGTTTTTTCCACTGAAATTTCTACTGTGTTGAATCACTAATTTGCAGTATGTTAATTCATAATTTTAAAAAGTGGATGTGAAGACAAGGTGTATGCTTATACAAAAATAAAAAGGTATGCAGATGGGCGCAAAGACTAGTAGTACAGAAACATTCCCTGAGACCTAAATAAAGCCATGTACTAGAATGTAGCTCTTGATAAACTCTGTAAGCCTTGGGTACCAGAGTCAGTAATGTTAGAATAGACAGTCTTGTAGCTTATTGCTGTAATTTGTAATAAAGGGCACTAACATTTGTTAACTTGTAATTCTCATTGTAGTTTAGAAGCCTTTTGTTTATTAAAGAAACTGGCACTCCCTAAGTTTTGAAAAGAGCATAGATTGAGAAAATAATTGTTATTGCTAAGTACAGATTGCAGTTACTCTAGAATGTTTGACAGTCACGGTATTTACTGTATATTGTTCCCACATTCTTTATGGTCTCATTTTTCTTTGATTTTGTGTACGTGTGTCTTTTTTTCACTGTGAAAACAGCACAGGTGGGTGTTGGAGAGGGGAAGTCAATTGGAGAATGGTTTGGACCAAATACAGTTGCTCAAGTACTAAAGTAAGTGAGATCATACCAGTCTCATTCAGAACGTACTCCCCTGGGGCAGCCAAGAGAAGGCCCAGGCAGAGTTTTGAAGGCTGCATCTCCCCCTGTCCCACAGTCAGGAATGTACTTGCCATCTATTTACAAGTGCAGCATGGAATGTCATGCCACAGCTCGGTGTGCAGGTACTGAGTTGGGAATGGGTGACCTCTAAATTTTAATAAAGGAAGAGCCTGAGGAGAAGAAACTGCAGGAAAGTCTCCTGCTACGCCGTCTGCATGCCCTCACCAGTCACACCACAGATGTATATTCCTTTCTGCACAGTGGCACAGCTCTGGCAGGTCGAGAGTGCCACCGTGTAGGTCGGAGTGGTGGTGTGAAACATCAGAGAGAAGCCATCTCGGCTGAGGAGGGAACTGAGCTGCAATTCCTCCCTTTCTGAGCAGCAGTTCTGCCAGCAAGGCTACTGGATAAAGATGGGCAGCTCCTCATAGTCTGGGAGCCACACTGAAAGGAACTGAGGCTGCTCAGTTCTCCAGGGGTACGTGGAGGTGTCTTACCTCAGGCAGGGGCTAGGCTACAGGTCCTGCGAGCTCAGCAGCAAGTCTTTGACACCCTGGAACAGGCACATGATCTGAAGAGGGAGGGGAGCTGAAGCATGCCCTGGACTCCAGATCTTTCATGGCCAAGTTTTTCATGGTGAAACGCTCACCCCCATTTCTTTCTGGCTTATTTGAAACAGCTAATTCTGCCAGTGCAGCTTAAGAGTGTAGCTCCCTTCCCCAAAGGTTTGGATTTTGCAGAAGTGGACATAAAACTGTGTGCTGCTGTCTCCCACTGAAGTTTTGGTGCCCCAAACCCTTAGCTGATTTAGCTTTTAACGCCCCATTTCTGCTGTGCACGCAGGCTCAGGCAGAAGTAATTCCACTGAATTCAGTGGAATTTCTTAAGCAAAAAGTAATCTGCAAAACTGGCATAGGAATTTTTTTCTTTTCCAGATGAGAAAAGACACAATTGGGCAAGAACCCATTGCAGAGACTGTCGAGTGCAATAAAAAGTAATAAACTTGATGTAGTTGAACTGTTACTGTCACTGCACTTAGCAGTAAGACAAAAGAGTTTGCACATGGTGCAGCGCATATGTTTTTCCTGGTACCACTCAGTACCTATTTTTCTAAAGATATTAAACATTTAATGTTTAAAGTTTTCTTTTTCTTACATGGAGACTTTAAAAAATGCAGAAAGGATGTTTTTTCTTAAGAAAAAAAGAATAAATAAATGGTTCTGAGTGTAAAGCTACCCTTTTGATCCAACTAGTTTATATTAATTAGTACCTTAATGTTTTCTAGGAAGCTTGCTTTATTTGATGAATGGAATTCATTAGCAGTTTATGTATCTATGGGCAATACGGTGGTCATTGAAGACATCAGGAAGTGACACCTCATCAGTTTTCTGGTAACAGTTTCTGATTTGACTCCATTTGCCAGCATGTATCTAAACATGAACAAATACTTGGGGGGCCATGGGTTTGTCTTGCAAGGGTAAGAAGAGGGAAGAAGGACATACAAACTCAGTTGTGTTTTTTTGATCCCTGATGCCAACTTCGTGCTCACATCACTGGATGTGAAGAGCTCCTTGAAGAATTTCTACTGTCATCATTGCTGCCATTTCATTTCTCTGGCGTTTTATAGGCAAAGCTTGACACTATTAATAACATTAATAGGACATGTCACTGCAGTCTTAAATTGTCATCCCCCAATCATTGATCTAACGTCTCACTTGGACGTGCCAGCACATACTGTCTGCTAGAATTACTTCTACTAAATAGCTGTAATTGCCATGCCCGGCTCGTTTTGTCTTGGGTGCCCTATAAAGATCCCTGGCAAACTAGCTTAATTCACTACTGAGAGGAAGATCTGCTTTGTGTTCCTCTGTGCGTTGACTGATTTCTAGTTTTATTCCCGCAGAAAAAATGTGCTGGTCCCCTCCTCAGAGCAGCAGCGCGTCCCACAGCAGTGCACATTTGCACAGAAGTGCTCTTGGCCGAAGCAAGAAGGCAGGAGGACTCTGCACAGGCTGGAAAGCCCTCTTGCTTATTATACCTCTACGACTAGGGATAAATCACATAAATCCCGTATATATTGATGCATTTAAAGTAAGGTTTTCTTTCAATTCATTGCTCGTTACTGTCAAATAAGTTTGGGTATGTGTGATGTCAGTAAAGAAATGAATGACAATTTCCTTTATTCCTTTTGAACTCCTAGGAATGCTTTAAGATGCCACAGTCTTTGGGAGCATTAGGAGGGAAACCAAATAATGCCTTTTATTTCATAGGATTTTTAGGTAAGGAAAAAAGAAACTTATTCCAAATGTGCAGATGATCAAAAGAGAACATTTTTTGAAGGGGAAATAGTAAGGGGTCTAAGCGTGAACCTCTAGAAGTAAAGAAAGATGAGAATAGAATAAAATAAATGAAGAAGCATATCTAAAAGAGTTTAGAAACAGTATGAGATGATCCTTAACAGGAGCAGAAAGTTAACAGCAAAGCTAGGTGTAAAAATAAGTGATGACATCAACAAGAGCAACATACTGAGAATAGCTGATAGCATTTGACAAGTGTATTGGTCAAATGTCACTTTTATTTTCTTGTATTTCAAAACTGTTTCTGATAGCAGTATCTTTTTCACCTTTTGCATACCTTCTGTTATTAAGTATTGCTCTAATTAATTTAAAATGCATTCCTTCAGATTTCACCCCACTTTGGGCCAAAATTTTGCAACCCTATTTTGTCCTTTTGTAAAACCTAACCTGTTTTAGTTAGGCTTTTTTGTTCCAATTTCTGAATGAATGCCTAATGGGATTACAGATTGCATCTGTGAACATCCTGTACCTTTTAATCTGTCAAATGTTAGTGTTTACAACACTTGAGATTTAAAAAAAAAAAAAAAAAAAAAAGTACTGGATCTCACATGGAAAAATAAAAGTATGTGACAAAGATAGAACATAACCAACCAAAAAATTACAGTAATAGGTGACAATAGGAAGTTATACTAAATACCCTGTGGGAAACACTGTGTCTAAACCTTCCGATTCTCTTAAAGAATCCCTAGCTGGAAAGTCTAGATTATACTGACTGCGATGGCAATCTAATTTCTATTTTACAGTTCTGGACCAAGTGCTTATTAATGTCACTTGCTTATTTTTAACATACGGCTTTTACCCATCCAGGCAATGAGCTGATCTATCTGGACCCTCACACCACTCAAAGCTTTGTAGATTCAGAAGAAAATGGCACGGTTGACGATGAGAGTTTCCACTGCCAGGAAGCCCCACATAGAATGAAGATCATGAATTTGGACCCTTCAGTAGCTTTAGTAAGTGTCAGGAAATCTGGAATGCATGTACTTTATCTCAAAGTAATGTCTCTCTACATTGGTAAGGGCAGCAATGCATCTCCTTGAACAGAACCAAGATCACAAAGCTGTCTTCTGTGATCAACACATAGTAGTTTGTACATAACTACATGGAGAATCTTAGGGCAAGTGGGGAGCTGTCTGTACTGTAGGGAGCTCGCTTTGTTTTCTTTACTGAGCAGCTTTTACTTCTTTCAAGAGGCATTATAATGGTCAGAGCAAGGAACTGAAACAGGTTTACGTGTTTTATTCTATCACTACTTTATGTTTGGTCACCACTAGACAAGTTACTTAAACTTACTTTATATCATAAGTTAAAAATGTTTAAGTGGAATTATTGTATTTCACCCCAAATTACAAATACAAATGTATTATTTGTAATTCACCCAAAATGTCATGGGGGTACTGTGGTATTTGAAAAAATTGGATCTGATCCCATGCCAGTATCCTGTGATTGGGTGATTGGCAGTTGTCACCAGTGGGATGTGTTTCTAAAGCTTTAAACAATCTGTAAAGATACGGGTATCTGTCATTCATTCACATACCTGTTTTTTAATACTGCTGCTTTTTAGAAAGTTTTTTTTGTTTTGTTTTGTTTTGTTTTGTTTTAATACTTAACTACGTAACTGTGCAAAATGTGGCATGATGCAACGAGACAGACAAAATCATAATGAAGAGCAAATATTTTCAGTATAGATACCAGAATGGAAATGTTCCTTAGGTGGTCCATCATCTACAAGTTTTCAGCTTCTGCTGATACCTGGACTGTAGGAACTGGGTGGCGCTCCATGGAGGAGCACACAGGAGCTGCTGCTATTTTTTGCTTGACTATTTCGTTAGGGGTTTGCAGGGCCTTGTTCTCCCCGTGGGTTCTCTCCCTAGAGCTGCCACATATTTGGAGTCTTATATCTACTGATCGTACAGGGCATTACTGTATCAGAGGTCAAACCGCCTTACCTGCTGGTACCACATACCTACCATCTGCAAAGGTAAAACTCTGTGTGTTTGTTTTTTCCCCTAAGGGCTTCTTTTGCAAAGAAGAATGTGATTTTGATAACCGGTGTAGTCTTGTACAAAAGGTAAGAGTGGGAACTTAGCATCTCGATTTGTTCTTTATAAAGTCTGGTTTTTATTGTCTGTTTTTTGTAAAATTTTCCTTTGCATTTTCCTTTGTATACAAATTGTATGAGCCATGGAGAAGAATGCATTAAAGCATCAGGGTAAGGCAATACTACTGAATTGCTAATTGGAAATTGTTCAGCACTTTACCAGCCACAAACCCTGCCAGTTGGAAAATGGGTGTAAACATCCACACTTGAAGGTGTTACTGGGTGACACAATTGAACTTCTAATTCTCACTAAATGACTAAGGTTTAACTGCCATATTGTAGTGATGTATCAATGATTTGCTTCCTGATCCTTTTTTATTGTTTGACATAGTAGATTGCGTGTTCTAATTATGACTGTTAGTCCCTGCTATCTTGAAGATCTGATTCTGTAAGTGCTGCAGGCCTCTAGCTCCTGCTGATCTAGGGAGAACAGAAGGTGCTGGCTGCCACAGGAAACAGACTTGAGGATGTTTCTGCATGCAGCTGTTAAGCTAAGCACCAGACGTCTGAATGTAAAGTACCATCAACCTCTAAGGGCATTTATTAAAAAAAAAAAATCATCTAAGGAAAACAGTTTGTAAATAACTGAAATACAGGACAGAAGGTAACTTCTCTTTGAAGAGGAATAGCGTTTGGCTTCAGGAACACCTTTTTTCCTGACCAAAACCTGTCCTTCAAAATCTGATGCGTTTTTTTTTTTTTTTTCCCCTTTGGAGGAGCTGATAGATCTGTCTTTTGTGCTATTGATCAACAGAAAACTTGAGGAGAGTTCTATGCAAGCAACTTTCTTTTAAAAAGCAGAAAATATTGTACATTCCTAGTGTGCTTGCTACGTGTAAACAAAATTACAGGTTTGCAGATATCAAAGCTGATATCAAAAGATGATAAGACTGATAATTTGTAGTACAGTTCAAGAGATCTGTCTTCCAGATGTGTTTTAACTAGGGATGTATTACAGAGACCATGGTGCTTGGATTTCACAGTATGTCTGTATAAAGACTTTTTTTTCCTGATGGACATGCGTAATTAAAAAACACTTTCAATTAAGCAGACACGTTTTGTGTTTGAAGCGTCCCCCGAGCCAGCTTTTAAAATGAAAGCATTCTGTCCTCAGGAGATTCTAAAGCAGCAGAGTCTACGGGTGTTTGAGCTGGTCCAGAAGCACCCGCCACACTGGCCTCCTTTCATACCTCCAACAAAACCAGAAGTGACAACCACAGGAGCAGGTAAGGCACCGATTAAAAGCCTAATTGTGCAATGTTATGTTCCTCGTTAGCAAATAAAAGAATAATCACAGGTAGAATAACTATCCTTTGTGAGTGTCAAGCAATATATAGTTTTATTTTTCCTTATAGGAAATGCTCTTTTATCACAGATTAGTTTGGAGAATCTGTTCACCGTTAAGGAACCGTAAATGCACCTCGCTCATTTTCATGGCATGATGCGGTAATACCACTTGACAACTCCAGAAGACTGGAAAGGGGCTTTTGAGTCGGTTTACACACCGACCGTGTAAGTTTTTACACACGGGTGCATTACCAAGGCGTTTACCTCCACCGTACCTGCGTGTAGCAAGCTCCTGCCTCCAGTGCTGCGGAGACGTGCTCCTCGGGGGGGGGGGAAGGCAGAAAGGGAGGAGAGAGCACCCTGCGACAGAGAAACAAAACACACGTGTTAATTTCAAAACATCGTGGCTTTTTTTCCTCCCACGATTTCCCCTCCTGATGGCTGGTGCGCGGGTGGGCAGCTGAGGCAGCCCCGGGACCGTGTGCGTAGCCCCGGCCGGGGCCGCTGAGCTCCCATACGGCTTTTTTTTTTTTACTTTTATTTTTATTTTGGCTTTATTTTTAGGCACCGGGAGCGGCTGAGGCCACACAGCCGCCGAGATGAGCGAGCCTCGTTGTGCTCAGCAGCTGAGCTCTGCTGCCTGCTCTGCGGCTGCAGTTCCCTCAGCGAAGGCTTTGAGGTTCTCCGACTCGTGTTAGGCGATGCATTCCTGCACCATTCGCATCGAATGGGGACGCTTGACGCGGAAAAAAAGCAAAAAAAAAACCAAAAAAACACCAAACAATAAACTTAAAACCTCTGCAGCCCTTCCTCCCCTCAGCGCCCCCCTTCCTTCCCCTCGCCGTTCCTTCACGGACCGCGCTCTCCGCGCCCACCCCGCCGCGTTCTCCACAGCCTAAACTGAAACAAAACGCAAAGCCCTCGAAGCCGGGACCAGCAAGGAGGGCTCAGCACCCGTCCCTGCGGGGCTCGGAGCCCGATGGTGCCCGGCAGGAGGGCGAGGGGCCGAGCCGCCCCCTCATGGCGGTTGGCGAAGCCGCCC
Organism: Anas platyrhynchos; assembly: GCF_047663525.1. Lineage (NCBI taxonomy): Eukaryota > Metazoa > Chordata > Aves > Anseriformes > Anatidae > Anas > Anas platyrhynchos. The sequence continues at coordinate 28,827,428 of NC_092595.1, forward strand.
TCAGGGCGCAGGGAGGGGGGCGGTGGAGCGGCTGTTGGAGGCGGCTCCTCGGTAGGCCTTGCGGGGTTGGAGCTGCCCGGGGGGAGCCTTCGGTCCCCTCAGCGCTAGGGTGGGCTGAAGGGGCGGCGGGGACCCTCCTGTGTTGGCATACTGCTCTCTGAAAAGAGTACTCACTTCTGGTAACTTTTCCAAACGCGCACCAGAAACAGCGCCCATCAGAAGATGGTGCTGGCTGGGGGGCATGCTCGCCTTGCAGCTGAGGCAATGGACTGGTGAGCTGCTGCCAGAATCACAGAATCACAGAATATCTAGGTTGGAAGAGACCTCAAGATCATCGAGTCCAACCTCTGACCTAACGCCAACAGTCCTGCTCCTTCCCCGCGCTCAGCTGTGTGCTCCTGCCCTCCTGTGCATTGGATACAAGAGCTGTGCAAGGACAGCGTGAGTTGGTGCAGCTGGATTGTCTGGCAGAACACTAATCCTGTCAGTAAACCAAAAAAATCTGTCAGGGCCTATCCATTTTGTCATAGTCAAAATGGGATATGAGGGTGTTTTCTTTTTTTTTTTTTAAGATGAGGTTGTTAACATATGTAGGATGTAAGTACCTTCAATACTTTGTCAAAACACACACACCACTTCACTATCCTTCAAATGTAGTGAGGTGTCCTGCAGATTTGAGAAAGTACTTCACAGGTGTTCTGAAACACCGAATAGCCTATGTAGTGTAGGTATCTTTTACTACATGCAGAATCCCTGCCAGCAAGTAGTTAGGTAGACAGTTGTAATTATAAAGTAGTATTTTAGTTTGTGAGACTGTTAGACTTCCATGAGGCTGAAATATCTGCTCATTTTCTGTTGGCTAAAGAAGCATTGAGTTCTGTGCTCTACTGTAGAAACATTTCAAAATAGCCATGACGTGAACTGGCAGAATAAAGGATGCTTGTGCATCTTTCTTCTTGAACCCATACTGATGCTGCTGCCTATCAACCCTGGGAACTTCAATCTACCTTTGTGCTAGTGCCATTTATTTATTTATTTTACATGTATATAGTTTTACCATGATATAGCCGTTGGAACACAGGAAGGTTTGGGGCACGGATATATTTTTTATATACACAATATCTTAACTGCTGTTCTTAGTTCTATCAGCGTGCTTGTTAACTAATTTGAACAGATGATAAAACTGTAAGTATGGAATGTAAGCTTAGTATTTCATGTTTTGTACTTCTGCTGCAACCCAAAAGAACTAAAATCATAGCACCGAGGACCGAATTGTACTGTGGTCATTTTGAACCCTGAGCTGTGCTGTCCTGCCGCTCCGTAGTGAGACAGAGGTGCGCTGTCCCACCGGCCTGAAGAGACAAGTCTGGGCAGAAGATAAACCAGGAACCAGAAGTAGAGAAATTCTCACAACCTTATTGTACACATATTTTGGATATTCATCTTCTAGCTTTTCAAGACTGTTCATTCAAAGTAGTTCAGCTTTTTACCTCAGTGTATTAAGTTCCAGGTGCCTCATTAGACCAAACTGAAAATGTCACTGATAGTTTCTGATCCCTGTTCTCCTTCCTGGGATAGCTCAATGCCTCCTGACGGATAGTGTAAGGTTAGTGGGGTAGGCTTTGGGAGATAATAGAAACAGAAGAGAAGTCCGTGTGAGTCCAGCTCAACATCCCCCTGGGTCTGTGTTCAGTTTGTCAGTACTTGAGACCAGTCCCTAGGGAAAAGTACGGGAACAGTGGGTGAACAAGAAGTTTAATCTCTAGTAAGATCTTCACGCTCTTTGGAATGATTTAATGTAGTGTGTTTCATCTTACACTTCAGATAACTTTCACTCAGAAACCTTTAGCAAGGCATCCACTCACAGTGGATCCACATAGCTAGTGCTTCTGCATCCTCCTCTTCACTTTGTATTCCAGGCAACGTTTAGCACCTGCTTCTCTGCCTAGCCTTATGAAAATTCAGGTACAGCATCGGTTTTATGGTTCATCTTAACCACCAGCTTGTGTATTGGTGTTGAAACATGCTGGCAGTAAGAGGCAGTGTAGTGCAGCTCGTTACAAGCTTGCGTTCTGCTGGAGGTGCCTACTACAAACGCTCAGCGTCTAACAGAATTTAACGACCGGCAAAGGTGGGAAGGCTGTTTCACTCAGAAATGAGTAGTGACATTGTTTCTCAGGTAATCCAAATCTTCCCCTTTCTGAGGTGTATTTCTATTCAAACAGTATGCTGTTATAGGATTTCTTGAACTGGGCGAACTGGGCTTCAGAAGGGTGCTCCCTACCTTTGTCCCCCTCAAGTCTGAGAAAAATCGGTTGTTAGACCCTTCCTGATAATGTCTGCTCTCACTGTAGCAGGTATGGAAGACCAAAAGGGTCCATTTGGTTTGTGGTGAAATTAACCAAAGTTAAATTTCTGCATCCTTCCCAGGAAGCACATAGCTCTCTGCAGATGGGGCTGTGGGACTAATTCTGATTACAAAACCTTGCTAGCTAAAAACATCAGATAATAATGAAAAAATTAAGAAATCACAAACTGGTCAGTAGTCAAATGCAGATTTATGAGGAGAAAAAAGACTTTTGGGGAAGTAACTTTAGCTTTTCTAATCAGAACAACTTCATCTCAGGAGTTGTTTCTTGGTTTCCCTCGGAACCTTTGTGCTGTCACAACGAATGTGTCACGGTAACTCTGCCCACGGTAACTCTGATGTCCTGTAAACGAGACTTCTGGCAAACTGAAGTGGAGCACATCACGTTTGCTGGATGGAGAGTGTGTTTTGGCTTATTACGTTTTGCTGAATTGTTCCCGTCAGTGCCAAAATGTGGACAGGTGAAATGCAACCTACAGAAATGCTTGTTTTTAAAGTCCTGTGCAATTATAACTTCAGTATATGGAGTCTTCGCTTGTAATTTGTAAATTTTCTTGTGCATTATGTGTATTGTCAATATATTGATGTTAGAAAAAACATTAAATGGCAGTTTTGGATATTGTGAATGGAATAGTTGGTGGGAATTAAATAGCCGCAGTTTGAGCAATGGTTTTAATATTTAATTATTAAATATTATAGTATTAAATCTAGAGTTTAACTGGAAAGTAAATGAGAAGATCTGATAGTTTATAGCGACGGTGTGATACTCATACTAGCAACCAAATGGCTTGAACGTATATTTAAAATTTTAAGCAATTGATTTGTTGTTTAACTTGACTCTCTTTGCTTGCTCCTTAAAGTAGAAAGTTTGGAGCGAGGATTTCTGCTTAAATGTGAGATATGGGTTGTGTTGCTTTTTTTTTTTTTTTTTAAAGACTTTGTGAAAATGTTTGTTTGTTTGTTTGTTTGTTTGTTTTGAAGCTTAATCATGAAGTCCAACTCAGGAATCTTTGAAGGTGGTGTCTTTTTTTTTTTTTTTTTAATTTTCTTGCATAGCTTGTGACTGAGATTTTCAACCTTTACAACCAAAATGCAACTCTTTTAAACTCTTCGGACAGTCTCTGAGAAGTGCTCTCTGCAGGATCAAAGGCAAACTTCTTCTTAAAAAAGTCAACTTTTACACATTTTTTAAAAAGGCTTTAAAAAGGCTTTAAAAATGAATGGCTTAAATTATATACTTGGTAGTTCTCCAGAGGTATTTCACAGACTTCCTTATAGGTTGGCAGCTGGTCTTCATAAACAGGAAGTGATAATGTTAAGCATTTAATACTGCATTTTCTTCTTTGTTTTAACAGCTCAAAAGGAAGAGAAGAGAAAAAAAGATAAAGCGACAGAGTTTATAGGGGCATCAAAGAAAGCTATTGCTTCAGCATCTATGGTGGAGAAACATGCATCTTCCCTCACTAAAAATTTTTCTCCAAAGAAGTCCCCTTCCATGTCTAGCACATCGCTAATGAAGCAGACGCTTAAACCTGCTGGGAGTTTCAAAGGTGAAATTCCCAAGAAACCATGGCCTTCAACAGGTGGCGTTCCTTCAAAACAAGCAGCTTCTTCTCATGACTCGCCAGTTTCCAAAAAACTAGCTGCATCCAGTTTGGCTGGAGGACTCAAAAGGCCTTCGCTGTCTTCCGTTTCTACTGCATCTGGAAGTAGACAAGCAAAAACACAAGCTAGCCCTATCCAGTCGCAGCCCAACTCACAGATTCGACAACATATTCGTCAGTCCCTAAAAGAAATGTTATGGAAGAGGTGGGTGAGAATTCAAAGCACTTATTTTATATAGGAAACTACAACTAGAAGTAAAGGGTTAGCCTGCAGAGTTTTGTTTCTTTCTTGCTAAGTGATACTAAGGGATTTAATTTGTGCTAGAAATTACTACAAGTATCTTTAGCATTAGAGCTTTATTAAAAATAAAAAATCTGATGCCAAATAATTGGGCATGTGAAAAAGCCTTTAAAAAAAAGTCACTATCCCATTTGTAGTGAGAGACAATTACAGTTGAAGAATTAAATCACAGCATAGAGATGTTTATAATGCAGGTGACCTGAAGCTGATATCTGGCAATGGTGGTGTTTGGAGATGTAGGGGTTGTACGAAGCATAGTGTAGGGAATATCACAGTGAAAGGTTGGAAGGGCTTGCTGAGGCAGAGGTTCCTTCTTCTCCCAAAGTTAGCAACTGTATTACTATTTAAAAAAAAAAAAAAAAAAAAAAAAAAAAAAAAAAAAAAAAGCTGAAACATTGTCCCACAAATATTAAAGCTCTTGTCAGCTGTCAAGACTTAGGCCACTGTGCTCTGGTAGTGTCTCTGAAATAGAAATGCTGTTCACAGTGGAGGGTCTAAGATTAAAACTGAAGTGTTTTAGCTCCCTCAGTAGCTCATGACAAAAAACAACAACAAAAAACTAATTGCAGTGTCATGAGTAGGAGTATTTGTAAGGACTGACCTGGCTTCAGTTCGTTAAGGCTGTCTTCCGTGGTCTTCTGTAGACAGTAGCAAAAGGTTGCCATTGTTGACATTTTGAGGTCCTGAGATAGACTTTGGCTTTGAAATGTGTTTTAAGGAAGTCCTCACTGAGTGAATAAAAGCGTGGTTAACTCCTTCCTCTGAAAATTTAGTTTTTATGAATGCTGCCTGAAGAATTTGTGCCTAACGTAAATGCGCATACCCTTTCTTGTTTTTGACAGAGTCAATGATAGTGATGATCTGGTCATGACAGAGAGTGAAGTAGGGAAAGTAGCACTCAATATTGAAAAGGAGATGTTTAATTTGTTTCAAGTTACGGACAACCGATACAAGAGTAAATACCGCAGCATCATGTTCAATCTCAAGGACCCAAAAAACCAGGTTTGGAATTTACTTAAACAGTAAACGTACTGAAATATATTCTGTTTTTTAAATAATACATCAATATGTAGTTTCAAGAGAGAGACTTATGAATTATGCTCTAAAAATTGTTTTAAAGCCATTCAAATATTAAATAATCCAGTTGGAATGGAAGTCCAGTTGGATCGCGTGTATTTATTAAGATTGGCCTTTGTAGTGAAATATTTGTTTATTGAATGGCATTCTTAGAAAAAAAATAAATGTTTTTCTTCTGTGACGTTCTGTGGTTTGTATGGGAGACCACTTGTGTACATGATAATTTATCTTTTAAAGGAAAAAGAAGCTGGTGCAGATGGGAATAGTGACTAGACAACGTAATTTTTTTAAAAAAAATTCTACTATAGATATGAAACAGGAGTGGCAGTTCATCTCTCAAAATTCCTGTTCAGTAGAATTGATAGTCTATTTTATGGTAATGTGGAAAATTCATACTTCATGATGATTTCATCATTAGTTTCTGGTTGCTGCACCGTGCTAAGTTTTCTTAAGATTAACTGGCATTTTTAATAGGGAATTAAGAAACCTGAAAGGGTTTTGACAGTCCAGCACTGCAAATCATGTTAGTTGCTTAAGTTATTCAGCATGGCAACAAAGTGTGTTTTTTTTTTTTTTTTTTTTTTAGGGACTTTTTCATCGTGTTCTTCGTGGAGAAATCTCAGTGTCAAAACTAGTGAGAATGAAACCCGAAGAACTTTTATCTAAAGAACTGTCTGTATGGAAGGAGAAACCAGCCAAAGCGGTAAGCAATACGATTCTCCAGTGTGTCCTTAGATATGAACTACCAGTAACTTCACCAGCCCTTACCACCCATAATTAATATATTGTTTTCTTCCTAATGAAATATGAATAACGTAAGCTTTTTCTCTTCCACTAGCCAACTGATAAGAAAATACAAAATAAAATTATAAAATCAGTATGCAGACTTGTTACTAAAGTGTTTTTGTTTCTCTCAGATGTTAGAGTCAAGAAACAAATCACACGAGATCAAGAAAGCAGCTGTAAAACGGGAACAAGTGCCAGATGTAAATATGGAAGATTCTCCCCCGGTGTCTGATTCTGATATAAGTATTAGCTATTGCTTTAGCATGGAGGTGCCAAGGGAGATAAATGCTAACTAGGGCCTCAAATTTTGTATCAGAAATGCAGGTTGTTTCAATGAACTGTAAGAATATCACCTAGTAGGTGTGCTATGAGCATTTTCCTTTTGGTTTGAAGGAATGCAACAACCTAATATCGGGCATATATCACATGTGCTTCTAAAATATCAGATGATGCGTGTTTTTCAGACCTTTGCCTCAGTTTACAGCAAAATCTTAGCCAATTGTTTCCCCCCCCAAAAATGTGATCAGTATTACAATTCTGTATTCTCAGGAAGCAGTTAATGTGATAGTATCTACTTCGGAATTACATGAAATGAAATGAGGACAAATACTATTTGAGAACTCTGTTTGACATGATATTCTTAAACAAATGATAAAAGGGGAAGAATATTTCAAAATTCCATCTTTTTGTAAGTGCTGCTCAGAGCAGTAGTTCTGCACAGCCCTTAATATCTTTTTAAAGAACTGGAATTAACGGTTTCAAAAGTATTTTTTTATGATTGAATTTAGCAATCAACCAGAATGTTTTCTGTGTTTGTTCATTTCCAGGAGCAGCAGAAGTCAACCCAAACTGTACAAAATGTAAATAGTGCTCCTTCTCTAGACGTTTTTAGCAGTATGTTGAAGGATACAACAAATGAACATCGAGCCCATCTTTTTGACCTGAACTGCAAAATCTGTACAGGTATCTACAGTGTTGACTTTGTCTGAAGTAAAAGAATTATTAAGAGCATTGCTTGCTTACTTGTTTTTCTCTTCAGACCTTTTCATTGTTAAACAGTAATCAAAAACACTTTAAAATTAATTTTGTAGGTCAGATTTCAGCATCTGAAGATGAATTACCACCGAAGAAGATAAAATTAATGGCTTCTGCTAAAAAAGCAGTGTCAAAATCTAAACCAGAAGTTCAGAGAAAATATGAAAGTTCTGCACCATCAGCAGCAGCGGAGCCTGCTAAAGAGGCAGCCTCTGAAAACACAGAGGAAACCGAAGTTGCACCTGCAGCAGAAGCAGTTTCCCAGTCAAGCTTAGAAAGAACTTACATTCCTACAACCCAAGGCCATAACAACACAGATTCTTCATCTGAAGAACCTTCGACTTTTCCTGCCTCTTGCACTGGTGCAGTTGTCACAACTGTAACAGTTTCTGGCCGAGAGCCTAGAACACCAATGAGCGGCTCCTCTGGTACTACGACGACAGCCCTGCGTTCTGGTACTGCATCTGGTGAAGTTTTAACAGGGGAGACAAAGCAGGAAATGTCAAAACCAGTTATGACTGTTCCCAAATCAATATTAACAAAGCCATCGTCCTCACCAGATCCAAGATACTTAGCTGTTCATCAGTCACCCAATATCAGGTGTGTATATTTAATAGTAAGCTAAGCCACTGAATCTCTGGTCTCGCTATGGTCAGTTTGTTTGTCCCCCTTTGCTTCTTACCCTCCCCTGCCAATAATCAAAAGGCATGTTCAACTTTAAATGCGATCACCTGAACTTTAAATTTTTAATTCGTCATCTCCTTGTTTAACTTCTCTAGTTGGTAAAATTTTCTGAGCATCGTTATATATTGACAGTAAAAATTCTTCAATGTGTTTTAACAGATAAATAAAACTTATAAGATATTTGACTTTAAATCTGCATGTGCATTCAAATATATTAAGTGTTTGTGAGGGTTGGTTTAAAGCTGCTCCAGACTTTCATCCTATATTGGATGAAAGTGGAAAACATTAACAAAGCATTTACTAAGGCTTCTGTTACTTGCTTTTTTAAAATAAAGTAATTGATCAATAAGAGGAGGGAAGAAAAGAAGAAGAAGGAAGTATTCTTACTGTGCTCTATAACGTTTCTCTTTTGGATTTGTTTTGCAGTGTTGCTGAGCCACGCTCACCTCAAGGCAGCGATACTTCTCTCTTCCTCTCTCGCCTCAACACCATTTGGAAAGGATTTATTAATCTGCAGAGTGTGGCCAAATTTATCACTAAAGCATATCCTGTCTCTGGGTGCTTTGATTATCTTAGTGAGGTTAGCACTGACATGTTTATGCGTTTAGAATGTATTGCAGTTCCTGTTGTTAGAAAGGCTGGGGTCACTGTGTATGTTGTTATATTGGACGTGTAACAAAAAAAAAAAAAATTGCATCCCTTTAGTAATCTCCTTTAGTAATAGGAACAGTAGCCTGAGGCAGGGGGGAGGAGAGAAAGCCTTTTAAAAAAAATTCCTCACGTATTTGTGAAGAATTCTCATGTCTGTTAATATGTTTATATATATGTTAGTATCTAACATAGAATAATAGCTTGATAATAGCAAGATCAGTTTTTGACGAGAAGCATCATCAGCATGTGTTTTGAAAGAGATGCCCTGTTCTGCTCACAAACAGATGGATGGATCACTGATGTGATCTATTAGAAAAGTTTGGCCATTTATTAAAAATATCATCCTTTGATTAACTTTGATGCAACTGCTTTTATATTTTGGGAGGGTGTACATTCAACTAATTAGGTAGTATGACAGCTTGTGATGAAACAACCGAGCAGTTATTTAACTTCTCTGAAGAAGTGTATTTGTTGTGATTGAGGGTTTCAGGCATGTAGTTTAGGTCTTTTCTTAGGAGGGTTGGTGGCTCTCTTGTTGTTTTTGCTAAAACAGGTTTCACTGTCATCATGACAGGAAGCTAACTAGAATTCATATGGGTGCAAAAATTTCAGATAAATTGAAAGCGTAGATAAAAGCTATACTACATATAACAGGTTCCCTGTAAAAGCAAAGCTAACAAATAGAATCGGCTGATAGGCATACAAAAGTATTTGACCTTCCACTGCTATCTTCGTCAGGCAGTGCTTTTTCTGTTTTGTGTGTACTGCCAGCCTTCCAGTAATATGCCATAATGAACTCCTTGCATTTTGGAAACAGCCTGTCTGAAATTAGGAATGTATATGTGCAAGTTTAGTAAAACATAGTACTGTATTATCGCCTAAGCTACTGGGATGGGGCAATCTGTGCTGGTTCAAAACTGTAGCCTCTCTTTCCTTTTCTTATACGACCATGTAATGCTTCTTGTTTAGGATTTACCAGACACGATTCATATTGGTGGGAAGATCTCACCGAAGGCAGTCTGGGATTATGTTGGCAAACTCAGATCTTCACTTTGTAAGGTATTTACTTAAAATCCTTTGGAAAACCAGGAAGAAATATACAGCAGCTTTTGATAGAATTTCCTTGTTACTAATTTATATTGATGTCGATCATACCTAGAAAACTACTGCTACCACTTATTCCATTGAAATTTTTGATTTATTGAAGAAACAGGTTTGCCTGTTGAGCTGCCAATCGTCTTTCCCCTGTGTAGTAGTTAAACATTCATACAACCTATTGTTTTTTAATGATTGAATATAAACAATCTATTTATTCAGTTACTGAAGATAGAAATTCAATTTTAAAAGACTAGGAAATTATTAGTAAGTGTATGTAATAAATTTTACTACTAAAACCCTTATGGATTTAGTAAAAATGAAGCACAGTATGCAAATATAATCTAAGAATTTTCCATTTCTTTCATAATTATTTGAATATTCTGAACCTAAAGAGGTGTAGCTTGATGTGAGATACGTAAATAGTTGGTATTTCTGAAAATGACAAAATTGATTCTGGTTTAATATTACCAATTGAATGACAGTATTTTCTTAAATCTTGGTTTAAAGCTGCTCCAGACTTTCATCCTATATTGGATGAAAGTGGAAAACAATTTTATTTGCTGATGTGTTACAGGTTGAATTTTTCCACTTTGATTTTGTATTTCAGGAATTGTTTTTGATTCGTTTGATTCGTTTCCATCCTGCCACAGAAGAAGAAGAAGTTGCCTATATCTCTCTCTACTCCTATTTTATCAGACGTGGTTGTTTTGGTGTTGTAACTAATAACAACAGACATGTCAAGAATCTCTACCTGATCCCACTGAGTTCTAAGGACCCAATTCCTTCCAACCTCTTGCCCTTTGAGGGACCAGGTAAGCACAAAATTTAGGGGAGGTTAACTGCTAGGTCAAATTACAAAACGAGTAAATCAGAGACCAATTGGTTTTGAATGTTTAATGTAAGCATAATTAAAAAATATATAATTTTATAAAAACATTTTAAAAGTGTGCATATAGGAAAAAATTGCAAAGTCAATCATCTCAAGGTGACATGGTCTGAAACTCACATAGCCTTTCCAACAAGATAAATCTCTGCTGTTAGGAGGATTTGTTTACCCATAAAATGGAGTACATAGAACAGCCACTATATTGAGACAAACAAGCAAACATTATCAGAACATTCAACCGACCCTACTTTCAACAACCCATAAATCCACCAAGTTTTAGGTCCCTACAAGCCATGTGCTGTCCCCTAAATCACATAGGAGACTCTTATCCCACAGAGCAGTCAAGAAATCTCTGAAGACAAAGGTAACGTTTATGGTTTCACTACATTGTTGTTATCTCATGGTATGTATTACGCTGTGCATGCAATATGCATGTACACGGGGTCTGAAATATTCTGTGCTACCTGGATCAAGTTCCAGACAAATCACTGACTTCAGAACATTGGTTTGCCTGGGAGCAGGCAAATTCCTTTTGCGTAGGTGGCAGACAGTAGGTGGTATAGGTTGGTATATATTACGCTCTTCTATTTTTAGTTAGAGTTATCAGCAGTAATGTATGGCTTGAATTTGCTCCATCTTTGTGCATTGAACATGGAAACAGAATGAAATGAGAATGAGTTCAGATGTGAAACACCTTTATATTACAAAATTTGAAGTCATCTTCATCTGAGGATGGAGGCGGTGCATATGCTTAGTTTCCAAATAAGTACCTTTTTTCATATAGAGTAACAGGTTGAGGAGCTTAAGAGCTATAGGTTACAATGAAGGCAATACTTCATTGTTGTAAGGATGGTTTGCAAAATACTAAACAGCGCAAAATAATTACACATTAAAACATGTAAGGAGCTGACCTTTCTGACAAGCTGACTGTCCTCTGCTACCCAAATACAAGTTTAGGACTAAACTCAATAAAGCATTCTCAGGGCTTATATTCATAAACAGAGGTGTGTTCTGCCTGGCCAGGTTTTCACATGTTAATGGCATACAACTTAAAAAACAATAACAGGAAAACACCACCAACAAGTAATGTAATGCTAGGAAAATACTCTTCTTTCCTGCATGAAATTGCAAAGGGCGCTTGCTTTGTGTTCTTGGACAAGATTTTTCTCATACACTCTGAGCCTGTCTTATCCATCCCTGAACAGTGCACAGTCTACGTCATTGTTTTCAGGCTACAGCTAAAAAGGCAGGCTTGTTGCTACCTTAAGTCATCATGTAGTCTCTATAAGCTGAATGTAAGCACCTGGTAGTCTTTAATTTACCCAGTTCTTGAAAAGTAGGCAAAAACTATTATTCCTGTTTCATAACCAAAAAACAAGAACATGTAAGTGTTAACACTTGGCACAGGGAGGCAGACAGAGTCCTAAACTGTGGGCTAGATTTTCCAGCCCGAATAACTGAAATACATTCCTTTCTGGACAGTAACATATAAGAATGAGTTTGCCATTGAATTGGCTACATCTGCAGTCTTCCGCTGTGCTTTTAACCTGCTCTAGGGAAGCATTTAAATGATCTTCCCCTCCTTGCATTCTTGAGCAAACATAGGCTGTCCTTGTACATTATCTTTTATATTTCTGTTGTAGATTTCATTTCAAATGAAGCTTTTAAAGTGGAGGCCTGGCAAAAGTAGACAGACTTGTTAGCATAGAAATGAGGCACGTCAGGCTGGTTTTTACAAAATGTAAATAGGAAAAGTTCTTTCAAAACTGGAGGTAATTGCCCAGAAGAAACATAGGTATAAACACTTGCAGGCATGTATTAATACCGCAGCGTAAAAGACTTGTAATACATACTTGTTACTGACATCTGATGGAATTTACTGTTTTTTATACCCAATAAAGATATTTTTTGGTAAGTGGTCATTATCTCCTTAAATTTGTGTACCTTCAAATAGTGTTTAGCAAGTACTCAAAAAACATGACAGTGTAAGATACTTTGATAAATATGACTGGGGGCGGGAGGAGGGAGAGGACAATAATCCCATCACTCCAGAAGTCCTAGTTGGAAGATATTCCAGCTGTCTCAACCAACTCCATCAGGTGTATACGGATTATGAATCTCTCCTGTTTTCTGATGGACTGGATTTGGAACACAACTGGGGACCTCTGACCTGCTGTAGTGCCTAGAAGATCTACAAAACTTTGTCATGGGTGATATAAATATAGAGGAACATGGAAGGATATTCACATCTATTCACTTCAACCACCTCAGATATTTATTACCAGATATTATGTGTTGGTGGGATGTTCAGCATTGTTTTTTTTTTTTTTTTTTTTTTTTTTTCTGGTAGTTTACTGTATGTGAATTTGTTTGTCTCGTTTCACATACACACAACACTATTTAGCACTTTCATCTCTACACTTTCATCTGGAATTTATCTTGAACGTGTGTTTAAGTTTTACTCTGTTTTTATTAGCGATGATCTCTGTCTCTTACAGGGATTCAGAACTGTTTTTTTTAACTTTTTGCTGTTAATTTTAGATACACAGTCCAATAGATTTTTGAAACCTGTTCGTTTCAATTAGTCAATGTTTGAGATGCATGTTGTGACTAGTTGGACAAATCACAGGTCTCTGCAGAAGAGCAGATAACCAATACGTTAATGACAGAAGAACAGTGAATGCTTACGAGGAGTTTTAGGGTGAACACAGATTTGAGAGATACTCTGCACGGGTCGATGCTGACCAAATGTGGAGTCATTACTCACATGCTGATAAAGAAAAAATGTAAAGCAGTCACTCAGAGTGAATCATACCTAACTATTGAGTCTCTTCAGAGTGTACACAGTCTTCCCAAGTAAGCTGTCTTTTGAGCTATGCCCTGATGTTATGCATTAATGTAACTTCATCTGGGGTAGTAAACTATAGTGATCAGAATTTCTAGGATTGCTTTTAGGCAGTGGGTTGAAAGGAGTTTTTAACTGGGTGAATCAAGGATTTGTGATCCTTTCCAAATAATCTTAGATTCACCAAAGATAATTACTTGTTTAGTTCCTGTCCTGCCTCCTTTCGTTGTACATCTTGCCGTCCCTGCCCTCTCACAAGGGCAATCTGTATAGAATTATAAGCAAACTAAATTATAAGCAAGTCTTAGTTTTGGTTAGTATAGCTAGGTCATTTTCTTGATGCATTTATGATTCGTGTGTGTATATATATATATATATTTCTAACCATGGAAGAAAGTGAAAATTGGCAACACAAAATACTGAAATACTATATCTGGAGGAAAAAACTTGGCACTGAGTTTTAAATGTACAAGTAGGAAATAGTATAGAAGTTTATTTAAACCAACATGGCCAACATCCTCTCAACCACAGAACTATGTAAAACTCAAACACTGAACTTTGAAGTAATCTGAAATCAGCTGTGGAACTAGAATGCATTCAATCAAATTTCAGTGTTATTTTTTTTCAAAATACTTAAGATGAGAGCTGCTTCTGATAGGAAACTTCAAGTAGATTTTGCATTGGCCTCAATTTTTTCTGTCTTTTTGCAAAGACCTTCTAGTGAGTAACCAGATTTTGCTGGTCTCTCCATTATGTGGCTAAAACAGGCGTGCTGTACTATTACCAGTCACAGTCAGAAGAACACAGAATTTCAGAATTTAGGCAGGTTACTGCTTAATGAAATATTTATGCTTAATGAAGCTGTGTTGAAGAAGTCATCGTCTTGACTTACCTGGTTATAATCCTCTTGCTGAGGAAACCTCACATTGAACTTAAGAAATAGGCTTACCTCATTTAATTCTTTCTTAGCGTACGTGAATATAATTTCAGCTATACAAATAAAAACAGCTGATGTAATTTTCTCATAAGATAGTAAATTTAGGAGCCCCCTTAAAACTTTGAATTCAGTTGTTTCAGCAAAGGTTCATACTTATGACTGGTAATGGCAAATAGAATTTATCTGCAACTATGGGAAGTTTGGGGTTTTGCTGGTATCAAGAAGTTTTCAGTGGCAATAATTAGTTATTTATAAGTTGTTCCTTAGTGAGCAGTTGGTTTTGTTTAGTAAGAGACTAAAGATATACATAAATTCATATATTACACCTCTTTTAAACTCTTACTTAAGGGTCATGAATATAAGGGACAGTGTAGGTTTTAGAGTCCTCATCGTATAACCACAGTAAATCTCTTTGCTGTTAGTTTCGTTTCTATATTCCTGATTCCTAGCTGGATGCAAATATTAATATGGCTCCCAAATGAGGATCTCAAGTCACTAAATCCAGAAGTTAAAATCCTCTCTTTATATGTTTTTTCTACATTTGCCACTGACTGTATGTTAAAGGATTTATTCCCTGCTCTTTATTCTGGTTGTATTTGTCTTCCACGAGTGCCTGTGGGAAATGTGAATGTACAAGGAAGGAATACGATAATGTGAAACGGACCTTCAGCTGTTTGCATTTTTCCTCTTTATGGGAAACTTTCTGGTCATTTCTGGAAATGCTTCTCCAGGGATTCAAGCCTGAAGCTTTCACAATGGAGTAATTCTGCTCACATTTCTTACTTAGGGAAGGGTCTGTGGCATCAAACTCAATTCTACAACAGTGTTAAAAGTCACCTTGATGGAATGGTGTAAATGTCAGTCCGGTATTTTAGCACAGATTAGAACAGAAATGTAATTATTAAGTTTAACAATGCCTCGTGCTTTCTTTGTAACAGAAAGTGAAGTGTTTGTTGTTGTTGTTTGTCTGTTTGTTTGTTTTAATAGCATTAGTTTTTTTCTCTTTATTTCTAGTTCTTCAATTCCAACGTAGCCCTACAGAAAGTTAGATTGCTTGTCCAGGTTTTCTCACTTATCAGTATCTCTGTGTATATAAGGTATTTGCAAAGTATTTAGAAAGGAAATATTTGATTGGGGGAGGAAGTGGACAATAATAAGTAGAAAGTAATAATACAAAAATAGGAAAACTTTCTTTAATTTTTGAACAGCAGAGACATTTACAAGGACATCTTTCAGTAAGATTCACCTGTTACTGCAATATTAAAAAATATCAGGGAAAGAATTAAAACATTTTTAGTTACTGTATACAAATTTATATAAATAGTAATTAAATATAGACACATAGGCTTATGGGATAATGTCACTGCATGAAATTTAGAAGAACTGTTACTGTTATGACTCATAGCTGCCATTATATAAAATGATAAGTTCCTATTGAGAACACAGATAAAAAATAGTAGTTTTTTTACATATGCAATCTTTGTGTTTCCTTTCAGGTCTCGAGTCTTCACGTCCGAATTTAATTCTTGGATTGGTTATCTGTCAGAAAGGGAAGCGTCCTGCTACTACCATGGATACAGACAAAATAGAGACAAAGCGCAGCCGAATTCAGGTGCAAGAGGAAACAGAAACATCGCTGTACTCTAAGGGGCCAGTAGCTTCTTCACAAGAAAAGAAAACTCCGAAATACACACTGTATTCGGGAGACTCAGCTGTAAGTACAACACTACCTGGATCTCCTCCACCTCCACCCCCACTTCCCGTTCCAGAAACCTCATCAGTTACACCTTCAGTATTAAAAATACCGTCCTCGATTAAGAGTGGAACCACAAGTACTGTACCACCACCAGTTTCAGCTACCGCTTCTACAAGTGCTACTGCTACGCATTCTTCATCCTCAAAAACTACCACACCTCTTGAGTACATCCTCCAGACACTTTTTGGTAAAAAGAAGACTTTTGAACCTCTTGCTAAGGAGACTGAAATTGTCCAGTCTTCAAATCAGGAAGCTAAAGCAGCTGTGGATGGAGGTGTGTCAGCTGTTCCTTTGCTAGATCCCATTGCACAACAGTTTGGACAGATGTCAAAAGACAAAGCTACAGAAGATGAGGAGGATGACAGGCCATACGATACCGAAGAAGAATATGATCCAGAGAAAGCTTTTGAAATGCAGACCGGTGAAAGCAAAAAACTGTATAGTGTGGAGAAGCCCAGTAACACAGCAGAACTAAAGGATGAGGCCTATGATCTGGAAGACAAAACTATCTTGGAGGAAGCAAAAGTTACGGTTGATGATTTACCTAACAAAATGTATACAGACACTAAAAACACTTCCGTGGAAACACCTGCCTCGTATGTGCCAGATTTATCTGCGTCTTCATCCTTGGTGGAACTGCAAAAAATGTTAGAAGAATTAAACAAACAATTAGAAGAGCAGAAACGACAAACTGAGGAGCAAGAAGAAGCCCTCAGACAACAACGAGCAGCTGTTGGTGTTTCAGTGGCTCACTTCTCGGTGTCTGATGCTTTAATGTCACCTCCACCAAAATCTTCCCTAATAGAGACTGAATTGTTCCATCAGGACCAACAGGCTGCGCAAAAAGTAGATTTACCTTCATCTTCCAATCAGCAAGCACAAGTTTTAAACCAGAGCTGTGACCCTCAAGCGAGTTTTCCAAACACTTTGCAGACTTCACTTGGTCAGGAAGATAAAACTTTAATTCCTGCTACTCAGCTTAGTTACGGTGGTGATAACTGGGTTTCCAGTGAAAAGCCTCCTGCAGTGCTCCAAAAAGAGGCACCTAATAGCAAATTTGAAAATACTGTTCAAGTTACTTTGGAAAATGTGAGTCAAGCAGTTTCTGCAGAACCTTCTACATCCAGGCCTTTACGTAAAGTGCTGCTTCCGACACCTCCAAGTACGTCTTTTCAGCCTAATTTCTCCACATCTAATGACAGTCAGTCTTTGCAAGATATGCACAAAGTATCCTGGTCAAACGAGGCAAATCCAATGTTTACTTCTCAGGAAAAGGGACCTGGTCACTTTGAACCAGACAGGGGTCTTTCTGCGGTGCAATACGAAGAACAAAGAAACCCTCAGCCTCATCAATTTGTAGAACAAACTGAATCTCCACCAGTTCAGGGTGAGGGTGGACCTCTCCCACAGCACTTTGAGGAGAACCGAGCTGGAGGTCCGTTTTCTTTGTCTGGGCAGAAAGGAGGACCTCCAGCACCACTGATGCTCAATGCACACGGAGGACCTCATGGACCTAATTTTAGAGGCCCAGCGCCACAGTTCTCAGAAGAGCATGTTTCTCCAAATAACGATGGACAAAGAGGATCTGCCCCTGGAAGATTTGGAAGTCAAAAGAGTCCCATTCCTTCCTTATTTTCTACACAGCATGGACCACAGTCACCACAAAATATGAAGCCAACCCCAAGACCACTCCTGGACCTTCCCAGTCATCCACCAGGCCACAGAAAGGAGATGTGGGAGGAAGCTGGGCCGTCTGCACCTCTTTCTGGTATTCCTGGGCAAGGGCCCGAGTCAGAAGGACAGTGGTCAGGATCTGACTTCCAAGAAGGCAAAAATCTTGAATTTAGAGGCCAGACATTTGAAGGGAGACAGAGAGAGAGATACGAAGGAGGAAGTAAAGACAAGGTTTTAGATCAGCCAGAGCCTCAGCAAGCAGATAATCGACAAAGCAGACCCTTTGAGGAAAGACGAAGGGATCGAGAACATGGCAGACCTTGGGAAAGAGACCGTGGCAGAAACTGGAACAGAGACAGGGACTGGGAGAGACACAGAGACAAAGAATGGGATAAAAACAGAGACAGAAACCAACGTGACAGAGAACGATCAAGAAGCAGAGACAGAGATCGTGACAGAGACCGAGACCGGGATCGAAGCAGGGAAAAAGAGCAAGATCAAGACAGAGATCAAGATCGTGAAAGAGGAAAAGATCGGAAAGATCGGAGTAAAAGTAGGGAGATCGGTAAAGAGATGAAGCCAGAAACACCTAAGGAAGGTCAGAAACCAACAGAAGCAGAAGCTTCATCTTCCACTAATCAGTCATAGAACTATAACTGCTGTTATATTTCCCATAGATAATATACACCACTGCAAGGACTGAGTCAATGTCTTCTGTATATACTGTATATTCTCACTTTTGCAAAAATGCTGTTGTAAATCTAGCCTTACAAAATGTACTGACAAATTAGCAATTTTTGAACAACTGTGAATGACAATATTCAAATAGGTAAAAGGCAAGAACATACTGGACTTTCACTTGCTGCATTTTGTGCATAATGTTTTTCTTATAAAAATTCACAGCGTTACCTGTTCTGAGATTTTGTTTTTCCTACTTGCATCTTTATCTTAAAATTTCCATTTACAGTACAGAAATGGAAAAAGTCTAAGAAGAGCCCATATTGCTTTTTAAAATTATAAAGTTATGTTTTCCAGTAACTTGAATTGTAATTTTGTAAAAGAATTTAATCAAGACCTTAGGAGCCATACCTTTACATCTCATGTATGTGATATTTTGGTGTCAAAGTTGTTCCTACAGCACACGCTTTAAACAAGGAGTCAAATATTGCTGTCTTGTTTATTTTACGATGGAAGGGTCATGCGTATTTAGGAGAAGGCTGCAGAAGAACGGTGTTACTGATTATTGGACGGAGGATTTGAAAATGGAATGTTATAAGCTTAAAGTGCACTATCTTCCTTTTTATATACAGGTATTTTGTGTTTTGAAATCCATCTGTTAAGTGTACAACAACGAAAAAAAACGTACCTAGTTTTTCATGTGGATGAGGGGTTTTTAATTTCACATTTTTACAAACCTGCAATTAAAGAGTATATAAAAGTAGCACCTTTATAACCAGCAAAAAAATTAAAAAAATCAGACATCTATTGGCAAAGAGCTAAGACTACAAATGAATTGGTATACCAAAGGAAAGAAAAAGAAGTTTGTTAAATAAAAGAAGTTTATTAAATGGGCCATGGAATTTATTGCTTCGATTTAAATTAATTATGTGGGACATTTCTTGGGTTTTCTTTTGGCAGAACTTTGCTGGAAATTTAAGAAATGTCTCCATTGTCCTGTACTTTCCACTCTAAAAGTGTTTTGCTCCTGAAAAAAAAAAAAGAAAAAAAAAAGTGTCACTGTTGTCAGACCCTGCTTATGCTGGTAGCGTATATAAGACTGTCCACTGAAAAAGGTATAAAACTGCATTAAGTTTGAAAAGAAGATTGGTAATATTAATTATTAAGTATTAGTAATATTAATTATTAATTATTGAGTAATTTTAATAATTATTAATTATTAATTATTTAGTAATATTAATTATTAGTAATATTGGTCTGTATTCTGAACCCGTAGACAAAATGTTAAAATGCAAAGAGGCGGTATTAAATGCAAACATCTACTATGGTGTAAGATTTTTCTTAATGAGATGTTTTTAATTTAAAGATACACGTAAAAGTATGCAAAAAGCAAGTGTGTTTGTTTAGGTTTACTTGATAGAAATTTCTGTAAGTTGTATTTTATAGGACAAAATATATCACTGTACATTAAAATATGGGACTTCACAGGTTTTTGTTACTAGAATAAACATCTACAGTGAAACGTTGTCCATTTCTTAAATCTGTACATGTGTATTATTTTCTAACTAGCTTTGCTACTTCTCAACATGCCACCACAAGAGGCTGATGGCACACAAGTTTCATTTCCATCTGTTTAACAAAAGGTATTTTACAGGATGCCACCACACCCAACTGATACTTACTTGTAGGTGTTCTGAAAAACATGTGAAAGTCTGTTCTTGTGATTTTTTCTCTCAGTTCTAACACATGCCCTAATTTATTCTGAAGATTTTGTTGTTTGAGTTACTTTCAGATTTTACACCAAAAAGATCTGGAGAAATGAATAATTAAGTAATCTATTTTGGCTTTGAGCTGTGGAAATACTAGATTCCCGGACCTTTCATTGTTGTGAAATAGATAGGTGAAAGTTTTATTTTTCCTTATAGGAAATGCTCTTTTATCACAGATTAGTTTGGAGAATCTGTTCACCGTTAAGGAACCGTAAATGCACCTCGCTCATTTTCATGGCATGATGCGGTAATACCACTTGACAACTCCAGAAGACTGGAAAGGGGCTTTTGAGTCGGTTTACACACCGACCGTGTAAGTTTTTACACACAGGTGCATTACCAAGGCGTTTACCTCCACCGTACCTGCGTGTAGCAAGCTCCTGCCTCCAGTGCTGCGGAGACGTGCTCCTCGGGGGGGGGGGAAGGCAGAAAGGGAGGAGAGAGCACCCTGCGACAGAGAAACAAAACACACGTGTTAATTTCAAAACATCGTGGCTTTTTTTCCTCCCACGATTTCCCCTCCTGATGGCTGGTGCGCGGGTGGGCAGCTGAGGCAGCCCCGGGACCGTGTGCGTAGCCCCGGCCGGGGCCGCTGAGCTCCCATACGGCTTTTTTTTTTTTACTTTTATTTTTATTTTGGCTTTATTTTTAGGCACCGGGAGCGGCTGAGGCCACACAGCCGCCGAGATGAGCGAGCCTCGTTGTGCTCAGCAGCTGAGCTCTGCTGCCTGCTCTGCGGCTGCAGTTCCCTCAGCGAAGGCTTTGAGGTTCTCCGACTCGTGTTAGGCGATGCATTCCTGCACCATTCGCATCGAATGGGGACGCTTGACGCGGAAAAAAAGCAAAAAAAAAAAACAAAAAAACACCAAACAATAAACTTAAAACCTCTGCAGCCCTTCCTCCCCTCAGCGCCCCCCTTCCTTCCCCTCGCCGTTCCTTCACGGACCGCGCTCTCCGCGCCCACCCCGCCGCGTTCTCCACAGCCTAAACTGAAACAAAACGCAAAGCCCTCGAAGCCGGGACCAGCAAGGAGGGCTCAGCACCCGTCCCTGCGGGGCTCGGAGCCCGATGGTGCCCGGCAGGACGGGTGCTGAGCCACAACGAATGTGTCACGGTAACTCTGCCCACGGTAACTCTGATGTCCTGTAAATGATACTTCTGGCAAACTGAAGTGGAGCACATCACGTTTGCTGGATGGAGAGTGTGTTTTGGCTTATTACGTTTTGCTGAATTGTTCCCGTCAGTGCCAAAATGTGGACAGGTGAAATGCAACCTACAGAAATGCTTGTTTTTAAAGTCCTGTGCAATTATAACTTCAGTATATGGAGTCTTCGCTTGTAATTTGTAAATTTTCTTGTGCATTATGTGTATTGTCAATATATTGATGTTAGAAAAAACATTAAATGGCAGTTTTGGATATTGTGAATGGAATAGTTGGTGGGAATTAAATAGCCGCAGTTGGAGCAATGGTTTTAATATTTAATTATTAAATACTTTAATATTAATACTTTAATAATACTTTAAATATTAAATACACACTGCCTACAAACACAGGTAACTGATCTTTGCAGGGGTAATTCCTTCTCCTCCCTGAGATATCCTGTCACCTCTCAGGATGTCACTGTGCACAGAGATTGGGAACGATGGATGGAGACAACAACAAACCCAACTTTACTGGGATCACCAGCCACATACTCTGCAGACACAAAACAGCTCTGGAAAAGACAATCACTGCATGTATCACAGCCTTCTCCAGTGAATGCAGATGATCATCAGCCCTTGCTCTGTTTTCCACACAAGTGGCCTCAATGGTAACCATGCTGGAAGTGCTCCATCAGTGGCCCCCTTTATATGAAGCACACAAGTCATGTACCACACTTAGGGAGGAATCTTGGCTCAAAGCTTACAGCACACCCTGGGCATGCAAGTCTTGCAGGAGACAGCAGCAGCTCTTCTCTGTTCTGAGCAGGAAAATAACCAAAGCTTATTTTATCTTTCAGCATCAGTAGCTTCCCCTTTGATCCAGAACCAGTAAGTCTGAATTGCCACTAAACTGGGAAACTACGGCCCTGGCACAGAAAGAGATGGCTTGCTCACATCTCCTGGTTTTAGAGAATTACAGCATTGTTGGGAATTCCCTACACTTGGCCTTAATTACAGCATTGCAAATTAAAGGCTAATCAGCAGCAGCATGCCAAATTCTCCAGGACTCCTGTAGCTCCGAACAGATCCAGACACATCTGAACTCTCTGTACTTGTTCCTTGCAAAAGGGTCTGCCTGCTTATTATTTAGCTGTTGCCAGAAAAACCCAGGTCAAAGACAGCCTTTTGGGCAGGAGTCTAGCAGGAGCCCTGGCCAGTGCTGGGGCTGAATTCCCTGGCAGCGTTGTGGCACCCACCGCATGCTGCTCTGTGCCACTGTCAGTTTGACAAGCCTTCTGGCAGCTCCAGGTGTTCATGTAAAGTGTCAGATGTAAAAAGAAAGCAATAATTTGGAAGATACTGACCTAACAATGCAGTCAGGGTGTTTCTGGTGCTTAGGCCACGCACCCAGGGAAATGAGTCAACTGAGAAGAAGAAAATGCTTGTACACAACAGACCAGAGCTGGGTCTTTGAGGGATGAAGTGGTTGGGTTGGCACTCAGCTCTCCAGCTGCATCCCATACGTCTTGAACTTGTTATAAAGGGCACCTGACAGTGAGACAGAAGCCAAGGCTTCCTGGCACTTCCAGTCCTGGGCCAGCTTGTTGGGAATACAAGAGAACAGGTAGGTAGGGCTGGGGACAAGGACTCCTTCCCCATAAGAACAGGTCCATACTCTGGTTGTTCCTCCATGGGTGAGAACCTGCCATGCTGCTCCATACAGAACACACACGTGCACACACACACTCTTTAGTTCTTGCAGGACAGGCTTTTAATCACAGTCCAGCAGAAAGTGTGTCAGTCTAAACCCATGCAACCTGCTTTTGGGTGAACAGCCTTGCTCTGTGCTAGGTGGCTCCAGTTAGACACACAAACATCACTGCACAAGGAAGCCTTGAGAGGTATTGAGAAGTAGGTGTGTAAACCAGCTGTAAGGAGTCTTCTGCTCCATACTTGCAGTGCCAGGGATGTCTGTTTAATGCTCCCTGCTCTGCTTACCAGACAAGAAAAAACAGATGAGAAAAAAAAAAAAAAAAGAATGAAATAAATCAAAAGCAACTGTCAACACTTCAACATTTTGCTTTCATTAGGGTGACTGAGGAACCCCAGTGCTGCAAGAGACACTTGCTCTTGTGATGTAAAAAGCCAGAGGAGCCTGAAGAACTATTTCATATGTCTTCCTTTATCATCTCAATGGCAGCCTTCCCCTCTAGGGTCTGGCAAGGTGCACATCACACCCCAACACCCCAGTCGCTGAGTTTCACATTCACCTCTCGCAGGTCGGTGGCTCCTCACAGCTGCCCCCACACAGCCAGTCATGACAGCCCAGCTCCAGTGAATGCATGAACCAGGGTGTGATAGCAGGGACAAGCAAAACAAGCAAACAAACAGGAAGATGAGAAATAATCCTGGAGACTGTCCTCCCTGAGGTGACTTGTCCCCACTCTGCTGGTCTCCCCAGCTGCCAGTCTGCTCTGGGACCTGGCATCACAAAAGTGTTCTTGTTCCTCCCACTGCCACCTCCTTCTCTTGGTTCTGCTATGCATATTGCCTCTAAGATGACCAAAGAAAACTGTGCTAGTAGCAAAGCACAGTACTTGTCCTTCCATGACATCTCTTTCGTTTACCTCTAGCATTGCAGATCGTGGTGTTTGAAAACTGTGCTATCAGAAATCCCCTCTGGTTACTATGGCCCAGCTTTTTGCTGTGATGCCTCCTGTCCTGCCAATGGTAACTCTGTTTCTGGCATCACTCATGCCAGCTTACAGTGCTGTATGCCGTATTCCTTCCTCCTTCCCTCTGAGTGCAGGTGAAGATGTTGAATTCATACCCCAGAGCCCATCTGCCCACCTGACATTCAGGCAAGCACACCCGGAAAGTCTGGGTCCACTTCAGAAAGAACTAAATAGCATTATTGTTCTCAATTTCAAAGGCAGAAGGTAAATGGAGATATGGTGACACTGAATATATAAAGTAAATGTGTTTAGTTTTGCCAGACTGCTTGATAAAGAAACACTAATAAAAAACTGAACAAGCAGGAAATTCAATTCCAGTCTCATCATATTCTATAGAGATGTATTGAACTGGCATTTCTATAAATTGAAAAATATTTTTGTCACCAGAGAAGTAAATCTATATGTCTAGAACAAAGTGCTGGAAATGTGAAATTTATGAAAACCAGAATGAAAACAGAGAAGAAACTCGTGTGCTGTTTTGTCTTACCCGAAACATGTCACAGAATGTGGTGGGCAGGTCCCTCTGAGCCAGACAGCTATTACAAGTGTGAGCAGGTCATGGGATTGCTGTGACTGTTGGTGGTGTTAAGGTAAAACCTACTTGGAACGATTTACTTATGGCTTGACAGATAATTTTAGCCCAGGTAGGAGTGTCTGTTAGTTCCCTCTTTTCAGGACACAGGACCAAAGGCTATATGACAGAGACGTGCACATTCTTGGCATTCTTCCCCACACAGGTCCCCAAACCAGGATTCACTTTGTCCTGGGAGGTCCTGGTTCAGACCCCACGGGGTGAGTGAAGGGCACTCAGAAGGCAAGGGCAGGACCTGGCTTTAAGGCCAGCATGTCCCAGACAGCTTTCTGGGGCAGGAAGATGTGACACTGGAGGCTGGGGTCACCCCATATTTCTCTGGTGCAGCAGGTGGAGCTAGCTGGGACCCCTGATAGCACTTCAAGAACTCCTGCATCCCATGCCTGTCCATTCCTTGGTTCTGGGTAAGCTTGTACTGAGCTGACCCACCTGGCTATGCGTGAAGGGACTGCAAAGTTAGTGAATGATGCCCTTGTGAGTGACCTCTGTTATCCATGGTTGACATTTCTATCCAAGCAATCTTTGCATCAAACAGGGGTTCCTCTAAGAACTCACTCCATCTTCTTGGCATCTATCAGCCTCTGGGTGTAGAAATCTCATATCTTGCTGGGAGGCAGAGACATAGTTGCCTTCCTTCAGCTGTCCATGTATTTTGCAGCAAAGTGTTACAAACACCATCAGTTCATCAACCAGCCCATCTGCAGGCAGGGTGCTTGCCCAAGTCCTCCTCTCTCCCTTTCACTTCCTTCCTTGCACTTGTCATTTCTTCATCTTCTTCTTTATGGACGATTTGGATTCCTTCTCAAAAGCTTCCAAGGAGGAAGACAGATTCTTACCCACCACTTACTTTCTCTGCTTCTTATGTAGCAATGCTTTCCCATCATGCATTTGTTCTTTGAGAGATATTTCTAATCATACAATCACAGAATCAAAAAACTATCCCAAGTTGGAAGGGACCCAGAAAGATAATCAAGTCCAATTCCTTCATTAAGTTCTACTTCTAAGGGCCTTTGCATTCCCTTTGACCCCTTCCTATGCTTTGTTTCCCCACTTTCATCTCTTACTTCTTCCTTTGCCTGTCTAATTCATAGATCTTGCTCTGAGAAAAATGCCCATATCTGTTCCTTTTTACACCCCCTGAATTCCATGGCCCCATTGAGACATGTCTCAGAAACCAGGGAATCACAGACATACCCTATGTCACAACTGACTCAGACACAATGATAGAAAACTAGATGGCAGTTTTTAGTGAAGAGACTGTCTATGCAACCCAAGCAGAGAATGGACTGTCAGTTTTCTCCAGGAGTCTC
Source organism: Anas platyrhynchos (assembly GCF_047663525.1). Lineage (NCBI taxonomy): Eukaryota > Metazoa > Chordata > Aves > Anseriformes > Anatidae > Anas > Anas platyrhynchos. The sequence continues at coordinate 28,853,357 of NC_092595.1, forward strand.
TCAGCACCTTGGTATATCAGGGTCTTCTCACAGAACTGCTTGCAGTGCATAGCTTTAGTTGATAAACTAAACGAATTTCCTTGGGCTGATTCAATCTGCCTTTATCTTCACCTTGAAGACCAACTTTGAATCAGCAACTGATGTAGAAATAAATTTGAGGAGTCCCACACTTGGTTTCCTGTAGTCCTGTTTGGATTCTGTTTCCACTTCCTTCTGCTTGATCTTGACATACCAACTGAAACTGCTGTGAAAACTGCTTGGCACTAGGGAAAGTTTTCACATCCTGCCCAGTCATTGAGGTGAGACCGAGAGATGAAACTTAACAGCTAAATTAAATCTGATCTTTATGGTAGAAACAAACAAGATCTAATGAGCACCTCAGCAGTCCCATCACACAGTCCTGTCCCTTGCATTTGTGTCGACGAAGGCTGCTGATGCCACTGGCAGAAACCTGAGAAAAATCATTCAGACATGAGTGTAGTGTATAAACAAAAGTGTCTTTCTCCTTCACGAACTAATTCCTTTAGAGCTTATGCATGAAGTATAAAGCTGAATTTGAGTTAACAGAGCATTACGGGAATAGTGACAAGGGAACTGGTCCTCTGCAAAGAATACATAAACCAGATCCATCACTCATTGGATTCTGCCTTGGGGTCTTCACAAATTCTTTTAATTTCTGTCCAGCATCCATTCTTTTGCAGAGAAGAAATGTCTTTCCAAAACTCACTATTAATTAACTGATATATCCCAAAGCATTTTCTGTGGTCCCACAAGCTTTAAATCAATGCAACATCAAGGACTACACTGTTCGTCACGGGTCTTTTAGGTAATAGATAAAAGGAGCATAAAGAAACATCTATTTTTCTATCTACTTTAGAAAATCTTGGTAGGTTAAGGACATGGTCTGGCAATATTTTAACTGTTTACCTTCAGGATTCTTCATCTCATGTATTCCTAAAAACGTTACTAGTGCCAACTGGACTAACTGGTATAACTTTGGATGATGGTTCTCAGAAGAGACCGTGGGCACTAAGAAAGATAACCAGTGCTTTGCAAGGAAGAATTGTGTGTGTGATACCTTTCTGGCTAGGTTTCATGCTTTAATTTTCATTTGAACATCAGCTTGGGTAATATTTTTCTAGAGCTGATAAGCCCTCTCACCTAAAAATACGTACTTGCACTGCATTCATCCAGCAAACCTGGCAAGGGGTACAAGGAAAAGATGCATTTGCCCTACCTATTATCCTGAAGAGCAGCTTTTTTGTTTCCCACCACTCAACCCCACCCACCAGGAGAAACACTAAAAATACCAAACCCAGATCTGACGGTGCCTTTAGCAACTTCTAAAAGGGAGCTTTTCCAGATTGTCTCATTCCTCCTGAATTCTTCCCCTGTAGAGGTTGGACCAACATTTTAATAAATGACACAGCAGAAGCCACACTGTATGAAAACTAGGTTTAAGACAGGTCTTAGATGATAAGGCCTCAGTCTATGCAACCATATAGTGAAAAGCAGCAGGGAATACTCAGCGCAGAATACAGCTCTTTACCCCTAAATAGGTGACCCAAACCCAGCACAAACAGCACCTCTACTACTACCATAACACAGATTTGCACATGGGATTTATTTCTAGCTGTTGCTTCCTGACAGGTCAGGGTCCAACATATGGATTTGGGGAGCCTTTCAGTAACTGCCTGAGTTTGGTTACCCCTGTTCAACAGGCTCTGCACCTTTGCACTGCTGCTGCCCTGATGCATTGTGCTGCGTTTGTGAGGGCACCAGCACCACAGCCTGTGTGGTGGAGCAGATGTTCTTTCAACCCCACCTTTGCACTCCTGTGCTACCCTCCTCGCACGGTCCCTCTGCAGGTCAGCGCTGACAGGGATGTCCCCATGGGTCCCATCTTATGAAGGCCCCTGTGGGAGTCACTTCCTGATGAACCATTTGGATCTGTTTCTATAGGGTGCTTCCAACACAGTTCCCACATTTATCTTTTCCCTGTCTGGATGTAGCTGTGCTCTGTTGGGATAGAAAACGATGGACAATTGCATCCTTCATGTATTTTAACTTCAGAGTGCTCTCAGTAACTCCAAGAGGCAAACCAAGGTCTGATGTCTGCTGGGGTGACTCTGGGACAGCTCTGTGTCAGAGCCAAACAGCCTAGGTGATGCAGGATATGGTGAAAGTTATCAGATCAGCCCCAGAAAGGCAGCTGGTGCAAGGCAGCAATGAGACAAGGGAAACAGTAATTTCTGATGTGAGTTTGTACTCCTTTCTGGGCCTTCCACTGATGGTATTGAACCAAACTACATCAGCCTGATGACAGATTATCTCTACTGTGATGATCGTTGAAGGAAATCAAAGTGCATAACTTTTCTTCAAAACACCTGGAGAAATGGACCTGATCAGCTCCATGGACCCACCTCCCTGTCCTCTAAGCCCTACTAGTTTCCTGGGGTGAAAAGAAGAACATTTTATGGCTTTCTATAAAGCCATAAATGAGTGTGTCAGGGCACACTGCTAGCAGAGAAGGCAATGCTGGCTACTCTTCTTGGTGCCATTGAAACCTGCCTAAATTCCTTGATAATGCTGGAGCTATGGGTATCACATGACTTGAAAGTTCAAAGGAGTCCAACAGTGCTGTTTGGTGTTTGGGTCCCTTTTTCAGGCTTTCAGGCCTCTTATAACAATGCATGAGAAGGGAAACTACAGGAACTCTCAGACTCCAAGGCTTACAGGCAAGAAGATGCTTAATCTAATTGAAAACTGAGCCGCATTTGAGGTCTGCATAGTATAAAGAACAACTTGTAACCCATGGTTCTATGGTTGCACTCTCATGCCTCCAAGTGGGGCAGCTCTGTGACATCTGCTTAGGGAAATCCCATCCCAGAGTCAGTCCACAGAACCAGCCAAGAATCCGGGAAAGATCGCTAAAGCAAGCAAGGACAACATGTCTGCTGCTAGGAGAAGTCTGGAAGATCACTCTTCCACACCCAGATGAACTAGCTCAGCATTCATACCAGCCAGCTCTGCTTGGAGGGGAAAGGAAAGAAAGCAATTAGTGAGGAAATAAATGAGGAAAAAAAAAAAAAAAAAAAGAAAAAAAAGAAGAGGAGAACAAAGACAACACAAGAACATTTTGCCACAAAGATGATGAAGTGAGTACCTAATATTTCTGCAAAATGACAGACCAGATCTCCATGAAAAGCACAAAAATGGTCTCAGATATAAGCACTTGCAGCCCAGGAGAGGATGGGAATATGAATAAATTTATTTTGCTTTTGTCCATGCTGTGATTGTGTTTAGATGGGTACTCAATATCCATTTTTCATATTTTTTTTCTATCATCCACCAATCCTCTGCCCTCAGTTCACTGGAGTCATCCCATATAAGGTGGGTGGTAGCACTGCTGACTCTTATCTGGGCAAGAGATGCCTCTTGAAGACTCACGCTGTTGCAATGATGGGTAGGAAAGAAACAGACATCTTTGACAGAATTTAGTCTCATGATTTCTTTCATCATTTGCATTATTCCGTGGAGCAATAAAAAATTGTGTTTTAAGTGGCACTGCTCCTTTATCATCCCAACTGTCACTTGCCAGAAAATTCAGAAAGCCAATGTAGAGCTTGAGGTTATTAAGAAACCTCACTGAAGCATATTCCTCACTCCTCTTACTCAGATAACTACTCCTATTCTCATCCAACAGGTCAAGCCTGACTCAAAGAGCAGTGAACTGTAGGAGTGAACAGAACAGTGGCTGATGTCCCTTTGCAGCCCTTCCTGGATCTCCCTCATTTGCAAGGCAGTGCTGGAACCTGGGTTGCCTGTCTGGGAGTCAGTGGGACAGGCTGTCTTGGTGACCAGCAGGTCTGACACATACCCCTGTTGGCTTTGCTGTCAGTGGGGTCTGGTGCTTACAGAACCTCGTGCATGAAGGAGCCTTGTTGCATGGTGCTCTCCTTAATAGTGCTCTCCAAGCTGGGGCTTAAGACCTGTTCCAGACTCTTTTTCTGCAGGATTGATCTTCTTCCCATGATCCAAGAACCTTTAGTCTTTGACAAATTGCTAACAGCACTGGCAGCCTATTCCACTTTGGGGGACTGGATAAAACCACCCTTAAAGCAGGGGATAAATCAATAGGATGGGATAGGGCAAAGGTGGGAATAAAAGTAATTGGGCAATCATAAGGCTGGTAGTGAGACGAGCAGATTTCCCAGAGGAGCTAGCCAAGAGTAATACATATCTAGGCTTACAAAAGAGCTCCTGTAAGTCAAAATAACAGATGTGGTCGTGAATATAGCCTTTGTCAACGCAGTATAATTGCGATGTTCAATGGCTTCATGAAAATGTGTTGACTCCTAATTGCTATAGCACCTGCATTCCTCAACTAGCACAAAGCTCCAAACCTTCAAGAAGATCATAAAAGAGCTGAAAGTTTCCTGGCTTGCAGACAACTGCATTTTTTCAGCTCCCCTTGCAAACTGCACAGTGACAGCTTGGACCAACCCCAGCAAGTCCACTTGGCAACTGTTCCCTATTTTGCTGTGGGAAGCAAGCAGGAGATGACACAGGCTCCAGCAAAATGAGTACAGAGGTTGATTTTTTCTTCTTCCTGTTGGTCAAGTTGGCAGTTCCTTGGGCAGGACTCTTAGAGTAGTGGGAATGAAGTGAAATGATCTTGCCTTAGAGAGTCCGTGTCTCCGTGGGTTCCTTCAGTCATCAGGGACTGAAAACTCCCTTCCTGTATGTGGTGGTTTTACTGTGTTGGGCAGCTAAACCCCACAATCGCTCTCTCACTCCCCCTCTTTAGATGACGAGGGGAAGAAGTAAAGCAAAGAACAATTCACAGGTTGAGATAAGGATAATTTAATTAAAGGGAAATAATAATAATAAATAAATAAAGATTATTATAAACTAAACAATTTAACTAAAGGGAAATAAAAAGGGGAAGGGGAAAAGGGAGGGGGAAAGGGAAAATAAAAAAAAAAAAAGGAGGAAAACAAACAAATAAAACAAATGAAGGCTATGTGGAAGTGCAGAGGAAAGAAATTACTCTCTACTTCCCACAAATGAGCGATGATTGACCATGTCCTTGAAGCAGGGCCTAGATGCACATAGCCAGTGTTTGGGAGGAGGAACGATGTTTTCACAACAAGAGCCCACCCCTCCCCTCCTCTTCCTGTTTCCACCTTTTATTGCTGAGTGTGACATCACATGGTATGGAATATCCCTTTGATTGGTTTAGATCAGCTGCCCTAGTGATGTTTCTCTCCTCACTTTTTGCCCACCCCCTAGGAGGGTTAGAGAGAGGCCCAATGCTGTGCCAGCACTGCTCAGCAGTAGACACAACCCTGGTGTGATAACACTGCTGTTCCAGCTACAAGTGCAGAGTACAGCACTGTATGGGCTGCTGCCGGGAAAGTTAACATTCCAGCCAGACCTGGTACACTGTATTACTTCCTTTTCTGCTGCAGTGCTTCCAAGCACCTCTTGCAATCACTCAGAATCACACAGGAGTGATTCTTAGAGAGCTCCTGGCACGTGAAAGTGTCCCAAGTGCCTTGAGTTTAATCAGGCCACAGTTCTTCTTACTCCTAAGCTCAGCAATACTCTGCAAGTGATGCTCCAAAACAACAGGTTTCACACTGAGTACCACGAGGTCAAACTCACCCTGTGGCTCATGGTTCCAACCAAATGCCATTTTGCAGCTAGAAGACCCCATCATGCTCATAACCTATCAGTAGTGCTCAGGGTGGCATGCTGCTAATATAAATGATACATCCCCTCACACCATGCCACCAACCCTGCTGTCATCTCATGGCTGGGTGTGTGCACATCACAGGTCTTCCCACTCCCCAGGGCTGAGGGGTTTGGTGACTTGTTCAAGAGGATGTCCTGAAACCCCAGCTCCTGAAGCACCAGCTCAGTCCTTCCCGTTTTCACGCACATGACAGATGGAACGATGTACTTTCTGGACTTTGATCTCTGTTTTCTCTCTGTGTTTCCTTCTAGATCTTCCCTTCTTTCCAGCAAATTGAAAGAGAACTTTCCCGTATGGCAAAGAACTTTTCAAGGAGATCTTTCACTTCACAGTATCTGTGGATCTCTACTTCAGCCACATATCTTTTTTGCCTACATCTCTGGACTGTCCTCTGCTGCCCTTCACACTCGCTGTTTCTCCAGCCATGTGACACTCATTATTTCTGAATGCAAAAAATAAGAAAGACAAAAAAATTCTTTCAAGTTGCGGAGGCTGGGCTGTCTTGTCATTCATCTGTGGGGAAAACAAAGGAAAACAAAATAAAGAAGAAGAAGCAATCACTAAAAACATCTCCTCCCTGAGCAGTTTGAAAGGGACGGAGCTCCTCTGTGATGTTGGCAATACCATGCAGCTCTGCAGGAGAAACACAGTGATCTGCAGTGGAGGTTTGTAGAGGTGCAAGCAGCAAAGAAAAAATGATCTTGCTTTAATGAATTACCTTAAAATTCACCTGTTGTAATCTCCTCTAATGAGTTACTTCTCCTTCACAGAGTTAGGGTTGCAGACAGTGTTTCAGCTCTTGGTTCATCCTGTAAGCAAAGTAAAATGAGCTTAAAAGTATTTACAATGTGGGTTTCCTTATGAAAGCAGATGTTCCATCTTACTAGAGCTGCCCCTTCAAGGGGTACCAATCCCACCAGCACACTGCAGTGCCCATGAGGAGATCCCATTAGGAACCAGACCCCAGAGCTCTGCCCACACACTTTGCCCTGTCACACTGCTTTTTGCTCAAGGCCATCGATGGCGATGTGGTGGGGATGTGGCAGAGGATGCTGCTGAAGATGTGACTGTGAAGCACTGCGGTGGGGGTGCCAGCACGTGCTACCCTGCTTTGGGACAGGATGAAATGTGCATGCCAGCTGACTGCTTCTGCTGCAACATGCCCCTGAGCTGATACTGGCATGACTGCCTAGGAAAGGGATTACGTTAGCACCACTCCTGTGGCCTAGGCCAGCTGGGCTGTCAGTCTCAAAGGCTCTTCCTCATAGAAATGCACCTTCAGAGTTAACACTTGTGCCAACTGTTAGCAGGGCTACATCTTGCTTTCAGCCTTGAAACCATACCAATACGTACGGTCCTGAGTGCTCCTGAATTCAGTGTCCCATGCATGTCCAGCTGGGAGAAATTTACTGAGTCTTTAAGACTCTCCATAAGCCTTTTCTAACTGCTTCCACAATCCAAAGTATTTGCCAAGCATACTGTGCATAACATTCTCCCCACACTCCCACAGACTCGCATTTCACTCCAAGCTATGCTAACCCATAGCTCTTTGTGCAGTCATCAAGTTTCAGTTGTATTTTATTTATCATAGGCTTACACTTCAAAATTTAACCTTTTAGTATCTTGTGAGGTGATCTCTTGAGAAGGCAGTGCTTCTTCCTTGCCACATAAACATGGTTGCCTACAGGCTATACAGAATTAGTCTTCCAAATCTTTAGCCTTTTCCACTTCTATCAGCTTTGATTTCTTGTAATCCCCTGTGTCCAGCCACTGAGACATACCTGGTGGGTTCTTGGTTTTGTTCTAATTCTCTGAGTGAAGAAAGCATATCTGAGAACACTATCACTCTAAGCAGCAACAGGGAAATACCTGTGAACTGTCCCAATGTAATCAGGAACTGTTCTGGAAACATGATATGACGGATTGCCCAACTGAAGTGCCTCTACACCAATGCACACAGCTTGGGAAACAAGCAAGAGGGGAAATTCAGTGGTGAGGCACTGGAACAGGTTGCCCAGGGGTTGTGGATGCCACATCCCTGGAGGTGTTCAAGGCCAGGTTAGATGAGGCCCTGGGCAACCTGATCTAGTGGGTGGTGGCCCTGAACGTGACAGAAGGCTGGAACTGGATGACCTTTGAAGTCCCTTCCAACCCGAGTCATTCTATTCTATGATAAATAATGGCAGTCTGGAGGCCATCCATTAGCCCTTTGGCTTCTCACTCACCTTGGTGTCCCCAGCTCTTCATGGACACTTGACATAGGCATCTGCCCACCAGGAAGGCCTTTGTACCTGCTGCTCTGCTGGTGCTCTTGCTCTTGTAGAGATGAATCTCAGGAGCTGAGCATCTCCAGTATAGCTGCTTTTTTTGGCAGTGGCTCCATCTACACCTCTCCACACTAAAGAAGGTCCTTTCTTCACAGTGAAAGAGAGGATTTTGCCCAAGATTGCCCCAAGGCTCAACTTCTTGTAATGAACAGACAGACAAATCCCCAGAGTCATTGCAGAGAGCTGAGACCAGGTTGTGGAGCAACCAAGGGACACGTGATGCTCAGCCAACAACCAGGATGGAGAAAAAAACAGGCCACTCAGTCCTCTGAGCCTTCATGGCAGGTCACCAGGTTCTCTGTATAGAGGGTATGGGGACAAAGGGCTTCTTTGGGGGGTTCTGTAGCCCCAGGAGCATGGCCAATTTGTTGGCACCCTTATATTTGTGCTTGCCATCCTTGGCTCAGGACTCAGAAGGGCTAATGCCCCACTTCAGTCCAGGAAGACACTTTCAGTATGCTTTTCCAGTTGATTTAATTCCTCTGACACTATCATGTCTCCATGACACCTGCATCATTTATAAAACTCCTCCCTGCCTGCAGGGGACAGAAGTTATTATTGAGGGTCTGGAAGGTTATGCCACCCTCCCACTCAGACTCTGCAAAATAATTGAGGAGCCCTTGGCGTTCAGCTCCATGGTTTCCTCTTGAATGACACTCAATGTCAAGGCAGGGCTTACAGGCTTACAAGAAACAGCTTTTGTCTGGTCTCGCTGCTCCCTAGCCCTTTGCAAATCTTTCTGGAGATTTCCTTCAGGTACAGTTCTGCTTCTTAAACATTTTAAACCAGAATGATATTTAGCAAAGATAAGGCTTAAGCAGTCTCCCTGCATCTCTCTGTCTCAGTTGGGCTGCTTGATGGGCTTCAGTACACTGAAAGCTGATAACAGCAGCCTGCCTTGGGGAGCCTGGGTCTACATCCAGACTAAGAAGCTCAGCAAAGTCAGGGGGGCATGGCAGCCCAAAGTGTCTGATCAGAAGCATGCTTCATGGCACAGTTTAGAGCTGTACTAACCAGAATGCCTCGGGGGTTAGCGTGGACCAGGGACCATTTTCATGGAGTTCTGGGGAAACAGCTACCTTTTTGCAGAGTTTGGCTGTATGGCTGTACTAGCTATCTCGCACCAAAGTCAGGACTGGAAAGAATCCTTGGGGTGTTTAGTCTAAAACACTCAGACCATGGTTACCTCTGAGAGTAGCAGTTCTGAACGGTTGAAGTGTTAGTCATTAGGTGTCCTCCCACTATTATGGGGGAGGTATACAGGGACCTAAGAAATCCACCACTGTAAATACACAGGGAGAGTGTGCTGCAGCATCAGATCTTCCAAATTCCTAACCCAATTACATGCCAAAACAAAACAAAACAAAAACAAACAAACAAACAAACAAAACACAACAACAAAAACAAAAACAAAACAAAAAAAAAAAAACAAGATCTCAACGATGTAATGCAAAACAAAGCCAACAGGGTTATTGCATAGCTCCATGCAATATGTCCTTTGTATTTTGACTGCTGTCAGCATGGTCTGTATACAAGATAAATTAAATTATTATTATTATTATTTTAAACAAACTGTAGAGTACTGTTTCTCCACTTTTAGCATTTGTTTTATTAAAAATGACTCTATATATTAATGTCTATACATGTAACTTACATTTATATACAAATAAATGAATAAATGAATAAATAAATAAATCTATATATATACTAGACTCCCCCACCACCCCGGGCACAGTTTCATTAAAATGGGTCTTCGTATGTCAACCACTATTTACGTTATTTAGGTGACATGAGAGTTTTCCATACAAATTTTATTACAGCTGTGCAGCTCATGAAAATTTCCAGAAAAAAGGGTGAAAGGACACAAAAAAATGGGCATTGGTGGTTGTTAGCAGGAAAGGGTCCTACACAGACAACAACGGACCTCTGGAAGGCTGGGCAGATGAGCGATGGGTAGCAGAGTGTTTGTTGCAGGGTATGTGAACATGCCCCGCACTGCAGAGCAAGCCCAAAGCAGGGAGGGGATTCCCCCCGGATTCATTCAGGCTTGGCTGCCAGGATTAGTTTCTGAAATGTAGTTGGGCACATATGGATGCAAATAAGCACCCAGTAGGAATTTTAAAAGCACATAATCCCTAGCAATTTTGTGGGAGGAAGGCACCTGAATACAGATAAGAATCTAGCTTTAGGTGCCTAGCCTTTTACAGAATGAATCTCAATAGATGCCTACCTACTCTGTTAGATACCTACACATATTTTTCTTCCTTGGAACCAGTTTAAACAGGAGACTCTGCTAATCCACAGAGATGCAGTTTCAGTTTCTCAAGGCCTCCTGGCAGGCAGCAGCACCAGGAGGGAGACCTTGAAGTTTCTGTAAAGCAGCACCCCCTGTGATTGCTGTGAAGTCTGTCTCTGCTGAAGGCGTAGTAACAGACTGCTACGGCTCCAGCTGAATGCTCTGGCATTGTAATAGTCAAATTATATGCAAAATGCATGCATAGTCATTACTCATTAATTAATTTAAATAATTGACTACTTCAGAAGTATGTATGATCTGTCTCTTCTGCAGCTGCTTCATTTGGCTGATCTATTGTTCTGTGGACACATATTAGAAATGTTTGTGAAAAGCACAAAATATTTAGTTTGTGAGTACTGTGTAAGTAAATATTCTTTTTATCCAAGTACTCCAGAAGCAATTAATTAACACCATATCCTCAAAGAAGAGAGCCTTTCATAAATCACTGTCAGTAAAACAACCTAGTCTGGTTGCTGGGAAAAAAAAAAAAAAAAAAGTTCTATTTGCACAACCGTGGACAAGTCTAAAGCAAGAACAGCCCAGCTGAGTGAGGAGCCTGCCACCTCAAGCAGAAATTGTGAGAAAGGAGCAGTGCCTATGGCCTTGAATGCTCATACTCCATGCTGGCAATGTCCCAAGGGATGTGTGACACCGTGGAACTGACATCCATGGTAGGATCCAGGGCTATGCCATGTCAAGCCCCATCAGGAGAGCATGGTCACCTCTGCTGGACTCATCACTTGGAGCCAGCCCCTTTTGTGATGCACGAACTTAAGAAGACTTCCTGCTTTTCCAGGAGATCCTCTCCTTTTCTTCCTCCATCTGGGCTTTGCAGATGTTTTACTGTTGCCAACCACCAAGGAGACTTCAGCATCCTTGTTTTCTCTCTGAAGTAACCAGAAATAGTGTTAGCCTGATTATTGACAGAAGTCTTTTCTGGACTGGTAGCACCTGGACAGTGAAGATGGACCCTTGACCAGCATGGAGGTCTCTCCTGACCCTAAGTTAGATCTAAACTTGGTGTCACAAACTTCCTTCTCCTCCTTTTTTTTTTTTTTTTTTCCCTTTTTCCCTTAGTGGCCAGATGAGGACTTCTGGATGTCAGTAATTTCTCTTTTAATGCTGACTCTTCTTCTGACCCACACTATGCTCTCACCCAGGCCACTGTGAATGTCTTCTCCACTGTGGGTGCCTTGCTTTTAGCAAGGGTACAGCAGAGGCTAGACCATGCCAGAAGATTTTCAGAAGAATGACACTGATTTGGAGGAAGGCTAAATGACTATAATTAAGATTATCATGTTTTGGTTTTGTTTTTCTCACTTCCCTTTTATCATCCCAACTATAATGTGATTCTATGATTTTCATCCTATCTTTGCAGATGGAGGCAAGTCTTTGTTCCTTGGTAATACCAGAGCCCTTCTTGACTGCAGAAGGAATCTATCTATTGTAAACACAATAAACCTTAGCACAACACTTCCAAACATCATGGGGAGAGACGCTGAGCAAGAACATGATCGCAGATCTAGTGAAGTTACTAGTGGGAAGAAGATACCAACTATAGTCACCAAAACAAGAAAGGAAGAATATCTTTTCCAAGCAAATAACAACCTGCAAAGGAGGATATTGCAGTCTCTGAGGAGATTCAATGTGTATTTTAGAATCAGATTTGGGAATCCAGCCATCTGTCCAAATATTGAAATTCATCAGCCATTTCAAGTGGGAGTTCGTCAAGCAAAAACATCCAAGGGAGCTCCCACGCCTGCTGTGTTACTGGGCTTGGGCCACAGCCAAACACCATTGACACAGTTTTCTTGCTCTTGCATCTTAACTTTTTTTTTTTTTTTTTTTTGGCTGAAAATCACCTCTGAGTGTGTGCAAAATCTATCTGTCAGTTCGGCAAAGTCACATGTCATATGAAAGTACTACAGGTGCTAGTAGGATTTTTCATGTGTGGATGGAGACAGGAGAATGTTCCCTGGCCACATGGAGACTCATTGCTCCCTTAAACATCCCTTGAAGAAGGGACCCAGCAGTGGCTTTCTCTGCATCACTCTTCTGTGTTTCCTTTCGGACCTTCATCAGCAAGGCTTTTTTTTTTTTTTTTTTCTTTTTATTTCTGCAAATATTGTGGTTATTTCAAGGTAAGGAGAATAATTAAACAAGGCTAGGGAGAAAAGCTGGTACAGACGCCTCTGTGAGAGGGCTCAGCAGTGGACAAAGTGGTTGCAGTTGCTGCACCAGTGTTTAGAAAGCACAGTTCTGCTCTGGAAAGGACATTTGCCTCCCATCTGGATCCATGCTTTCAAACAGGGCTACTGTTGGTACTATTTGCCACAAGCTTTGAGCCAGAAACTGGGCAATTTTTACAAGGCAGCACAGATCTGCAGTCTTCAGGCACTGCAGGAGACAGAAGAGCCAGGCCAGAAGCAGCACGGGTAGAGATGCCCGTAATATTGCCACAGCCATAAAGGGGCTGATTCAGCCCAGACTAAGGAGTGCTGGCTGAGCAGCTAGCAGGTGCAGGGAGGAGTGCTGCTGTCCCCAGCAGAAGGCAAAGGATGAACAAGATCAATGCCCACAGGACACAGATGCAACATGAAAACTTCTGCGAGTGCTGGGATTTCCACCGGGTCTAGTACCTGTCTTCAAAGCAACTCAGTCTACCCTGGGAATGAGAGCGCCCTGGCTCCCTTCGTATGGCTGTGTTCCAAGTCCTCGAGCTGCCAGAAGGCATGGAGGGCTGCCTCTGCCTTGTACTCCCCAGGCATGGCTGCTGTGCTGTGACACAGCCCAGAGAAGGTGGGCAATCTCATGCTGATTTGACTCATGACTTTTGATCTCCAGCATTGTGATTTCAGGAGATGTTTTTGGTCAAAGCCACACTTTGGATGGTTTTGTAGGATATCCTGAATAACTACAGATGGGAAAATCAAGCCTGGGACCTAAATGTTCCTGTACTTTGAGTAAAAAAAAAAAAAAGTTATGTGTCATCTATCCCATCCCAAAGTGTCCGATCATCTGCTAGGCTAGCATAGTTCTGTTCCAAATCCCTGGGCAGATTTAGGGGCAGAAGCGAAGCAGCACATGGCAGACCTGGGAAGTCTTCTTTGCAGAGAGCTCTGGTAAAGAAGTCGTCCAAGAGTTTGTGAAGGCAAATGAGACAGGGGGTGAAATCTGTATATCATGCAGTTGGTAAGAATGCACATTGTTTCTCTGAAAAAATAGCTGCCACATCAGGAGGCTACCACCTGAGGCTTTCCAAGTATTACTTCCAAGAGAGATTGCTCTGCAGCTGGGACTAATTCCAGCAGTTTAACTTGCATGGACAAACCCAGTCTCTCCAAGAGAACCATGTCCTCTAGTTGTAAGTCAGGGGTGTCCTGCTGTGTTGAAACACTGTTCCCCCTCTAAACCTCCCAACAGCAGAGCTGTAACGGGTATGGAGACAAGTGGATCCCCTTGAATATCTTCTCTCCATGGTGGGCCCGGGGTAAAGCCATGTAACGAGGTCCCTTGGTGGGTCACTGCAGGCTGACCTGCTCTGCTGGGTGCGGGAAGTCACAGAGGTGAAGAATGACCATGGTGCCCCACCATCCACCACAAGGTGCAAAGCAGAGCCAGTACCAATGGTGGGAAAAGGCTGTTCCGTGGGGGAGCTGCCAGCTGCACTGATCCCTGTGTGGAAACCCAAACACTAGTCCTTATGTACAGGCCCTCTTTGAACAGTCAGAATAAGTTCCTGAGGAACTATTGGCTTCCTATAGGCTGACCCCATCCCGTGTATGGACAAGGTTCACTGAAATATATTCCCAAATTGCAATAAAGATTGAATTATTTTGCTTTTCCACATGTCCCTGCTCAACAGTACTCACTCTTCTTTCCTGCCTCCTCTCAACCTCTCAACTTGGCTTTTGTTTAAAAGCTTTTTTTTTTTTTTTTTTTACTCGGGGGATTTAGAAAGTTTATAACACATTAAATCTCTCCGTAATCTCATAAATATAAATGACAATATTATGAAGAATAAAAAACGGTGCAGAGAAATCAGAATAATTAAATCTGGGACTTCTAATACTTAATGAGTCCCTTTGTCTCAGGCTGTGATTAGGAAGCCATCACTTGCTGCATTTTCTCTGATGGAGAACTGCAGATGAGAAAACTGATATGCCCTCAATGCTAGATTTGTGCAGCACCAAACACCAGATGAACTGCATATACTGAAGGCTTGGGTAAGGTTTGACTAGGGCATGCTGGAAGAGTAGCAGATGAGCTTCCAGTTTCACAGCTATGGGGAACATCTGGCAACAGATAAGCAACAGCAGGATCTGGCAAATTATTTCATCTACTGATTTAATCAGCATTTGGAAAGCCTCTGTGCACCAATATTTCTCCCCTGTGTCTTGTCTCTTTTTAATATAGAAAATCTTCAGTGTAGCACAGACTTGAAACAGCTCACTCTGGGAGGAATAGTCTGTCCTCATAGGTGTTTGGGATCAGCTAGACAAAGCCACAGCTGATCTGATCAGATATTGGAGATTGCCCTGCTCTGCGAGTCAGCGTGGACTGAAGACTTCCAGAGGTCCCTTTCCACCTGCACTTATACAAATACTTTATTTCCTTCTCCTCACAGACTTCTAAAGGAGAAGCTAAACCAGGCTGATGTCTTGGCTGTAGCATCTCACCTTTGTGGTGATCTTGATCCTGTAAGGTGCTGTGTGCTTCCTCTGGTCTGAATCAGGTTTCTGTAGCATTCGAGAGGCATCCATAGCTTGACTCTGCCCTCTCTGCCCTCTGTTTCTTGTTCTAATACAGAGAAGTTGTCAGATTTTCTTTTTGGGTTTGTCCTTCTGACTCTGGAAACTTGCATAGAAATGGAACAAAAAGCCAGGCATGCTTCTGCTCTCTGCATAAGGCAGGATCAGAGTTTTCCATGGAAAACAGGGAGAAATGTTTCTGAAGCAGAAAACAGACACGATAGTTCCTCCACTCATTGTTCTCTTGACATGTCACAATTTTCTACCAGCATCTATTTAGAGGAACAAGGCTCCAGGTACAACCACTAGCCATCTGAGGTGGAGGTAGGATCTCAGCCTGGCTCCAGCTGCAAATAGCAAAGGACCTGTCCCTGTCCTTACCCCTGACCAAACTGAAGATGGAGTCACCTACTGCACTCAGTCAACCAGGTGAGAGCCTTTGCCCAGACACTGGTCAGTCCTCAGCAGTCTTAACCTGCACCTCTCACATTCCCCAAAAGCAGGACAGCTGCTGAGCCTTCTGGGACTTCTTGGGGTACATCATGAGATGATGTACCACTGGCATGAAGGTACGTGGCCAGGGATAGGCCCTTCTCAGAATGTCCTTAGGCAGCAGTGGGCAGTGCAACAACTCCAGCAGAGGTCAGTGCAACAATATCAACAGTGGTCAGTCCAAGAACGTCAGCAGTGGTCAGCCCAACAGTGCCAGCAGTGGTCAGTCCGAACACACATGTGGAGGTTCTTCACAGGCTCCAGGCAAGCAATGTTCTCTGAATTTCAGCAAGAGAGTGCATTTCTCTCTCTCCCATGTCCAGATGCTTTCAGCAGCCCTAGCCAGGGAGGTGATGCACAGCCTGACTTGTAGATCTGGGGCTTTGGTTTTACACCCCTTGAGGGTGGAGGAAATTCAGCACATTTGCATGGAGTGACCAAAGCCAAGACCTGAGCGCAAGTTGGTGTTTTGGGATGTGCTTTCAGTAGCAGTATCCCAACGACATAATTTAGGTAGTTCAGATTTGTGTGTTTTGTCTGAGCTGCTATTTCTCAGCTTCCTTTAAAAAAAAAAAAAAAAAAAGAAAAGAAAAGAAGGCAGCAGGAGAACAATTCAAATGAGGGGCTTTTAACTTTGTTATAGGTGCATAGGCGGTTCAATGAATCTCTGGTTCTGTATAAGCAGTATCTCTATAACACAGGTTAACTGGACCTCTCTAGACATATCGCCAGAGAAATTGACCTTCCTCTGTTGATTTTATGTACTTCTGGCAGCCAGATTCACCCATACTTTTCCAGCAAGGGTAGAGAAAATAGATACAGGGTTAAGTATTAAGGGTAGAAGATCTAGACTGCACAAATACTTATGAAATGAAACCTTGACAATGAGCTGCATCTCATAAACAGAAGTATTTACTTCATGGGACAATTGCTTTATAGAATAAATTAGTAGAATACTTTTCCATCCAATTACACCCCAAAACACGGTGGGATGCTTTGGGTAATCATGATCAAATACCACCAAGCTGTCTTATAACATTAAAGAAAATATTTGATTGCCAGAAATCCATTACTGAGTAGACATCTGTGCACTGAACTCAAACCATGAGATTCTTCTTCTTTTTTTTTTTTTTTTTTTTTCAGGCTGGTTCTCTGTAATATGCCTACTCATACTACTGTACAAACACAAGATTTGCATTAATTTATGAAGTCCTGCAGCTTTTGATACTGTACATTAATTAAAAATGATTTGTTCACAAGAGAAGAAGAAAGTTTCACAGGAATTTACAAAGAACTTTCTGCAGTTTCTGGAAGAGATGTAGGGGCTCTGGTTTGGGGTAGGCTGGGACATCGTGGGGAGGCACTGGGAGCCCATGGCACCACTGCCTGTCATGAGCAGGTGAACACTGATACAACTTGCATGGGGGTCACTCAAAACTCCCTCTCTGATAAGCAGTGCTACATTTAGTAGGCTGATACTGTGCTCAAATAGCATGCAAAGCTACTTAAGCAGTCTATCTTCGACCACAAAAAATATGTGTCTGTTGCTCACTGACATGCCAGATATGTGATGCTCCCTTGCTTCTGGGAGAGGTCCCAATTTATTCTCTGTTTCCCTTGGAAATGACAGGTTTCCCTACAGTTTCTTAAAGGATTATGGTAAAAAATAATCTGTCCTTTGTGATGGTTATGAATAGTCAAATGTAATATCAAGGACTCAGAACCAACATTGTTAATCTAAACTATCTCTAACTGAAAGCATCTGAACAGAGGCTCAGATGAGTTTCTGGAGAAAGAAATAGTTTCTCTACAGAGAAACACTGGACGCAACTGCATAATCAAAAGGGATTCATTTCTTGGTTCATTCAACTCCTAGGTTTTAGTTTTAAAACATGTCTGTCTTGGCTTAAAGCACTCTTCCAATCTCTATTTCCAGTTCCTAGGATTTCCTGAAATAGGGAATCCCACTTTTTCCTTTTACAATCTCCCAGTCTCTTGTTTTTTACCTCTCCCCAAGAAACTTAGCACTGCTCTCTTCATACTTGACAACTAGATATGGAGCTGTATCAGCCAGAAGGAAGTTTCCTTCACACTTTCTGCTTCTTACGGTATCTGGGCTCTTACCTTTACACTTACTCACCCTTCCTACATTAGCACAAAGAAAGCTGTTTGGGAGATCTGATGTCTTGTTTTCCAGAAACTGCCCTGAATCACCTTTACGAGAGCTGTCCCACGCTGCGAGCACAAGTCTTGCAGTCTGGCCAGATATTTGCCTTCTAAGTCAATAACCAAATCTGTTACAAAGGTAAGAACATGTAATTAATGGAAAGGAAATCCTTTTATCCTTTTATTTTGATCCAAATTCACTTTTTTTTTTTTTTTTTTTTTTTTTTTTCTAGACCAAGAATGAATCGTGGAGAACCACCAAAACTCAGGTGAGAAATGAAATGACAAATGTTAAGGTCAGGAAGCTTGCCCACTGCCATTGCTACCCTGAAAGCAGATGGAGTGCATCTTCATACGCCACAGCCTGAGACACTAGTCGACAGGCCAGCCCGTGTGAGGAAGTCCATTGCTGCCTGAATTTTAACATGACAGGGGGACTCTTAAGCCTCTTGTTTATGCTTTAGTACTTGCGGTCTATGGGAGGACCACAGCACACTCTTCTCTGTCTCCCCTTATTTGTTGATCGTCTGTAGGAAGAAGAGAACGTGCAGAGGCCCTCACCCGTACATTGGGTCTGTTCTCACTCTGTGCAGCTCCATCATTGAGCAAAGTACCAACCCTGAGGCTTCTGTAAGGACTTGACACAAACTACAGAATACTACAATGAAGCATTCACAACAAAACCACATTTTTTTCCGCAGCCAAGCATCAAAACACTTACAGAAGGGCATGGTCCCTCTCTGTGCACCTCAAGGGGAGATCCACAAATCCTCACGTGGTTTCATCGCATCCAGCACCCTTCTCTGTGCCTCCCAGCTAAACGTGCACAGAGGCAGCTGTTGCCAAAGTGCTGTGGTGACACAATTCAGTTCTGTTTCTGAAGTCATCACCGCAGGCGCCTCCCAGTGACGGCACAACACTCTCTGTTGCTAATGCGTCTGTCTCAGAAACAGCTAGGGAAGTACCACTATGCCCAAACTGACTTGAATTAGAGTAGTTCAAACATTATTCCCTGCTCCCCTACATCTGTGGAAGGTGTGTGATCAATCTTTTCCTTGAGAAAGGACTACAGAGCAAAAGAGCTTGATTCTGAGACATTGCTCGTCCTTGTAGAGCAGTTCACCTTTGATTTCCATGTCAGAAAAAAGAAGGTGAAATCAACAATTCCCTTCCTCTGAGCTGGGAATAGGAAAGAAGCCCAATTCTCCAGGAAGCCTTCAAAAGGAAACTCTGCATTTCTTTGTTAAACACCTTGTTTAATTTCTTGAAAGAAATCTTTCCCAGGACTTTGCAACTGCGGTGGTTCAAAGCGGGTGGGCAGCCGAGTTCCACCACGGCCGCTCTCTCACTCCCCCTCCTCAAAGGGAAAGGGGGAGAAAATACGATGCAAAGGGCTCCAGGGCTGAGATAAGGACAGGGCGATGGCTCAACAAGTATCGTGACGGGCAAAGCAGACTCAGCACAGTGACCCTCAGGGTCCCTCCCTGCCCCTGCTCCCCGTGGGGTCCCTCCCATGGGATGCCGCCCTTCCCCAGCTGATCCCACACGGGCTGCCCACAGGCAGCAGCTCCTCAAGCACTGCTCCCACACGGCTCCGTCCCACGGGCTCCATCCATCCATCCATCCATCCCCCAGGAGCAAACTGCTCCAGCACGGGTCCCCCACGGCTGGGCGGCAGCTCCCCCCAGCCCCCCTGCTCCTGCGGGGGCTCCTCTCCATGGCTGCAGCTGCGGCCCGGGGCCTGCTCCTGCGGGGGCTCTCCACAGGCCGCAGCCTCCTCCAGGCCACAGCCACCTGCTCCACCGGGGGCTCCTCCACCCACAGGGGGGCAGCAGCGTGGAGATCTGCTCCATGGGGGACCCATGGGTGCAGGGGGACAGCCTGCTCCACCAGGGGCCTCTCCCTGCACAGCCCGCAGGGGAACTGCTGCTGTGAGCCTGGAGCACCTCCTGCCTCCTGCTGCACTCACCTTGGGGGCTGCAGGGCTGCTTCTCACTCCTTGCTCTTCCAGCTTCTGTTGTGCAGCAGTATTTCCCCCTGCTTACATCTGCTCTCCCAGAGGTGCAAACAACATCGCTTATTGGCTCAGCTCTGGCAAGCGCCGGGGCCCTTTTGGAGCTATCTGGAGCCGGCTGTTGTCTGGACTGTTCTCACAGACGCCATCCCTGCAGGCCCCTGCTACCAAACCCTTGCCACGTAAATCCGATCGAAGTGTATGCAGCAATTACAAAGCCGCTGTGCTTTGGGCTGTCACGATCCTTCTGCAAGTGCAGGGGAGGTGCAGGGTTGCTTTGCATTTCCAAAAGGAGGAAGAAAGCCTCCAACCCCACTGGACCTCAGCCACTTGCAGGATCCAAGCAACGCTCCCCACTTTCAGTTATCTCCCTCCCATGCACACAGTGGGAGCAAGGTTGAACAAGCACATTTTTGAAAATGTTTATCTTAATGAAGAATAAAAGAAGTCTACAACACCCAATCCCTCTGTGCACCCAAGGCAAAAATCGTGGACTATTCTGCCTCAACACTATTTTCAGACCCAATTTGTCAAGTCATCTAGCAGAGGATTTCTCTCTTGTTCACTCACTAGCTTAGTAGAGCACCAGTTTACATAGGTGCTGGAGCAGATTCCTCAACCATCTGAAGGGACTTGATCCCAGAAAAGTTCAAAACTGCAGATGACTCATGATTTTGTGGTGAAGCATCTATTAAATGAGAGCTGTTCCGCTTAGGGCACAGTGAGACAGTGTGAGAAGAACCCTGTATCTCACTGATTGAGGCTTTATAACTCTACAGAATTGTCAGTCAACAATAAATGGAAAGTGCAGG
Source organism: Anas platyrhynchos (assembly GCF_047663525.1). NCBI lineage: Eukaryota > Metazoa > Chordata > Aves > Anseriformes > Anatidae > Anas > Anas platyrhynchos. The sequence continues at coordinate 28,873,976 of NC_092595.1, forward strand.
AGATATGTTCTTTCTTCCTCCTTTCCCTGCCATACATTAGCAGAGAGATTGTGGTGGGATATAGGTTCAGAGCCTCACAGAAGAAGGATTTGAACCCAGGCTCTCCACAGTCTGCACCACTGCCTTCCTGATGGCTTTTGACTATTTTATTTTATTTTATTTTATTTTATTTTATTTTATTTTATTTTATTTTATTTTATTAGTATTATTATTCTTCTTTTTCTGGGTGGTGTCTAAGTCTTGGGGGGCAGAACAAACTGTGGGAGGAGGGAATGCTACTACTGTCTGTGACAGTGGTGATTTCTGGACAGTGTTAGCAACAGAGCTTCTGCAGAGAAGAGAAAATGCCAGGCAGTCTCTGTTGGTATTCCATGTACTGAGTACTGAGTGCAGTTTTGGGCTCCACAGTATAAGAAAAAGACATAAACCTGTTAGAGAGTGTCGAAAGAAGGGCAACAAACAAGAGGGTCTCTTTTAACAGGGGGATTGAGGTTTGTGGCAAGGTTTTGGTAGCAATTTAGGGGCTGCACTGTGCTGGACACAGCAACAGACGCACCATAAGCCAAAGTCAGACAATAAGCCAAGGTGTGTTCACGTGTGGTTTACTGTGGTTTAACGTGTGGTTTACGTATAGAAGAAAGTTTTTGCCTAGTGGTGAGTATACTGCAGATTTGCTGCATTGTTCTAAATTAAATAGCAAGATAAGTGATGGCATCGTAGGCTGGGAAAATATTTCTAGAGTATCAGCGCATTTTGAGCATCATTTTAACTGTTTATGCAAACATGAAGATTATTAAAATCAGTGTTTATTTATGTCTGTATGTAAACAGGTGATCATGTTGTATAGCATGCAGTAAATGGTTTGTGAATGCTGCTTGAAGAATGAAAAGAGTAAGTCAGCTCCACAAGGAATAAATGAATTTTGTTTATTTGTGCAATGCAGAGATTAGAATTAGACCAACAGCATGGAACCAAAGTCTTGCTGTGTGCCTTTTATCTGTAGGACAGTTCATGGAGGCTTCATCAGCCCTATCTGTTTTCTAGCACTCTGAAATGTCCTCTGTGGTGCTGCACCCAGTTGAAAGCCTGCACTGATTGTGATGAACTTTCCTAACAGGAGGCACGGGTCCTTCGTCGGACGCTGGCTGGGGATGTATGCTGCGATGCGGGCAGATGATGCTGGCCCAAGCACTGATCTGCAGACACTTAGGGAGAGGTGAGTGCTGGTCCTGAGGGAACTTCGGTATTGTCTGCAGACGCTTCTTCGTAAGTACTCCATTAAAAGCACAAACCCTGAATTTATTAGTGAGACTTTCTTTGATGCCCTGGTAACAGTTCCTAATGAATCAATTCATATTCAGCTGGGTGAAATCATCCCAGCCTGAAGCAGAGAAATAGGCATAGAAGGAGAACAAATGGGGAATCCTGTCGCCATTATTTTATAAACCTTTTAGTGTAACACCCAAGTTGAGGCCAAGGGAAAACCTGCCACCGTGGGACAGTGCTCTTACCCTTCTCTTCACTCCTCACTTGTCAGCAGCACGAGGTCCAAACCCCCCTGGTGCAAGCTCTTAAGTGTGCATGTCACATCCCAGGATGCTGCCAGTGGAGTGTTTGGACTTTCTGTATGGATCTTATGTTGTTATTTAATGGGTGCTTAGAAATCCAACAAGGTCTAAACACAGCCTGTACTTTTAAATAATCTTGGAAGCTCAGAGATACTGGAATGGCTATCAACACGCAGCATGATCCGTCAGAATATGTTTGCAGTTGATGTTTTTGTTTTGTTTTATTTTCCCTGTTTTGACAATCTAGCCTATGATGATAAAGGGCAGCTTGATGATAAATAACAAGCTTGGAATTCTAGGAGCTCTACACAAAATGTAAATATTCGAGATGAATTGAAATGTCTTTTAACATCTCATTATAAAGCTTTCTGCTGTCTAGACATTTGATCAGTGTAATGAAAACGTCACCATTTTTTATTCTATATCAATTTTTCCTTTCAGATTGGCAATGGGAAAAACACAAAAAACAACCAGAAGAATATCACAGAATCCTACGATGCTTTCTCGACAGGAAGGCTTGCTGTTATTCAATCCACCAGATGGGTAAGAACAAACATAAACTTTCAGGTTTTTTCCACTGAAATTTCTACTGTGTTGAATCACTAATTTGCAGCATGTTAATTCATAATTTTAAAAAGTGGATGTGAAGACAAGGTGTATGCTTATACAAAAATAAAAAGGTATGCAGATGGGCGCAAAGACTAGTAGTACAGAAACATTCCCTGAGACCTAAATAAAGCCATGTACTAGAATGTAGCTCTTGATAAACTCTGTAAGCCTTGGGTACCAGAGTCAGTAATGTTAGAATAGACAGTCTTGTAGCTTATTGCTGTAATTTGTAATAAAGGGCACTAACATTTGTTAACTTGTAATTCTCATTGTAGTTTAGAAGCCTTTTGTTTATTAAAGAAACTGGCACTCCCTAAGTTTTGAAAAGAGCATAGATTGAGAAAATAATTGTTATTGCTAACTACAGATTGCAGTTACTCTAGAATGTTTGACAGTCACGGTATTTACTGTATATTGTTCCCACATTCTTTATGGTCTCATTTTTCTTTGATTTTGTGTACGTGTGTCTTTTTTTCACTATGAAAACAGCACAGGTGGGTGTTGGAGAGGGGAAGTCAATTGGAGAATGGTTTGGACCAAATACAGTTGCTCAAGTACTAAAGTAAGTGAGATCATACCAGTCTCATTCAGAACGTACTCCCCTGGGGCAGCCAAGAGAAGGCCCAGGCAGAGTTTTGAAGGCTGCATCTCCCCCTGTCCCACAGTCAGGAATGTACTTGCCATCTATTTACAAGTGCAGCATGGAATGTCATGCCACAGCTCGGTGTGCAGGTACTGAGTTGGGAATGGGTGACCTCTAAATTTTAATAAAGGAAGAGCCTGAGGAGAAGAAACTGCAGGAAAGTCTCCTGCTATGCCGTCTGCATGCCCTCACCAGTCACACCACAGATGTATATTCCTTTCTGCACAGTGGCACAGCTCTGGCAGGTCGAGAGTGCCACCGTGTAGGTCGGAGTGGTGGTGTGAAACATCAGAGAGAAGCCATCTCGGCTGAGGAGGGAACTGAGCTGCAATTCCTCCCTTTCTGAGCAGCAGTTCTGCCAGCAAGGCTACTGGATAAAGATGGGCAGCTCCTCATAGTCTGGGAGCCACACTGAAAGGAACTGAGGCTGCTCAGTTCTCCAGGGGTACGTGGAGGTGTCTTACCTCAGGCAGGGGCTAGGCTACAGGTCCTGCGAGCTCAGCAGCAAGTCTTTGACACCCTGGAACAGGCACATGATCTGAAGAGGGAGGGGAGCTGAAGCATGCCCTGGACTCCAGATCTTTCATGGCCAAGTTTTTCATGGTGAAACGCTCACCCCCATTTCTTTCTGGCTTATTTGAAACAGCTAATTCTGCCAGTGCAGCTTAAGAGTGTAGCTCCCTTCCCCAAAGGTTTGGATTTTGCAGAAGTGGACATAAAACTGTGTGCTGCTGTCTCCCACTGAAGTTTTGGTGCCCCAAACCCTTAGCTGATTTAGCTTTTAACGCCCCATTTCTGCTGTGCACGCAGGCTCAGGCAGAAGTAATTCCACTGAATTCAGTGGAATTTCTTAAGCAAAAAGTAATCTGCAAAACTGGCATAGGAATTTTTTTCTTTTCCAGATGAGAAAAGACACAATTGGGCAAGAACCCAGTGCAGAGACTGTCGAGTGCAATAAAAAGTAATAAACTTGATGTAGTTGAACTGTTACTGTCACTGCACTTAGCAGTAAGACAAAACAGTTTGCACATGGTGCAGCGCATATGTTTTTCCTGGTACCACTCAGTACCTATTTTTCTAAAGATATGAAACATTTAATGTTTAAAGTTTTCTTTTTCTTACATGGAGACTTTAAAAAATGCAGAAAGGATGTTTTTTCTTAAGAAAAAAAAAATAAATAAATGGTTCTGAGTGTAAAGCTACCCTTTTGATCCAACTAGTTTATATTAATTAGTACCTTAATGTTTTCTAGGAAGCTTGCTTTATTTGATGAATGGAATTCATTAGCAGTTTATGTATCTATGGGCAATACGGTGGCCATTGAAGACATCAGTAAGTGACACCTCATCAGTTTTCTGGTAACAGTTTCTGATTTGACTCCATTTGCCAGCATGTATCTAAACATGAACAAATACTTGGGGGGCCATGGGTTTGTCTTGCAAGGGTAAGAAGAGGGAAGAAGGACATACAAACTCAGTTGTGTTTTTTTGATCCCTGATGCCAACTTCTTGCTCTCATCACTGGATGTGAAGAGCTCCTTGAAGAATTTCTACTGTCATCATTGCTGCCATTTCATTTCTCTGGCGTTTTATAGGCAAAGCTTGACACTATTAATAACATTAATAGGACATGTCACTGCAGTCTTAAATTGTCATCCCCCAATCATTGATCTAACGTCTCACTTGGACGTGCCAGCACATACTGTCTGCTAGAATTACTTCTACTAAATAGCTGTAATTGCCATGCCCGGCTCGTTTTGTCTTGGGTGCCCTATAAAGATCCCTGGCAAACTAGCTTAATTCACTACTGAGAGGAAGATCTGCTTTGTGTTCCTCTGTGCGTTGACTGATTTCTAATTTTATTCCCGCAGAAAAAATGTGCTGGTCCCCTCCTCAGAGCAGCAGCGCGTCCCACAGCAGTGCACATTTGCACAGAAGTGCTCTTGGCCGAAGCAAGAAGGCAGGAGGACTCTGCACAGGCTGGAAAGCCCTCTTGCTTATTATACCTCTACGACTAGGGATAAATCACATAAATCCCGTATATATTGATGCATTTAAAGTAAGGTTTTCTTTCAATTCATTGCTTGTTACTGTCAAATAAGTTTGGGTATCTGTGATGTCAGTAAAGAAATGAATGACAATTTCCTTTATTCCTTTTGAACTCCTAGGAATGCTTTAAGATGCCACAGTCTTTGGGAGCATTAGGAGGGAAACCAAATAATGCCTTTTATTTCATAGGATTTTTAGGTAAGGAAAAAAGAAACTTATTCCAAATGTGCAGATGATCAAAAGAGAACATTTTTTGAAGGGGAAATAGTAAGGGGTCTAAGCGTGAACCTCTAGAAGTAAAGAAAGATGAGAATAGAATAAAATAAATGAAGAAGCATATCTAAAAGAGTTTAGAAACAGTATGAGATGATCCTTAACAGGAGCAGAAAGTTAACAGCAAAGCTAGGTGTAAAAATAAGTGATGACATCAACAAGAGCAACATACTGAGAATAGCTGATAGCATTTGACAAGTGTATTGGTCAAATGTCACTTTTATTTTCTTGTATTTCAAAACTGTTTCTGATAGCAGTATCTTTTTCACCTTTTGCATACCTTCTGTTATTAAGTATTGCTCTAATTAATTTAAAATGCATTCCTTCAGATTTCACCCCACTTTGGGCCAAAATTTTGCAACCCTATTTTGTCCTTTTGTAAAACCTAACCTGTTTTAGTTAGGCTTTTTTGTTCCAATTTCTGAATGAATGCCTAATGGGATTACAGATTGCATCTGTGAACATCCTGTACCTTTTAATCTGTCAAATGTTAGTGTTTACAACACTTGAGATTTAAAAAAAAAAAAAAAAAGTACTGGATCTCACATGGAAAAATAAAAGTATGTGACAAAGATAGAACATAACCAACCAAAAAATTACAGTAATAGGTGACAATAGGAAGTTATACTAAATACCCTGTGGGAAACGCTGTGTCTAAACCTTCCGATTCTCTTAAAGAATCCCTAGCTGGAAAGTCTAGATTACACTGACTGCAATGGCAATCTAATTTCTATTTTACAGTTCTGGACCAAGTGCTTATTAATGTCACTTGCTTATTTTTAACATACGGCTTTTACCCATCCAGGCAATGAGCTGATCTATCTGGACCCTCACACCACTCAAAGCTTTGTAGATTCAGAAGAAAATGGCACGGTTGACGATGAGAGTTTCCACTGCCAGGAAGCCCCACATAGAATGAAGATCATGAATTTGGACCCTTCAGTAGCTTTAGTAAGTGTCAGGAAATCTTGAATGCATGTACTTTATCTCAAAGTAATGTCTCTCTACATTGGTAAGGGCAGCAATGCATCTCCTTGAACAGAACCAAGATCACAAAGCTGTCTTCTGTGATCAACACATAGTAGTTTGTACATAACTACATGGAGAATCTTAGGGCAAGTGGGGAGCTGTCTGTACTGTAGGAGCTCGCTTTGTTTTCTTTACTGAGCAGCTTTTACTTCTTTCAAGAGGCATTATAATGGTCAGAGCAAGGAACTGAAACAGGTTTACGTGTTTTATTCTATCACTACTTTATGTTTGGTCACCTCTAGACAAGTTACTTAAACTTACTTTCTATCATAAGTTGAAAATGTTTAAGTGGAATTATTGTATTTCACCCCAAATTACAAATACAAATGTATTATTTGTAATTCACCCAAAATGTCATGGGGGTACTGTGGTATTTGAAAAAATTGGATCTGATCCCATGCCAGTATCCTGTGATTGGGTGATTGGCAGTTGTCACCAGTGGGATGTGTTTCTAAAGCTTTAAACAATCTGTAAAGATACCGGTATCTGTCATTCATTCACATACCTGTTTTTTAATACTGCTGCTTTTTAGAAAGTTTTTTTGTTTTGTTTTGTTTTAATACTTAACTACGTAACTGTGCAAAATGTGGCATGATGCAACGAGACAGACAAAATCATAATGAAGAGCAAATATTTTCAGTATAGATACCAGAATGGAAATGTTCCTTAGGTGGTCCATCATCTACAAGTTTTCAGCTTCTGCTGATACCTGGACTGTAGGAACTGGGTGGCGCTCCATGGAGGAGCACACAGGAGCTGCTGCTATTTTTTGCTTGACTATTTCGTTAGGGGTTTGCAGGGCCTTGTTCTCCCCGTGGGTTCTCTCCCTAGAGCTGCCACATGTTTGGAGTCTTATATCTACTGATCATACAGGGCATTACTGTATCAGAGGTCAAACCGCCTTACCTGCTGGTACCACATACCTACCATCTGCAAAGGTAAAACTCTGTGTGTTTGTTTTTTCCCCTAAGGGCTTCTTTTGCAAAGAAGAATGTGATTTTGATAACCGGTGTAGTCTTGTACAAAAGGTAAGAGTGGGAACTTAGCATCTCGATTTGTTCTTTATAAAGTCTGGTTTTTATTGTCTGTTTTTTGTAAAATTTTCCTTTGCATTTTCCTTTGTATACAAATTGTATGAGCCATGGAGAAGAATGCATTAAAGCATCAGGGTAAGGCAATACTACTGAATTGCTAATTGGAAATTGTTCAGCACTTTACCAGCCACAAACCCTGCCAGTTGGAAAATGGGTGTAAACATCCACACTTGAAGGTGTTACTGGGTGACACTTGCTTTTAACTTCTAATTCTCACTAAATGACTAAGGTTTAACTGCCATATTGTAGTGATGTATCAATGATTTGCTTCCTGATCCTTTTTTATTGTTTGACATAGTAGATTGCGTGTTCTAATTATGACTGTTAGTCCCTGCTATCTTAAAGATCTGATTCTGTAAGTGCTGCAGGCCTCTAGCTCCTGCTGATCTAGGGAGAACAGAAGGTGCTGGCTGCCACAGGAAACAGACTTGAGGATGTTTCTGCATGCAGCTGTTAAGCTAAGCACCAGACGTCTGAATGTAAAGTACCATCAACCTCTAAGGGCATTTATTTAAAAAAAAAAAAATCATCTAAGGAAAACAGTTTGTAAATAACTGAAATACAGGACAGAAGGTAACTTCTCTTTGAAGAGGAATAGCGTTTGGCTTCAGGAACACCTTTTTTCCTGACCAAAACCTGTCCTTCAAAATCTGATGCGTTTTTTTTTTTTTTTTTCCCCTTTGGAGGAGCTGATAGATCTGTCTTTTGTGCTATTGATCAACAGAAAACTTGAGGAGAGTTCTATGCAAGCAACTTTCTTTTAAAAAGCAGAAAATATTGTACATTCCTAGTGTGCTTGCTACATGTAAACAAAATTACAGGTTTGCAGATATCAAAGCTGATATCAAAAGATGATAAGACTGATAATTTGTAGTACAGTTCAAGAGATCTGTCTTCCAGATGTGTTTTAACTAGGGATGTATTACAGAGACCATGGTGCTTGGATTTCACAGTATGTCTGTATAAAGACTTTTTTTTCCTGATGGACATGCGTAATTAAAAAACACTTTCAATTAAGCAGACACGTTTTGTGTTTGAAGCGTCCCCCGAGCCAGCTTTTAAAATGAAAGCATTCTGTCCTCAGGAGATTCTAAAGCAGCAGAGTCTACGGATGTTTGAGCTGGTCCAGAAGCACCCGCCACACTGGCCTCCTTTCATACCTCCAACAAAACCAGAAGTGACAACCACAGGAGCAGGTAAGGCACCGATTAAAAGCCTAATTGTGCAATGTTATGTTCCTCGTTAGCAAATAAAAGAATAATCACAGGTAGAATAACTATCCTTTGTGAGTGTCAAGCAATATATAGCAGGCATGTATCCAAACAAGCCATACAATTGCTAGCACAGATTTTTTTTTTTCACTCTTACAAAGTACTTTTCTGGAATGCGTCTTTCAAAGTTTTTTTTTTTTTAAGTGAACAAAATCAGGCATGTCTTTAGAAGCATTTTTTTCTTTATCTTTTTTTACAGAACTCATTGAATCTACTGACAAGCTATTTGAATTGGAAGAAGAATTTGAAATCCTGAGTGTGTGAAGGAAACTGTGGTGACTCTTCTGAGTGTTGAATATATTGGTAATATTATTGCATTGACTTAAACAGCCATGTTAGCCCCGAAGTGCCTGAAATTATGGATAACAGAGCACAGAAATCTAGTAGCATCCAAAACTCCAAGGGCAGTCTAACACACAAGCTTCCCCGGGTGGAAAGGCAGTAAGAGATCTTTTGATAAGATGCTTAAAGGGAATCTCTTTTTAACGTACTTTACCTGGAGACAAACGGGCCTTTGAGATTAAGGCAAAAATACATGTATCACTGGGCACCATGTTTGGAGAAAGGGATAACCCAAATGGATATTTCTTGCTCTCATATAATAATGCAATAGTTTAGTTCTTCAAGCAAAACAGTCTTCAGTTCAGGAGGATGTTTACTTCTGTTCCCTCCTGTGGGCTGCGTCATAGGAAAAATACATTGTCTTGTTTAAAAGATTGACTGGATCAGGAGAAAATTGTTTCCTTGTTAAATATTTTAACATGTATTTGAGCAACCAGACTTTATTACAAAAATGTTTCTGTAAAAGGAACTATGTCTAATGGACACATTTTGCAATAGCCTTCCTGTTTCTGGGAGACCTCAAGAGGAACAGGAGCCTCAAATAGTTGATACAGATCACAACCACTGTTATAGTTATGGTATATTTCACCTTGACCTTAAAATTCAAATGATTAAAACTTAGGTTATTTCTTTCCGAGTTAAAACGAGTCAAAGGTGGTTTAACTGTACCTTATTTATTTTAGAATAGATTTACACAAGTTTCTCTGTTACAGCACTTTATCTGTGCATCTAATAAATTTCTTAAGCTTTTCTTAGGTTGTATGCTGCTATGTTTGGTTAATTTGTGTGAACTAAATATAAACCAGGTGATCTTAAAACTTAATATAGAAGCGTACACAGATTACTGAATTGTTGCTTTTTGACTTCTTGCCTTTTGAAATCTGTTTTGGTAGAAGTGCCTTAACCCTACAGGTTTATCAGAACAGCCTGGGCAGTTTTATTTCTAAGGCAGAGAATCTCTCTCTAGCAGCCATAAGAAAAACAGTTCAGAATAAAGAAAGGCAAAGATTTTTCATCCATGCTGAAGTTCCTTTTCACTATCAGACAGTCCCCCTTGTGGTCATGTTGTCATGCTAGTGTAATGAACATGAACTGCAGACTTTCATCTTCACCAATAAATGACAACATAGAGAAATACTGAATATTGTCTCCTCTCACTTGCACCTCTCGATCAGGGCCACTGTTTTTTCAAACAAAAGAGTTAACGAGATCCTATTGCATCTTGTTTAATGTTTATTAACTACAGTTTGGAAACCACAAACGTAGAAAAAAAATATCATTTCCTTATTTTATTAAAACATATATAAAACATATATAAAACATATATAATATATATATATAACACATATTGTGTTGTAAAGCCCACAATTCCCTACCAATGACAACAAAAACATCATCTAATTGAGCATGCAGTTTTCATTAACCTGTTTTTTTTTTCTTTTTTTTTTTACAAATACCCAACAACACATACACATGTGTTGTGTTGTGTTTTTTTCCATCATTTCTCACTGAAGCAATATCCATCCCGTATCAGATCTGTGTCATTACTCTAATTTTTGTTCCTAATGTACTTGAAAAACTTCTTAACTCTATTGATTGCAACAGTGGACTTTTTTCCCTCCGATCTTAACTCCATTTATCAATTACTTATTCTCTTAAAATTCTGCTTTTAAGAGATGGTTGGGTATTCACCATCTCTCACTCTTATTTATAGATTTTCTTTTCTTTTTCAGTAGTTCAGCCCTAGTCAACACGGAGGTGTCATGTATTTGGCAATTTTATTTATGGTAGCACTCCCCTCCCCTCCCCTCCCCTCCCCTCCCCTCCCCTCCCCTCCCCTCCCCTCCCCTACCCTCTTTTGATCCTCTCCCCAATTTTGCCTCCCCTCCACTCCCCCCCATCCCCTCCCCTCCCCTCCCGTCTCCTCCCCTCCCCTACACCCCCTCCCCTATTCTCCCTGTCCCTATACTCTGCTACACTCCCCTCCCCTATACTACCGTACACACTCCTACACTCCCCTCCCCTATCCTACCCTAAACTCCCGTTCGCTACACTACCCTACATTACCCTATGCCCCCCTCCCCTACACTCTCCTACACTCCCCTCCCGTATCCTACCCTACACTCCCCTAAACTCCGATCCCCTACACTACCCTATACTCTCCTATGCTCCCCTCCCCTCTAACACGCTACCCTACCCTACCCTACCCTACCCTACCCTACCCTACCCTACCCTACCCTACCCTACCCTACCCTACCCTACCCTACCCTACCCTACCCCACCCTATCCTATCCTATCCTATCCTATCCTATCCTATCCTATCCTATCCTATCCTATCCTATCCTATCCTATCCTATCCTATCCTACCCTCCCCCTGCCCTCCCCTCCCCTCCCCTCCCTTCCTTTTATTCCCTCCCCTTCCCTCCCCTCTTGTCTTCTTCTCTCCTCTCTTCTTTCTTTCGGGTAACTTCAAATCGCTTCAGTCGTTCTCATAGCTCCTGTCCCTGGCTGATTCACGGGAACCCATCAGCAGCAACCAGAAGCGCTCCAGCTGCTGTGTCACTGGTCGAGCAACAGTCTCCAACTGGGAATCGCTGACTTCGTTGTGTGGCTCAGACAGGTGCCTTGCAGTTCCACCGTGGCCTGGACGTGTCCTCTTGCTGTGTCCCCACCTACAGCGCACTTCTGCTTAGAAGCAGCAGCAGGCTTTGGAAGATGTCCCACTCCTTCCATTTTCAGTGGTTTAGCTTGGCTAGCCGGGTGGTGTCTGTCAATAGAAGACAACAACGAGATTTGGGTTAGAAACAGCTAACTGAGTAGTTCCTTTGCACAAGGGCAAGGAATAACTACCCCTTCCTACTGGAGGCTGCAGTGTCAGAGATAATGACGGGTCCTTCCGAGAGCTTTGAAATATCCCTTGGGGATGCTGAGTCCAGAGGACCAGAGCAAACCTGTCTAAAGTACACCGTGGAATCACTCGGAATGACTTCCTAGCAGAAGCATGTGTCTGATACGGCTTCAGCTGCTTGCAGTGTTCTTCTTCACCTCCTACCTAAATTCAGATGAGAGATCTCAATGAAGATGGAAAGGTTGAGAAATAGAGAAATCACTGATGTGCTTTGAGAACTTCTAAGGACTGAGTACTGCATCAATCCCATGTTGTAACATTAAGGATTGGTTAGAAAAGCAAACGTTAAAAACAAGGAAAGGGGAAGAACAAGTAAGCTTTCTTAAAGTATCTATTCTATTTAAGGTATCTTTAAAGAAGTAAATAAGTACTGAAATATATATGCAGATAGAGAGAGAGAGAGAGAGAGAGAGAGAGATACAGAAACCTAAGAGTCTGCTGTGCAGGTTAGCTTCTTGCTCTCTTTTCTAAAAGTCACAGTGAATGCAGCATCTGTGTGCGTTACAAGCATTACCCTCAGTCCAGCACAGGTACACACGAGAGGTCAGCCTGCAGGTTGCGGAGGCAAAGCAACTGCTCTGGCTGGATGTGAAGAGCCAAGACAGAAGTTGCTGTCAGGGAAAAGATACACAGAGGGGATGAAAAAGACGGAGTGTGCTTCCGACCTTCACAACTTCTAAGCAAGCGGAGATGAGGTTGTGGAAGAAGCAAATAAGCTGTTGATCTAGAAGCAGCCTGAAGATCGTCCTTAAGCAGGGCCTTGCATTCTTCATTTTTACAGCATTGCTTGCCTTCAAGTGCACGACGATGATTTTATGAACTTTCTACCACTACAGAAATGCACCGGATTCTTTCACAAAACTTACGGGTGGTACTTGGCAATATTGGTCAGCATTCTCTATTTCCTTCTTCATCTCAATTCTCTTTTGGCCTGTGAAGCTTTCCAGATCAGAGGAGAAGATCCACGGTAATACGGAGCTTTGGATACTGCAAAGGAAACGAAGAATCCTACTGACAACTCTTTTCAACCTCGCCTGCAAGCATCACAGAAAAGAACACCGAAAGAACACCGCTTTATCATGGGAAGCATAAATTGGAGCATAGGTGTCCTATAGCTGAAGCGAGGTGAAGCAGGTTCCACACAAGGTGAAGGAGCACACCCATAAGCATTTCCATAAAGCCGTGTTTTCAAACAAAGGGTTAAGATTTAGATTTTCTTACAAGTGAAGAATGAAGAAATAAAAGAAAAAGAAAATTACCAGGACATCCAGTTTTCCTCTAGCTTGCTTTGCTTCTTTCCGAATCTGAGTCTGGAGTGACAGTCAGGGAGCAGCGTTGTGCAGAAATGCCAAAGCCTCCCCAGCTGGTTGTACCTTCATCAGCAAGGGCTTTGATACTGCTGCCTCCTCAGCAACATCAGCCATTTCCGAGGAAAGCTGGTGTCCATCAGGTCAAATAGGAATGGGAAATCCCTCTTGCCACAACTTCACACTCACACCAGAGTTGGCAGGACAGGCCGATGGACAGAGAAGCGTCTGCAAGAGTGTTAGAAAACAGACTTTAGATTTCCGTCAACCCAGGAAGAATTACTTGCTCATCCCTTCAAAGTGAACTCTGAGTAGAAGGAGGGGATCCCAAGCTGCATTCCTGACATCTATGCTGCAAAGTCATCCAATGGGACATGTTACTGGACCAGCCTGTTACGAACAGAAACAGGACTTTGAGGTTATGCTGTTGGATTAGAATTAAGCTCAAAGAGTTAGTCCTTTGACGTGTTTTTGTTTGCAAGTGTTTTCACTGCTTCCCAGACAATGTCTCCAGCAAGCTAGCTGCTTGCTTCATTTGTTCTGTTCTGTTCTGTTCTGTTCTTTTTGATTCTCTTTTGTTTTGTTTTCTCAGCCAGGATTCTTAGAGAAATGAGATTAAAGTGATCATATTGTATGTCCACCCATCCCTCCCTCCCCTTCGCTTGTCCAGAGCTTTTACCTCGTCCAGCAGCTTGAATGAACTCGGTCCTAGGCGCAGTTGTGTCCAAGCCATTCTGTTCCTAGACGTGTTGTGAGAACAGACAGCTAAGTAGTGGGGAGAGGACGTGCTGCTGTCTGCAGTGTGACCTCAGCGCTTACCAAACAGTAGGGAATACACAGAGAAGGGCCTTAGGAGAACTTCAAGCCCCAGATACGTTTTATGTGGAAACCATATTTCCCAAGATAACACTGGACGCAACTGCATAATCAAAAGGGATTCATTTCTTGGTTCATTCAACTCCTAGGTTTTAGTTTTAAAACATGTCTGTCTTGGCTTAAAGCACTCTTCCAATCTCTATTTCCAGTTCCTAGGATTTCCTGAAATAGGGAATCCCATTTTTTTCTTTGTACACTCTCCCAGCCTCTTTGTTTTCCTCTCCCCAAGAAATTTAGCACTGCTCTCTTCATACTTGACAACTAGATATGGAGCTGTATCAGCCAGAAGGAAGTTTCCTTCACACTTTCTGCTTCTTACGGTATCTGGGCTCTTACCTTTACACTTACTCACCCTTCCTACATTAGCACAAAGAAAGCTGTTTGGGAGATCTGATGTCTTGTTTTCCAGAAACTGCCCTGAATCACCTTTACGAGAGCTGTCCCACGCTGCGAGCACAAGTCTTGCAGTCTGGCCAGATATTTGCCTTCTAAGTCAATAACCAAATCTGTTACAAAGGTAAGAACATGTAATTAATGGAAAGGAAATCCTTTTATCCTTTTATTTTGATCCAAAACTCAGGTGAGAAATGAAATGACAAATGTTAAGGTCAGGCAGCTTGCCCACTGCCATTGCTACCCTGAAAGCAGATGGAGTGCATCTTCATACGCCACAGCCTGAGACACTAGTCGACAGGCCAGCCCGTGTGAGGAAGTCCATTGCTGCCTGAATTTTAACATGACAGGGGGACTCTTAAGCCTCTTGTTTATGCTTTAGTACTTGCGGTCTATGGGAGGACCACAGCACACTCTTCTCTGTCTCCCCTTATTTGTTGATCGTCTGTAGGAAGAAGAGAACGTGCAGAGGCCCTCACCCGTACATTGGGTCTGTTCTCACTCTGTGCAGCTCCATCATTGAGCAAAGTACCAACCCTGAGGCTTCTGTAAGGACTTGACACAAACTACAGAATACTACAATGAAGCATTCACAACAAAACCACATTTTTTTCCGCAGCCAAGCATCAAAACACTTACAGAAGGGCATGGTCCCTCTCTGTGCACCTCAAGGGGAGATCCACAAATCCTCACGTGGTTTCATCGCATCCAGCACCCTTCTCTGTGCCTCCCAGCTAAACGTGCACAGAGGCAGCTGTTGCCAAAGTGCTGTGGTGACACAATTCAGTTCTGTTTCTGAAGTCATCACCGCAGGCGCCTCCCAGTGACGGCACAACACTCTCTGTTGCTAATGCGTCTGTCTCAGAAACAGCTAGGGAAGTACCACTATGCCCAAACTGACTTGAATTAGAGTAGTTCCCAAATTATTCTCTGCTCCCCTACATCTGTGGAAGGTGGGTGATCAATCTTTTCCTTGAGAAAGGACTACAGAGCAAAAGAGCTTGATTCTGAGACGTTGCCCGTCCTTGTAGAGCAGTTCACCTTTGATTTCCATGTCAGAAAAAAGAAGGTGAAATCAACAATTCCCTTCCTCTGAGCTGGGAATAGGAAAGAAGCCCAATTCTCCAGGAAGCCTTCAAAAGGAAACTCTGCATTTCTTTGTTAAACACCTTGTTTAATTTCTTGAAAGAAATCTTTCCCAGGACTTTGCAACTGCGGTGGTTCAAAGCGGGTGGGCAGCCGAGTTCCACCACGGCCGCTCTCTCACTCCCCCTCCTCAAAGGGAAAGGGGGAGAAAATACGATGCAAAGGGCTCCAGGGCTGAGATAAGGACAGGGCGATGGCTCAACAAGTATCGTGACGGGCAAAGCAGACTCAGCAGAGTGACCCTCAGGGTCCCTCCCTGCCCCTGCTCCCCGTGGGGTCCCTCCCATGGGATGCCGTCCTTCCCCAGCTGATCCCACACGGGCTGCCCACAGGCAGCAGCTCCTCAAGCACTGCTCCCACACGGCTCCGTCCCACGGGCTCCATCCATCCATCCATCCCCCAGGAGCAAACTGCTCCAGCACGGGTCCCCCACGGCTGGGCGGCAGCTCCCCCCAGCCCCCCTGCTCCTGCGGGGGCTCCTCTCCATGGCTGCAGCTGCGGCCCGGGGCCTGCTCCTGCGGGGGCTCTCCACAGGCCGCAGCCTCCTCCAGGCCACAGCCACCTGCTCCACCGGGGGCTCCTCCACCCACAGGGGGGCAGCAGCGTGGAGATCTGCTCCATGGGGGACCCATGGGTGCAGGGGGACAGCCTGCTCCACCAGGGGCCTCTCCCTGCACAGCCCGCAGGGGAACTGCTGCTGTGAGCCTGGAGCACCTCCTGCCTCCTGCTGCACTCACCTTGGGGGCTGCAGGGCTGCTTCTCACTCCTTGCTCTTCCAGCTTCTGTTGTGCAGCAGTATTTCCCCCTGCTTACATCTGCTCTCCCAGAGGTGCAAACAACATCGCTTATTGGCTCAGCTCTGGCAAGCGCCGGGGCCCTTTTGGAGCTATCTGGAGCTGGCTGTTGTCTGGATTGTTCTCACAGACGCCATCCCTGCAGGCCCCTGCTACCAAACCCTTGCCACGTAAATCCGATCGAAGTGTATGCAGCAATTACAAAGCCGCTGTGCTTTGGGCTGTCACGATCCTTCTGCGAGTGCAGGGGAGGTGCAGGGTTGCTTTGCATTTCCAAAAGGAGGAAGAAAGCCTCCAACCCCACTGGACCTCAGCCACTTGCAGGATCCAAGCAACGCTCCCCACTTTCAGTTATCTCCCTCCCATGCACACAGTGGGAGCAAGGTTGAACAAGCACATTTTTGAAAATGTTTATCTTAATGAAGAATAAAAGAAGTCTACAACACCCAATCCCTCTGTGCACCCAAGGCAAAAATCGTGGACTATTCTGCCTCAACACTATTTTCAGACCCAATTTGTCAAGTCATCTAGCAGAGGATTTCTCTCTTGTTCACTCACTAGCTTAGTAGAGCACCAGTTTACATAGGTGCTGGAGCAGATTCCTCAACCATCTGAAGGGACTTGATCCCAGAAAAGTTCAAAACTGCAGATGACTCATGATTTTGTGGTGAAGCATCTATTAAATGAGAGCTGTTCCGCTTAGGGCACAGTGAGACAGTGTGAGAAGAACCCTGTATCTCACTGATTGAGGCTTTATAACTCTACAGAATTGTCAGTCAACAATAAATGGAAAGTGCAGGAGATATGTTCTTTCTTCCTCCTTTCCCTGCCATACATTAGCAGAGAGATTGTGGTGGGATATAGGTTCAGAGCCTCACAGAAGAAGGATTTGAACCCAGGCTCTCCACAGTCTGCACCACTGCCTTCCTGATGGCTTTTGACTATTTTATTTTATTTTATTTTATTTTATTTTATTTTATTTTATTTTATTTTATTTTATTTTATTTTATTTTATTTTATTTTATTTTATTTTATTTTATTTTATTTTATTAGTATTATTATTCTTCTTTTTCTGGGTGGTGTCTAAGTCTTGGGGGGCAGAACAAACTGTGGGAGGAGGGAATGCTACTACTGTCTGTGACAGTGGTGATTTCTGGACAGTGTTAGCAACAGAGCTTCTGCAGAGAAGAGAAAATGCCAGGCAGTCTCTGTTGGTATTCCATGTACTGAGTACTGAGTGCAGTTTTGGGCTCCACAGTATAAGAAAAAGACATAAACCTGTTAGAGAGTGTCGAAAGAAGGGCAACAAACAAGAGGGTCTCTTTTAACAGGGGGATTGAGGTTTGTGGCAAGGTTTTGGTAGCAATTTAGGGGCTGCACTGTGCTGGACACAGCAACAGACGCACCATAAGCCAAAGTCAGACAATAAGCCAAGGTGTGTTCACGTGTGGTTTACTGTGGTTTAACGTGTGGTTTACGTATAGAAGAAAGTTTTTGCCTAGTGGTGAGTATACTGCAGATTTGCTGCATTGTTCTAAATTAAATAGCAAGATAAGTGATGGCATCGTAGGCTGGGAAAATATTTCTAGAGTATCAGCGCATTTTGAGCATCATTTTAACTGTTTATGCAAACATGAAGATTATTAAAATCAGTGTTTATTTATGTCTGTATGTAAACAGGTGATCATGTTGTATAGCATGCAGTAAATGGTTTGTGAATGCTGCTTGAAGAATGAAAAGAGTAAGTCAGCTCCACAAGGAATAAATGAATTTTGTTTATTTGTGCAATGCAGAGATTAGAATTAGACCAACAGCATGGAACCAAAGTCTTGCTGTGTGCCTTTTATCTGTAGGACAGTTCATGGAGGCTTCATCAGCCCTATCTGTTTTCTAGCACTCTGAAATGTCCTCTGTGGTGCTGCACCCAGTTGAAAGCCTGCACTGATTGTGCTGAACTTTCCTAACAGGAGGCACGGGTCCTTCGTCGGACGCTGGCTGGGGATGTATGCTGCGATGCGGGCAGATGATGCTGGCCCAAGCACTGATCTGCAGACACTTAGGGAGAGGTGAGTGCTGGTCCTGAGGGAACTTCGGTATTGTCTGCAGACGCTTCTTCGTAAGTACTCCATTAAAAGCACAAACCCTGAATTTATTAGTGAGACTTTCTTTGATGCCCTGGTAACAGTTCCTAATGAATCAATTCATATTCAGCTGGGTGAAATCATCCCAGCCTGAAGCAGAGAAATAGGCATAGAAGGAGAAGAAATGGGGAATCCTGTCGCCATTATTTTATAAACCTTTTAGTGTAACACCCAAGTTGAGGCCAAGGGAAAACCTGCCACCGTGGGACAGTGCTCTTACCCTTCTCTTCACTACTCACTTGTCAGCAGCACGAGGTCCAAACCCCCCTGGTGCAAGCTCTTAAGCGTGCATGTCACATCCCAGGATGCTGCCAGTGGAGTGTTTGGACTTTCTGTATGGATCTTATGTTGTTATTTAATGGGTGCTTAGAAATCCAACAAGGTCTAAACACAGCCTGTACTTTTAAATAATCTTGGAAGCTCAGAGATACTGGAATGGCTATCAACACGCAGCATGATCCGTCAGAATATGTTTGCAGTTGATGTTTTTGTTTTGTTTTATTTTCCCTGTTTTTACAATCTAGCCTATGATGATAAAGGGCAGCTTGATGATAAATAACAAGCTTGGAATTCTAGGAGCTCTACACAAAATGTAAATATTCGAGATGAATTGAAATGTCTTTTAACATCTCATTATAAAGCTTTCTGCTGTCTAGACATTTGATCAGTGTAATGAAAACGTCACCATTTTTTATTCTATATCAATTTTTCCTTTCAGATTGGCAATGGGAAAAACACAGAAAACAACCAGAAGAATATCACAGAATCCTACGATGCTTTCTCGACAGGAAGGCTTGCTCTTATTCAATCCACCAGATGGGTAAGAACAAACATAAACTTTCAGGTTTTTTCCACTGAAATTTCTACTGTGTTGAATCACTAATTTGCAGCATGTTAATTCATAATTTTAAAAAGTGGATGTGAAGACAAGGTGTATGCTTATACAAAAATAAAAAGGTATGCAGATGGGCGCAAAGACTAGTAGTACAGAAACATTCCCTGAGACCTAAATAAAGCCATGTACTAGAATGTAGCTCTTGATAAACTCTGTAAGCCTTGGGTACCAGAGTCAGTAATGTTAGAATAGACAGTCTTGTAGCTTATTGCTGTAATTTGTAATAAAGGGCACTAACATTTGTTAACTTGTAATTCTCATTGTAGTTTAGAAGCCTTTTGTTTATTAAAGAAACTGGCACTCCCTAAGTTTTGAAAAGAGCATAGATTGAGAAAATAATTGTTATTGCTAACTACAGATTGCAGTTACTCTAGAATGTTTGACAGTCACGGTATTTACTGTATATTGTTCCCACATTCTTTATGGTCTCATTTTTCTTTGATTTTGTGTACGTGTGTCTTTTTTTCACTGTGAAAACAGCACAGGTGGGTGTTGGAGAGGGGAAGTCAATTGGAGAATGGTTTGGACCAAATACAGTTGCTCAAGTACTAAAGTAAGTGAGATCATACCAGTCTCATTCAGAACGTACTCCCCTGGGGCAGCCAAGAGAAGGCCCAGGCAGAGTTTTGAAGGCTGCATCTCCCCCTGTCCCACAGTCAGGAATGTACTTGCCATCTATTTACAAGTGCAGCATGGAATGTCATGCCACAGCTCGGTGTGCAGGTACTGAGTTGGGAATGGGTGACCTCTAAATTTTAATAAAGGAAGAGCCTGAGGAGAAGAAACTGCAGGAAAGTCTCCTGCTATGCCGTCTGCATGCCCTCACCAGTCACACCACAGATGTATATTCCTTTCTGCACAGTGGCACAGCTCTGGCAGGTCGAGAGTGCCACCGTGTAGGTCGGAGTGGTGGTGTGAAACATCAGAGAGAAGCCATCTCGGCTGAGGAGGGAACTGAGCTGCAATTCCTCCCTTTCTGAGCAGCAGTTCTGCCAGCAAGGCTACTGGATAAAGATGGGCAGCTCCTCATAGTCTGGGAGCCACACTGAAAGGAACTGAGGCTGCTCAGTTCTCCAGGGGTACGTGGAGGTGTCTTACCTCAGGCAGGGGCTAGGCTACAGGTCCTGCGAGCTCAGCAGCAAGTCTTTGACACCCTGGAACAGGCACATGATCTGAAGAGGGAGGGGAGCTGAAGCATGCCCTGGACTCCAGATCTTTCATGGCCAAGTTTTTCATGGTGAAACGCTCACCCCCATTTCTTTCTGGCTTATTTGAAACAGCTAATTCTGCCAGTGCAGCTTAAGAGTGTAGCTCCCTTCCCCAAAGGTTTGGATTTTGCAGAAGTGGACATAAAACTGTGTGCTGCTGTCTCCCACTGAAGTTTTGGTGCCCCAAACCCTTAGCTGATTTAGCTTTTAACGCCCCATTTCTGCTGTGCACGCAGGCTCAGGCAGAAGTAATTCCACTGAATTCAGTGGAATTTCTTAAGCAAAAAGTAATCTGCAAAACTGGCATAGGAATTTTTTTCTTTTCCAGATGAGAAAAGACACAATTGGGCAAGAACCCAGTGCAGAGACTGTCGAGTGCAATAAAAAGTAATAAACTTGATGTAGTTGAACTGTTACTGTCACTGCACTTAGCAGTAAGACAAAACAGTTTGCACATGGTGCAGCGCATATGTTTTTCCTGGTACCACTCAGTACCTATTTTTCTAAAGATATGAAACATTTAATGTTTAAAGTTTTCTTTTTCTTACATGGAGACTTTAAAAAATGCAGAAAGGATGTTTTTTCTTAAGAAAAAAAGAATAAATAAATGGTTCTGAGTGTAAAGCTACCCTTTTGATCCAACTAGTTTATATTAATTAGTACCTTAATGTTTTCTAGGAAGCTTGCTTTATTTGATGAATGGAATTCATTAGCAGTTTATGTATCTATGGGCAATACGGTGGTCATTGAAGACATCAGGAAGTGACACCTCATCAGTTTTCTGGTAACAGTTTCTGATTTGACTCCATTTGCCAGCATGTATCTAAACATGAACAAATACTTGGGGGGCCATGGGTTTGTCTTGCAAGGGTAAGAAGAGGGAAGAAGGACATACAAACTCAGTTGTGTTTTTTTGATCCCTGATGCCAACTTCGTGCTCACATCACTGGATGTGAAGAGCTCCTTGAAGAATTTCTACTGTCATCATTGCTGCCATTTCATTTCTCTGGCGTTTTATAGGCAAAGCTTGACACTATTAATAACATTAATAGGACATGTCACTGCAGTCTTAAATTGTCATCCCCCAATCATCGATCTAACGTCTCACTTGGACGTGCCAGCACATACTGTCTGCTAGAATTACTTCTACTAAATAGCTGTAATTGCCATGCCCGGCTCGTTTTGTCTTGGGTGCCCTATAAAGATCCCTGGCAAACTAGCTTAATTCACTACTGAGAGGAAGATCTGCTTTGTGTTCCTCTGTGCGTTGACTGATTTCTAGTTTTATTCCCGCAGAAAAAATGTGCTGGTCCCCTCCTCAGAGCAGCAGCGCGTCCCACAGCAGTGCACATTTGCACAGAAGTGCTCTTGGCCGAAGCAAGAAAGCAGGAGGACTCTGCACAGGCTGGAAAGCCCTCTTGCTTATTATACCTCTACGACTAGGGATAAATCACATAAATCCCGTATATATTGATGCATTTAAAGTAAGGTTTTCTTTCAATTGATTGCTCGTTACTCTCAAATAAGTTTGGGTATCTGTGATGTCAGTAAAGAAATGAATTACAATTTCCTTTATTCCTTTTGAACTCCTAGGAATGCTATAAGATGCCACAGTCTTTGGGAGCATTAGGAGGGAAACCAAATAATGCCTTTTATTTCATAGGATTTTTAGGTAAGGAAAAAAGAAACTTATTCCAAATGTGCAGATGATCAAAAGAGAACATTTTTTGAAGGGGAAATAGTAAGGGGTCTAAGCGTGAACCTCTAGAAGTAAAGAAAGATGAGAATAGAATAAAATAAATGAAGAAGCATATCTAAAAGAGTTTAGAAACAGTATGAGATGATCCTTAACAGGAGCAGAAAGTTAACAGCAAAGCTAGGTGTAAAAATAAGTGATGACATCAACAAGAGCAACATACTGAGAATAGCTGATAGCATTTGACAAGTGTATTGGTCAAATGTCACTTTTATTTTCTTGTATTTCAAAACTGTTTCTGATAGCAGTATCTTTTTCACCTTTTGCATACCTTCTGTTATTAAGTATTGCTCTAATTAATTTAAAATGCATTCCTTCAGATTTCACCCCACTTTGGGCCAAAATTTTGCAACCCTATTTTGTCCTTTTGTAAAACCTAACCTGTTTTAGTTAGGCTTTTTTGTTCCAATTTCTGAATGAATGCCTAATGGGATTACAGATTGCATCTGTGAACATCCTGTACCTTTTAATCTGTCAAATGTTAGTGTTTACAACACTTGAGATTTAAAAAAAAAAAAAGTACTGGATCTCACATGGAAAAATAAAAGTATGTGACAAAGATAGAACATAACCAACCAAAAAATTACAGTAATAGGTGACAATAGGAAGTTATACTAAATACCCTGTGGGAAACGCTGTGTCTAAACCTTCTGATTCTCTTAAAGAATCCCTAGCTGGAAAGTCTAGATTATACTGACTGCAATGGCAATCTAATTTCTATTTTACAGTTCTGGACCAAGTGCTTATTAATGTCACTTGCTTATTTTTAACATACGGCTTTTACCCATCCAGGCAATGAGCTGATCTATCTGGACCCTCACACCACTCAAAGCTTTGTAGATTCAGAAGAAAATGGCACGGTTGACGATGAGAGTTTCCACTGCCAGGAAGCCCCACATAGAATGAAGATCATGAATTTGGACCCTTCAGTAGCTTTAGTAAGTGTCAGGAAATCTTGAATGCATGTACTTTATCTCAAAGTAATGTCTCTCTACATTGGTAAGGGCAGCAATGCATCTCCTTGAACAGAACCAAGATCACAAAGCTGTCTTCTGTGATCAACACATAGTAGTTTGTACATAACTACATGGAGAATCTTAGGGCAAGTGGGGAGCTGTCTGTACTGTAGGAGCTCGCTTTGTTTTCTTTACTGAGCAGCTTTTACTTCTTTCAAGAGGCATTATAATGGTCAGAGCAAGGAACTGAAACAGGTTTACGTGTTTTATTCTATCACTACTTTATGTTTGGTCACCTCTAGACAAGTTACTTAAACTTACTTTCTATCATAAGTTGAAAATGTTTAAGTGGAATTATTGTATTTCACCCCAAATTACAAATACAAATGTATTATTTGTAATTCACCCAAAATGTCATGGGGGTACTGTGGTATTTGAAAAAATTGGATCTGATCCCATGCCAGTATCCTGTGATTGGGTGATTGGCAGTTGTCACCAGTGGGATGTGTTTCTAAAGCTTTAAACAATCTGTAAAGATACCGGTATCTGTCATTCATTCACATACCTGTTTTTTAATACTGCTGCTTTTTAGAAAGTTTTTTTGTTTTGTTTTAATACTTAACTACGTAACTGTGCAAAATGTGGCATGATGCAACGAGACAGACAAAATCATAATGAAGAGCAAATATTTTCAGTATAGATACCAGAATGGAAATGTTCCTTAGGTGGTCCATCATCTACAAGTTTTCAGCTTCTGCTGATACCTGGACTGTAGGAACTGGGTGGCGCTCCATGGAGGAGCACACAGGAGCTGCTGCTATTTTTTGCTTGACTATTTCGTTAGGGGTTTGCAGGGCCTTGTTCTCCCCGTGGGTTCTCTCCCTAGAGCTGCCACATATTTGGAGTCTTATATCTACTGATCGTACAGGGCATTACTGTATCAGAGGTCAAACCGCCTTACCTGCTGGTACCACATACCTACCATCTGCAAAGGTAAAACTCTGTGTGTTTGTTTTTTCCCCTAAGGGCTTCTTTTGCAAAGAAGAATGTGATTTTGATAACCGGTGTAGTCTTGTACAAAAGGTAAGAGTGGGAACTTAGCATCTCGATTTGTTCTTTATAAAGTCTGGTTTTTATTGTCTGTTTTTTGTAAAATTTTCCTTTGCATTTTCCTTTGTATACAAATTGTATGAGCCATGGAGAAGAATGCATTAAAGCATCAGGGTAAGGCAATACTACTGAATTGCTAATTGGAAATTGTTCAGCACTTTACCAGCCACAAACCCTGCCAGTTGGAAAATGGGTGTAAACATCCACACTTGAAGGTGTTACTGGGTGACACTTGCTTTTAACTTCTAATTCTCACTAAATGACTAAGGTTTAACTGCCATATTGTAGTGATGTATCAATGATTTGCTTCCTGATCCTTTTTTATTGTTTGACATAGTAGATTGCGTGTTCTAATTATGACTGTTAGTCCCTGCTATCTTAAAGATCTGATTCTGTAAGTGCTGCAGGCCTCTAGCTCCTGCTGATCTAGGGAGAACAGAAGGTGCTGGCTGCCACAGGAAACAGACTTGAGGATGTTTCTGCATGCAGCTGTTAAGCTAAGCACCAGACGTCTGAATGTAAAGTACCATCAACCTCTAAGGGCATTTATTTAAAAAAAAAAAAATCATCTAAGGAAAACAGTTTGTAAATAACTGAAATACAGGACAGAAGGTAACTTCTCTTTGAAGAGGAATAGCGTTTGGCTTCAGGAACACCTTTTTTCCTGACCAAAACCTGTCCTTCAAAATCTGATGCGTTTTTTTTTTTTTTTCCCCTTTGGAGGAGCTGATAGATCTGTCTTTTGTGCTATTGATCAACAGAAAACTTGAGGAGAGTTCTATGCAAGCAACTTTCTTTTAAAAAGCAGAAAATATTGTACATTCCTAGTGTGCTTGCTACGTGTAAACAAAATTACAGGTTTGCAGATATCAAAGCTGATATCAAAAGATGATAAGACTGATAATTTGTAGTACAGTTCAAGAGATCTGTCTTCCAGATGTGTTTTAACTAGGGATGTATTACAGAGACCATGGTGCTTGGATTTCACAGTATGTCTGTATAAAGACTTTTTTTTCCTGATGGACATGCGTAATTAAAAAACACTTTCAATTAAGCAGACACGTTTTGTGTTTGAAGCGTCTCCCGAGCCAGCTTTTAAAATGAAAGCATTCTGTCCTCAGGAGATTCTAAAGCAGCAGAGTCTACAGATGTTTGAGCTGGTCCAGAAGCACCCGCCACACTGGCCTCCTTTCATACCTCCAACAAAACCAGAAGTGACAACCACAGGAGCAGGTAAGGCACCGATTAAAAGCCTAATTGTGCAATGTTATGTTCCTCGTTAGCAAATAAAAGAATAATCACAGGTAGAATAACTATCCTTTGTGAGTGTCAAGCAATATATAGCAGGCATGTATCCAAACAAGCCATACAATTGCTAGCACAGATTTTTTTTTTCACTCTTACAAAGTACTTTTCTGGAATGCGTCTTTCAAAGTTGTTTTTTTTAAGTGAACAAAATCAGGCATGTCTTTAGAAGCATTTTTTTCTTTATCTTTTTTTACAGAACTCATTGAATCTACTGACAAGCTATTTGAATTGGAAGAAGAATTTGAAATCCTGAGTGTGTGAAGGAAACTGTGGTGACTCTTCTGAGTGTTGAATATATTGGTAATATTATTGCATTGACTTAAACAGCCATGTTAGCCCCGAAGTGCCTGAAATTATGGATAACAGAGCACAGAAATCTAGTAGCATCCAAAACTCCAAGGGCAGTTTAACACACAAGCTTCCCCGGGTGGAAAGGCAGTAAGAGATCTTGTGATAAGATGCTTAAAGGGAATCTCTTTTTAACGTACTTTACCTGGAGACAAACGGGCCTTTGAGATTAAGGCAAAAATACATGTATCACTGGGCACCATGTTTGGAGAAAGGGATAACCCAAATGGATATTTCTTGCTCTCATATAATAATGCAATAGTTTAGTTCTTCAAGCGAAACAGTCTTCAGTTCAGGAGGATGTTTACTTCTGTTCCCTCCTGTGGGCTGCGTCATAGGAAAAATACATTGTCTTGTTTAAAAGATTGACTGGATCAGGAGAAAATTGTTTCCTTGTTAAATATTTTAACATGTATTTGAGCAACCAGACTTTATTACAAAAATGTTTCTGTAAAAGGAACTATGTCTAATGGACACATTTTGCAATAGCCTTCCTGTTTCTGGGAGACCTCAAGAGGAACAGGAGCCTCAAATAGTTGATACAGATCACAACCACTGTTATAGTTATGGTATATTTCACCTTGACCTTAAAATTCAAATGATTAAAACTTAGGTTATTTCTTTCCGAGTTAAAACGAGTCAAAGGTGGTTTAACTGTACCTTATTTATTTTAGAATAGATTTACACAAGTTTCTCTGTTACAGCACTTTATCTGTGCATCTAATAAATTTCTTAAGCTTTTCTTAGGTTGTATGCTGCTATGTTTGGTTAATTTGTGTGAACTAAATATAAACCAGGTGATCTTAAAACTTAATATAGAAGCGTACACAGATTACTGAATTGTTGCTTTTTGACTTCTTGCCTTTTGAAATCTGTTTTGGTAGAAGTGCCTTAACCCTACAGGTTTATCAGAACAGCCTGGGCAGTTTTATTTCTAAGGCAGAGAATCTCTCTCTAGCAGCCATAAGAAAAACAGTTCAGAATAAAGAAAGGCAAAGATTTTTAATCCATGCTGAAGTTCCTTTTCACTACCAGACAGTCCCCCTTGTGGTCATGTTGTCATGCTAGTGTAATGAACATGAACTGCAGACTTTCATCTTCACCAATAAATGACAACATAGAGAAATACTGAATATTGTCTCCTCTCACTTGCACCTCTCGATCAGGGCCACTGTTTTTTCAAACAAAAGAGTTAACGAGATCCTATTGCATCTTGTTTAATGTTTATTAACTACAGTTTGGAAACCACAAACGTAGAAAAAAAATATCATTTCCTTATTTTATTAAAACATATATAAAACATATATAAAACATATATAATATATATATATAACACATATTGTGTTGTAAAGCCCACAATTCCATACCAATGACAACAAAAAAATCATCTAATTGAGCATGCAGTTTTCATTAACCTGTTTTTTGTTTCTTTTTTTTTTTTTACAAATACCCAACAACACATACGCATGTGTTGTGTTGTGTTTTTTTCCATCATTTCTCACTGAAGCAATACCCATCCCGTATCAGATCTGTGTCATTACTCTAATTTTTGTTCCTAATGTACTTGAAAAACTTCTTAACTCTATTGATTGCAACAGTGGATTTTTTTTCCCTCCGATCTTAACTCCATTTATCAATTACTTATTCTCTTAAAATCCTGCTTTTAAGAGATGGTTGGGTATTCACCATCTCTCACTTTTATTTATAGATTTTCTTTTCTTTTTCAGTAGTTCAGCCCTAGTCAACTCGGAGGTGGGCAGCAGCAGCTTCTATGGAGCACCTATGCTGGAAAAAAAAAAAAAAAAAGTTGAGCCTTGAGGGAAAAGGAAGGTGGGAGAGCCAGATGGGGCAAGAGGAAGGGAGGTGGTTTGACCAGGACACCTTGAGGGTCTGGGAAGAGAAGAAATGGATGGGTGCTTAAGAAATGAGCAGCATCACAGCCTACATACGGAAGAATTGTGACGAGCAGTTTAGAAATGTGAGCGATTGGTGGTCTTGTGTTGATCGGCAGCTGTGCTCCATGGTTATAGCTGTAATTTCAGCAGTTTACTGTGTAAGCCGCATGTTGCCACTTCCTTGATCAAGGCAATGCTGTTCAGTTGCAGGGAAGAGGGGCAAGACTCAGGGAAGAAACGGAACGGAGAAAAACTGTACACTGTGGATATGCACACGTAGCCATAAAATCAGTGCTGGACAGAAAGAGAGAAAGAGAGACAGAGAGACAGACAGACAGAACGAAAGGAGGGAAGGAAGGAAGAAAGGAAGGAAGGAAGGAAGGAAGGAAGGAAGGAAGGAAGGAAGGAAGGAAGGAAGGAAGGAAGGAAGGAAGGAAGGAAGGAAGGAATGGAGGGAGGGAGGAAGGTAAAGGGAGAAAGAAGGAATACCCCACACTCATAAAAGTGAGAAAGATCCAGGTGTAAAAGAACGTAAAAGAAAGACAACTGTCATGTTGTGGTCTGATAGTTTCTGGGAGAAAGCAGAAACCCAGCAATTCTGTCTTTCCTACTCCTCCAAACCAATTCCGTTGACAACTCTGAATGCTTCCAGCTAGAAAAAAAAGGAAGAATGAAGTGGAGGGCTCCTTGCCATCACTGTATTTCTGGAGCAGATTTCTGGATAGTCCCCGCAGCCAGCTGTAGGGCCTGTGCCAGGCTTGGAGTGGCTGCAGGGAACATGCCAGGGGCTCGAGGTGCTGCAGGGAACATGCCAGGGGCTGGAGGGGCTGCAGGGCGAGTGACACGGGTTTGAGGGGCCTCAGGTCCCAGCGCAGTGGTTGAAGTCGATGCAGGGAACATCAGAGTTGTTGGAGGGGCTGCAGGTAAAATGCCAGGGGTTGCGGGGGCTGCAGGGTGCTGAGTCACAGCTTTGCATCAGGTCAAGACGCATTTTCCTAGAACCATCCATTTCCTCCTGAAGGGGCTGAATAGCATGGAACGGTCTTCAAAATGCACAGAGCAGACCCCAGCAAACGTAGGGATGCTGCTAGCAAGTAGGGAACTTTTTTGTTGATGTTGTTAACATTGTTTCACGACAATAGATGCAAACATGTATCTTGAGTTGAGGGCAAAGGTGACCTTGGATCTGAAGCACACAGGCGTTCGCTAATGTCCCCCCATCCGGAGTGAATCCACAACGACTCGGAAGGAAAACTAAAGTCCAAAGCAGTGCACTGGGATAAAGAGAGTTTAATAGGGTAGAAAAGGAATAAAAACAATATAATCAATATTAATATTTATAATTTATAATATAATAACGTATAAAAATTGTTTAATTAATAAGATTAAATAATAATCATCATAATTTTATAGTAAGAAAACAACGCCATACTGTACAACACAGTCAATAAAGTGGATTGAATGCAATAAAAATAAAACCCATTTATCCCATCCCAATGAGTTCCTATCCCCATCATCACTTCCCATCCCACTGATCATTTCCTATCCCAACAACGTCCCAGTTCTGATCCCAAGGCTGAATTCCCAACTCCCACCCACCCATCCAGCCAGCCATGCACCCATTTTCTGCATTTTCAGGTCACAAGACTCTGATGAAGGCCACCTCAGCCTTTTCCCCCCAAAAAAAAGCTGCTCTTTATTGTGAAAAACTTCACTTTTGCACAACACTGCAGACCCAGCCAAGATGGTCCTGCAAGACAAGGTGAAAGAAACATACAAAACCCATATGGAGGTAAATTGGTTCATCTAAACAAATTCCTACCACGAAATCCTGATCCTCAATCTCAGCACCGATGAAAAAAGAGGATACAGTTCCCTCCTCCAAGGTCCCTCTCTGCCCCTGCTCCCCGTGGGCTCCTCTCCATGGCTGCAGCTGCGGCCCGGGGCCTGCTCCTGCGGGGGCTCTTTTTTGCACCTAAGTGCTGTTAACCATCCCAGGCATTTGTTGTTCACATGGTGAATAAGTGCTGTTTTGGATTTACAGAGATAATCTGTAGATTTGGTTCCAAAGGGGTTCAAATTCAGGCAAGGCAGTGAGAGCTTTGTGGGCTGCAGGAGAACCAAAATGCAGGAACTGTCAGGGCTCATCCTCACCCGTGACCAACTCTCATTTGGTCTTCTTTGGAGAGAAAGCCAAGCCAGCCAGATGGCTTCCACTACTTCTATGGGAGTGACATTGGGATTGATCTTTAAAATGAAATGAAGCAGAAGGCTGTGGGTTCTCCAACCTTCAAGATATGCAGCACTTGGCTGGGAAGGTTTCTTCCGTTCCTATGGATTTGAAGAATTAGGGCTGAAAGAAGCAGCAGGACCCTAGGGCCATATTCTGTCATCTCTATGGAAACTCCTGACGGGAATTCCCTCCCTACTGGTGTCAAACTGCAGGCAGGCAAACGGGTGTGGTCTCCTCTCTGTGCAACTCCCCAATCCATGGTGTCTCTTTGCATGTGTGAAATTGCATGTGTATAGGGGGTGTGGTGGCAGAAGAGTGAAAGCCTCTTCTGATGGCTCCTAAAGCTGTGAGTCTGACCCTTCTGTGACTGTGCTGAAAGCGATCCTGGGGATAGAAGGGAGAGTGATCCAGCTGCACATCATGAGACGGGGAAGAGACAGAGGCTCTGGCGTGCACTGCTGACTGGTTTGCCTCGGTGGGGTTGGAGTGAGGAAGCTGTACCCTCCTCTGTTAGCACAAAGGAGAGGAGTTATTCCACGCTATTTGTCCTCCTCTGTGTATGAATGGACAGACTGCACAGTTGGTTAAGGCCGTAGCTACTGAAGACAAGAACTCGATTGTCTGCTGCTCTTCAGGCAGAAGGCAGAAGGAATCAAGAGACAGGACTGGCTCTGTCTGCATACTGCAGTAGACGCACTTTTTTGCATCTTCTGTGCGTGAAAAAGTATGTTTTAATTGATAAGAATCCCAAGGGCCTAGAAATACTGCAGTTTTAGGACAAATCTGGTATAAACTGAGTGTCCTGAGGATTTTGAGTACTCCATTTCCGTGGCCAGACCAACAGAAACTCCAGGGCAATAGGAAACACAACTTTCTCTCTCTTATCCTAAATTTCTCCACTTGTTATCTCCTGACCAGCAATTTACAGGAAAGTTACAGGAAAGTGAGGGAAAATATTTGAACTATTTATACACCAGTGCAGGTGGTGCCATGTTAACTTCACTCTTTTGCAAGATCTTGTTTGCTAACAGCAAGTTATGGCCCCTAGGGATGTTTTACCTTGAGGGAGGGAATGGGGGCACACCAAAACAAGTAGAACAAGCAAAATACTGTGGGGTGGAGCTGACAAAACAACAAACAAACAAACAAACAACAAAAAAACAACTACCACCACAGACCACCCACTAGTGCCGTGCTTTTCATACTGAAGTGAGGAAAGAGCAGAGCATCCTTGCAGGAACTTCATGCCTCAAAACCCTCCTTTGTCACTCTTCCTGCACTTGTGTAACAGTTGCTTGCAGGTCTGTTTCCTTTCTTATTTCAGGACTGGAAGATGGCTTCATGGACAAAACAGACTTGGCTTGGGGAAGAGTAATTGAATTTATTGCCAACTGATCACAAAGTAGGACAGGGAGAATTTAAAAACTTTAAAACCAACCAACCAACCAACCAACCAACCAACCAAACAGAAAACCACCTCGCCACACTACCTCCATCCCAGGCTAAACCTCAGTCTTGTATCTTCTATCTATTTCCCACGGAGCAGTGGGGGGTGGTTGGAGGATGTTGGGGACTGGAGGTTGCAGGCTCTGCTGCTCCTTCATCGTATTTGGCAATTTTATTGATGGTAGCGCTCCCCACCCCTCCCATCCCCTCTTTTCCCTTCCCTCCACTCCCCTGCCCTCCCCTATGCTCCCTGTTCTTTCTGACCAACAGTATGATAGATTCGGGTGGGTGGTCAGCACGTGGGGCTACGGAGAGGACATGTACACAAAGATTTGGCTCCAGATCCAAAATGTCATGTATTTGGCAATTTTATTTATGGTAGCACTCCTCTCCCATCCCCTCCCCTCCCCTCCCCTCCCCTCCCCTCCCCTCCCCTCCCCTCCCCTCCCCTCCCCTCCCCTCCCCTCCCCTCCCCTCTTTTGATCCTCTCCCCACTTTTGCCTCCCCTCCCCTACACCCCTCCCCTCCCCTCCCGTCTCCTCCCCTCCCCTACACCCCCTCCCCTATCCTCCCTGTCCCTATACTCTGCTACACTCCCCTCCCCTATACTACACTACACACTCCTACACTCCCCTCCCCTATCCTACCCTAAACTCCCGTTCGCTACACTACCCTACATTACCCTATGCCCCCCTCCCCTACACTCTCCTACACTCCCCTCCCGTATCCTACTCTACACTCCCCTAAACTCCGATCCCCTACACTACCCTATACTCTCCTATGCTCCCCTCCCCTCTAAAACGCTACCCTACCCTACCCTACCCTACCCTACCCTACCCTACCCTACCCTACCCTACCCTACCCTACCCTACCCTACCCTACCCCACCCTATCCTATCCTATCCTATCCTATCCTATCCTATCCTATCCTATCCTATCCTATCCTATCCTATCCTATCCTACCCTCCCCCTGCCCTCCCCTCCCCTCCCCTCCCTTCCTTTTATTCCCTCCCCTTCCCTCCCCTCTTGTCTTCTTCTCTCCTCTCTTCTTTCTTTCGGGTAACTTCAAATCGCTTCAGTCGTTCTCATAGCTCCTGTCCCTGGCTGATTCACGGGAACCCATCAGCAGCAACCAGAAGCGCTCCAGCTGCTGTGTCACTGGTCGAGCAACAGTCTCCAACTGGGAATCGCTGACTTCCTTGTGTGGCTCAGACAGGTGCCTTGCAGTTCCACCGTGGCCTGGACGTTTCCTCTTGCTGTGTCCCCACCTACAGCGCACTTCTGCTTAGAAGCAGCAGCAGGCTTTGCAAGGTGTCCCACTCCTTCCATTTTCAGTGGTTTAGCTTGGCTAGCCGGGTGGTGTCTGTCAATAGAAGACAACAACGAGATTTGGGTTAGAAACAGCTAACTGAGTAGTTCCTTTGCACAAGGGCAAGGAATATCTACCCCTTCCTACTGGAGGCTGCAGTGTCAGAGATAATGACGGGTCCTTCCGAGAGCTTTGAAATATCCCTTGGGGATGCTGAGTCCAGAGGACCAGAGCAAACCTGTCTAAAGTACACCGTGGAATCACTCGGAATGACTTCCTAGCAGAAGCATGTGTCTGATACGGCTTCAGCTGCTTGCAGTGTTCTTCTTCACCTCCTACCTAAATTCAGATGAGAGATCTCAATGAAGATGGAAAGGTTGAGAAATAGAGAAATCACTGATGTGCTTTGAGAACTTCTAAGGACTGAGTACTGCATCAATCCCATGTTGTAACATTAAGGATTGGTTAGAAAAGCAAACGTTAAAAACAAGGAAAGGGGAAGAACAAGTAAGCTTTCTTAAAGTATCTATTCTATTTAAGGTATCTTTAAAGAAGTAAATAAGTACTGAAATATATATGCAGATAGAGAGAGAGAGAGAGAGAGAGAAAGAGAGAGATACAGAAACCTAAGAGTCTGCTGTGCAGGTTAGCTTCTTGCTCTCTTTTCTAAAAGTCACAGTGAATGCAGCATCTGTGTGCGTTACAAGCATTACCCTCAGTCCAGCACAGGTACACACGAGAGGTCAGCCTGCAGGTTGCGGAGGCAAAGCAACTGCTCTGGCTGGATGTGAAGAGCCAAGACAGAAGTTGCTGTCAGGGAAAAGATACACAGAGGGGATGAAAAAGACGGAGTGTGCTTCCGACCTTCACAACTTCTAAGCAAGCGGAGATGAGGTTGTGGAAGAAGCAAATAAGCTGTTGATCTAGAAGCAGCCTGAAGATTGTCCTTAAGCAGGGCCTTGCATTCTTCATTTTTACAGCATTGCTTGCCTTCAAGTGCACGACGATGATTTTATGAACTTTCTACCACTACAGAAATGCACCGGATTCTTTCACAAAACTTACGGGTGGTACTTGGCAATATTGGTCAGCATTCTCTATTTCCTTCTTCATCTCAATTCTCTTTTGGCCTGTGAAGCTTTCCAGATCAGAGGAGAAGATCCACGGTAATACGGAGCTTTGGATACTGCAAAGGAAACGAAGAATCCTACTGACAACTCTTTTCAACCTCGCCTGCAAGCATCACAGAAAAGAACACCGAAAGAACACCGCTTTATCATGGGAAGCATAAATTGGAGCATAGGTGTCCTATAGCTGAAGCGAGGTGAAGCAGGTTCCACACAAGGTGAAGGAGCACACCCATAAGCATTTCCGTAAAGCCGTGTTTTCAAACAAAGGGTTAAGATTTAGATTTTCTTACAAGTGAAGAATGAAGAAATAAAAGAAAAAGAAAATTACCAGGACATCCAGTTTTCCTCTAGCTTGCTTTGCTTCTTTCCGAATCTGAGTCTGGAGTGACAGTCAGGGAGCAGCGTTGTGCAGAAATGCCAAAGCCTCCCCAGCTGGTTGTACCTTCATCAGCAAGGGCTTTGATACTGCTGCCTCCTCAGCAACATCAGCCATTTCCGAGGAAAGCTGGTGTCCATCAGGTCAAATAGGAATGGGAAATCCCTCTTGCCACAACTTCACACTCACACCAGAGTTGGCAGGACAGGCCGATGGACAGAGAAGCGTCTGCAAGAGTGTTAGAAAACAGACTTTAGATTTCCGTCAACCCAGGAAGAATTACTTGCTCATCCCTTCAAAGTGAACTCTGAGTAGAAGGAGGGGATCCCAAGCTGCATTCCTGACATCTATGCTGCAAAGTCATCCAATGGGACATGTTACTGTAGCAGCCTGTTACGAACAGAAACAGGACTTTGAGGTTATGCTGTTGGATTAGAATTAAGCTCAAAGAGTTAGTCCTTTGACGTGTTTTTGTTTGCAAGTGTTTTCACTGCTTCCCAGACAATGTCTCCAGCAAGCTAGCTGCTTGCTTCATTTGTTCTGTTCTGTTCTGTTCTGTTCTTTTTGATTCTCTTTTGTTTTGTTTTCTCAGCCAGGATTCTTAGAGAAATGAGATTAAAGTGATCATATTGTATGTCCACCCATCCCTCCCTCCCCTTCGCTTGTCCAGAGCTTTTACCTCGTCCAGCAGCTTGAATGAACTCGGTCCTAGGCGCAGTTGTGTCCAAGCCATTCTGTTCCTAGACGTGTTGTGAGAACAGACAGCTAAGTAGTGGGGAGAGGACGTGCTGCTGTCTGCAGTGTGACCTCAGCGCTTACCAAACAGTAGGGAATACACAGAGAAGGGCCTTAGGAGAACTTCAAGCCCCAGATACGTTTTATGTGGAAACCATATTTCCCAAGATAACACTGGACGCAACTGCATAATCAAAAGGGATTCATTTCTTGGTTCATTCAACTCCTAGGTTTTAGTTTTAAAACATGTCTGTCTTGGCTTAAAGCACTCTTCCAATCTCTATTTCCAGTTCCTAGGATTTCCTGAAATAGGGAATCCCATTTTTTTCTTTGTACACTCTCCCAGCCTCTTTGTTTTCCTCTCCCCAAGAAATTTAGCACTGCTCTCTTCATACTTGACAACTAGATATGGAGCTGTATCAGCCAGAAGGAAGTTTCCTTCACACTTTCTGCTTCTTACGGTATCTGGGCTCTTACCTTTACACTTACTCACCCTTCCTACATTAGCACAAAGAAAGCTGTTTGGGAGATCTGATGTCTTGTTTTCCAGAAACTGCCCTGAATCACCTTTACGAGAGCTGTCCCACGCTGCGAGCACAAGTCTTGCAGTCTGGCCAGATATTTGCCTTCTAAGTCAATAACCAAATCTGTTACAAAGGTAAGAACATGTAATTAATGGAAAGGAAATCCTTTTATCCTTTTATTTTGATCCAAAACTCAGGTGAGAAATGAAATGACAAATGTTAAGGTCAGGCAGCTTGCCCACTGCCATTGCTACCCTGAAAGCAGATGGAGTGCATCTTCATACGCCACAGCCTGAGACACTAGTCGACAGGCCAGCCCGTGTGAGGAAGTCCATTGCTGCCTGAATTTTAACATGACAGGGGGACTCTTAAGCCTCTTGTTTATGCTTTAGTACTTGCGGTCTATGGGAGGACCACAGCACACTCTTCTCTGTCTCCCCTTATTTGTTGATCGTCTGTAGGAAGAAGAGAACGTGCAGAGGCCCTCACCCGTACATTGGGTCTGTTCTCACTCTGTGCAGCTCCATCATTGAGCAAAGTACCAACCTTGAGGCTTCTGTAAGGACTTGACACAAACTACAGAATACTACAATGAAGCATTCACAACAAAACCACATTTTTTTCCTCAGCCAAGCATCAAAACACTTACAGAAGGGCATGGTCCCTCTCTGTGCACCTCAAGGGGAGATCCACAAATCCTCACGTGGTTTCATCGCATCCAGCACCCTTCTCTGTGCCTCCCAGCTAAACGTGCACAGAGGCAGCTGTTGCCAAAGTGCTGTGGTGACACAATTCAGTTCTGTTTCTGAAGTCATCACCGCAGGCGCCTCCCAGTGACGGCACAACACTCTCTGTTGCTAATGCGTCTGTCTCAGAAACAGCTAGGGAAGTGCCACTATGCCCAAACTGACTTGAATTAGAGTAGTTCCCAAATTGTTCTCTGCTCCCCTACATCTGTGGAAGGTGTGTGATCAATCTTTTCCTTGAGAAAGGACTACAGAGCAAAAGAGCTTGATTCTGAGACGTTGCCCGTCCTTGTAGAGCAGTTCACCTTTGATTTCCATGTCAGAAAAAAGAAGGTGAAATCAACAATTCCCTTCCTCTGAGCTGGGAATAGGAAAGAAGCCCAATTCTCCAGGAAGCCTTCAAAAGGAAACTCTGCATTTCTTTGTTAAACACCTTGTTTAATTTCTTGAAAGAAATCTTTCCCAGGACTTTGCAACTGCGGTGGTTCGAAGCGGGTGGGCAGCCGAGTTCCACCACGGCCGCTCTCTCACTCCCCCTCCTCAAAGGGAAAGGGGGAGAAAATACGATGCAAAGGGCTCCAGGGCTGAGATAAGGACAGGGCGATGGCTCAACAAGTATCGTGACGGGCAAAGCAGACTCAGCAGAGTGACCCTCAGGGTCCCTCCCTGCCCCTGCTCCCCGTGGGGTCCCTCCCATGGGATGCCGTCCTTCCCCAGCTGATCCCACACGGGCTGCCCACAGGCAGCAGCTCCTCAAGCACTGCTCCCACACGGCTCCGTCCCACGGGCTCCATCCATCCATCCATCCCCCAGGAGCAAACTGCTCCAGCACGGGTCCCCCACGGCTGGGCGGCAGCTCCCCCCAGCCCCCCTGCTCCTGCGGGGGCTCCTCTCCATGGCTGCAGCTGCAGCCCGGGGCCTGCTCCTGCGGGGGCTCTCCACAGGCCGCAGCCTCCTCCAGGCCACAGCCACCTGCTCCACCGGGGGCTCCTCCACCCACAGGGGGGCAGCAGCGTGGAGATCTGCTCCATGAGGGACCCATGGGTGCAGGGGGACAGCCTGCTCCACCAGGGGCCTCTCCCTGCACAGCCCGCAGGGGAACTGCTGCTGTGAGCCTGGAGCACCTCCTGCCTCCTGCTGCACTCACCTTGGGGGCTGCAGGGCTGCTTCTCACTCCTTGCTCTTCCAGCTTCTGTTGTGCAGCAGTATTTCCCCCTGCTTACATCTGCTCTCCCAGAGGTGCAAACAACATCGCTTATTGGCTCAGCTCTGGCAAGCGCCGGGGCCCTTTTGGAGCTATCTGGAGCTGGCTGTTGTCTGGATTGTTCTCACAGACGCCATCCCTGCAGGCCCCTGATACCAAACCCTTGCCACGTAAATCCGATCGAAGTGTATGCAGCAATTACAAAGCCGCTGTGCTTTGGGCTGTCACGATCCTTCTGCAAGTGCAGGGGAGGTGCAGGGTTGCTTTGCATTTCCAAAAGGAGGAAGAAAGCCTCCAACCCCACTGGACCTCAGCCACTTGCAGGATCCAAGCAACGCTCCCCACTTTCAGTTATCTCCCTCCCATGCACACAGTGGGAGCAAGGTTGAACAAGCACATTTTTGAAAATGTTTATCTTAATGAAGAATAAAAGAAGTCTACAACACCCAATCCCTCTGTGCACCCAAGGCAAAAATCGTGGACTATTCTGCCTCAACACTATTTTCAGACCCAATTTGTCAAGTCATCTAGCAGAGGATTTCTCTCTTGTTCACTCACTAGCTTAGTAGAGCACCAGTTTACATAGGTGCTGGAGCAGATTCCTCAACCATCTGAAGGGACTTGATCCCAGAAAAGTTCAAAACTGCAGATGACTCATGATTTTGTGGTGAAGCATCTATTAAATGAGAGCTGTTCCGCTTAGGGCACAGTGAGACAATGTGAGAAGAACCCTGTATCTCACTGATTGAGGCTTTATAACTCTACAGAATTGTCAGTCAACAATAAATGGAAAGTGCAGGAGATATGTTCTTTCTTCCTCCTTTCCCTGCCATACATTAGCAGAGAGATTGTGGTGGGATATAGGTTCAGAGCCTCACAGAAGAAGGATTTGAACCCAGGCTCTCCACAGTCTGCACCACTGCCTTCCTGATGGCTTTTGACTATTTTAATTTATTTTATTTTATTTTATTTTATTTTATTTTATTTTATTTTATTTTATTTTATTTTATTTTATTTTATTTTATTTTATTTTATTTTATTTACTGTATTAGTATTATTCTTCTTATTTTTCTGGATGGTGTCTAAGTCTTGGGGGGGAAGAACCAACTGTGGGAGGAGGGAATGCTACTACTGTCTGTGACAGTGGTGATTTCTGGACAGTGTTAGCAACAGAGCTTCTGCAGAGAAGAGAAAATGCCAGGCAGTCTCTGTTGGTATTCCATGTACTGAGTACTGAGTGCAGTTTTGGGCTCCACAGTATAAGAAAAAGACATAAACCTGTTAGAGAGTGTCGAAAGAAGGGCAACAAACAAGAGGGTCTCTTTTAACAGGGGGATTGAGGTTTGTGGCAAGGTTTTGGTAGCAATTTGGGGGCTGCACTGTGCTGGACACAGCAACAGACGCACCATAAGCCAAAGTCAGACAATAAGCCAAGGTGTGTTCACGTGTGGTTTACTGTGGTTTAACGTGGTTTACGTATAGAAGAAAGTTTTCGCCTATTGGTGAGTATACTGCAGATTTGCTGCATTGTTCTAAATTAAATAGCAAGATAAGTGATGGCATCGTAGGCTGGGAAAATATTTCTAGAGTATTAGCGCATTTTGAGCATCATTTTAACTGTTTATGCAAACATGAAGATTATTAAAATCAGTGTTTATTTATGTCTGTATGTAAACAGGTGATCATGTTGTATAGCATGCAGTAAATGGTTTGTGAATGCTGCTTGAAGAATGAAAAGAGTAAGTCAGCTCCACAAGGAATAAATGAATTTTGTTTATTTGTGCAATGCAGAGATTAGAATTAGACCAACAGCATGGAACCAAAGTCTTGCTCTGTGCCTTTTATCTGTAGGACAGTTCATGGAGGCTTCAGCAGCCCTATCTGTTTTCTAGCACTCTGAAATGTCCTCTGTGGTGCTGCACCCAGTTGAAAGCCTGCACTGATTGTGCTGAACTTTCCTAACAGGAGGCACGGGTCCTTCGTCGGACGCTGGCTGGGGATGTATGCTGCGATGCGGGCAGATGATGCTGGCCCAAGCACTGATCTGCAGACACTTAGGGAGAGGTGAGTGCTGGTCCTGAGGGAACTTTGGTATTGTCTGCAGACGCTTCTTCGTAAGTACTCCATTAAAAGCACAAACCCTGAATTTATTAGTGAGACTTTCTTTGATGCCCTGGTAACAGTTCCTAATGAATCAATTCATATTCAGCTGGGTGAAATCATCCCAGCCTGAAGCAGAGAAATAGGCATAGAAGGAGAACAAATGGGGAATCCTGTCGCCATTATTTTATAAACCTTTTAGTGTAACACCCAAGTTGAGGCCAAGGGAAAACCTGCCACCGTGGGACAGTGCTCTTACCCTTCTCTTCACTCCTCACTTGTCAGCAGCACGAGGTCCAAACCCCCCTGGTGCAAGCTCTTAAGCATGCATGTCACATCCCAGGATGCTGCCAGTGGAGTGTTTGGACTTTCTGTATGGATCTTATGTTGTTATTTAATGGGTGCTTAGAAATCCAACAAGGTCTAAACACAGCCTGTACTTTTAAATAATCTTGGAAGCTCAGAGATACTGGAATGGCTATCAACACGCAGCATGATCCGTCAGAATATGTTTGCAGTTGATGTGAAGTGGATGTGAAGACAATGTGTATGCTTATATAAAAATAAAAAGGTATGCAGATGGGCGCAAAGACTAGTAGTACAGAAACATTCCCTGAGACCTAAATAAAGCCATGTACTAGAATCTAGCTCTTGATAAACTCTGTAAGCCTTGGGTACCAGAGTCAGTAATGTTAGAATAGGCAGTCTTGTAGCTTATTGCTGTAATTTGTAATAAAGGGCACTAACATTTGTTAACTTGTAATTCTCATTGTAGTTTAGAAGCCTTTTGTTTATTAAAGAAACTGGCACTCCCTAAGTTTTGAAAAGAGCATAGATTGAGAAAATAATTGTTATTGCTAAGTACAGATTGCAGTTACTCTAGAATGTTTGACAGTCACGGTATTTACTGTATATTGTTCCCACATTCTTTATGGTCTCATTTTTCTTTGATTTTGTGTACGTGTGTCTTTTTTTCACTATGAAAACAGCACAGGTGGGTGTTGGAGAGGGGAAGTCAATTGGAGAATGGTTTGGACCAAATACAGTTGCTCAAGTACTAAAGTAAGTGAGATCATACCAGTCTCATTCAGAACGTACTCCCCTGGGGCAGCCAAGAGAAGGCCCAGGCAGAGTTTTGAAGGCTGCATCTCCCCCTGTCCCACAGTCAGGAATGTACTTGCCATCTATTTACAAGTGCAGCATGGAATGTCATGCCACAGCTCGGTGTGCAGGTACTGAGTTGGGAATGGGTGACCTCTAAATTTTAATAAAGGAAGAGCCTGAGGAGAAGAAACTGCAGGAAAGTCTCCTGCTATGCCGTCTGCATGCCCTCACCAGTCACACCACAGATGTATATTCCTTTCTGCACAGTGGCACAGCTCTGGCAGGTCGAGAGTGCCACCGTGTAGGTCGGAGTGGTGGTGTGAAACATCAGAGAGAAGCCATCTCGGCTGAGGAGGGAACTGAGCTGCAATTCCTCCCTTTCTGAGCAGCAGTTCTGCCAGCAAGGCTACTGGATAAAGATGGGCAGCTCCTCATAGTCTGGGAGCCACACTGAAAGGAACTGAGGCTGCTCAGTTCTCCAGGGGTACGTGGAGGTGTCTTACCTCAGGCAGGGGCTAGGCTACAGGTCCTGCGAGCTCAGCAGCAAGTCTTTGACACCCTGGAACAGGCACATGATCTGAAGAGGGAGGGGAGCTGAAGCATGCCCTGGACTCCAGATCTTTCATGGCCAAGTTTTTCATGGTGAAACGCTCACCCCCATTTCTTTCTGGCTTATTTGAAACAGCTAATTCTGCCAGTGCAGCTTAAGAGTGTAGCTCCCTTCCCCAAAGGTTTGGATTTTGCAGAAGTGGACATAAAACTGTGTGCTGCTGTCTCCCACTGAAGTTTTGGTGCCCCAAACCCTTAGCTGATTTAGCTTTTAACGCCCCATTTCTGCTGTGCACGCAGGCTCAGGCAGAAGTAATTCCACTGAATTCAGTGGAATTTCTTAAGCAAAAAGTAATCTGCAAAACTGGCATAGGAATTTTTTTCTTTTCCAGATGAGAAAAGACACAATTGGGCAAGAACCCAGTGCAGAGACTGTTGAGTGCAATAAAAAGTAATAAACTTGATGTAGTTGAACTGTTACTGTCACTGCACTTAGCAGTAAGACAAAACAGTTTGCACATGGTGCAGCGCATATGTTTTTCCTGGTACCACTCAGTACCTATTTTTCTAAAGATATGAAACATTTAATGTTTAAAGTTTTCTTTTTCTTACATGGAGACTTTAAAAAATGCAGAAAGGATGTTTTTTCTTAAGAAAAAATAAATAAATAAATGGTTCTGAGTGTAAAGCTACCCTTTTGATCCAACTAGTTTATATTAATTAGTACCTTAATGTTTTCTAGGAAGCTTGCTTTATTTGATGAATGGAATTCATTAGCAGTTTATGTATCTATGGGCAATACGGTGGTCATTGACGACATCAGGAAGTGACACCTCATCAGTTTTCTGGTAACAGTTTCTGATTTGACTCCATTTGCCAGCATGTATCTAAACATGAACAAATACTTGGGGGGCCATGGGTTTGTCTTGCAAGGGTAAGAAGAGGGAAGAAGGACATACAAACTCAGTTGTGTTTTTTTGATCCCTGATGCCAACTTCGTGCTCACATCACTGGATGTGAAGAGCTCCTTGAAGAATTTCTACTGTCATCATTGCTGCCATTTCATTTCTCTGGCGTTTTATAGGCAAAGCTTGACACTATTAATAACATTAATAGGACATGTCACTGCAGTCTTAAATTGTCATCCCCCAATCATTGATCTAACGTCTCACTTGGACGTGCCAGCACATACTGTCTGCTAGAATTACTTCTACTAAATAGCTGTAATTGCCATGCCCGGCTCGTTTTGTCTTGGGTGCCCTATAAAGATCCCTGGCAAACTAGCTTAATTCACTACTGAGAGGAAGATCTGCTTTGTGTTCCTCTGTGCGTTGACTGATTTCTAGTTTTATTCCCGCAGAAAAAATGTGCTGGTCCCCTCCTCAGAGCAGCAGCGCGTCCCACAGCAGTGCACATTTGCACAGAAGTGCTCTTGGCCGAAGCAAGAAGGCAGGAGGACTCTGCACAGGCTGGAAAGCCCTCTTGCTTATTATACCTCCACGACTAGGGATAAATCACATAAATCCCGTATATATTGATGCATTTAAAGTAAGGTTTTCTTTCAATTCATTGCTCGTTACTGTCAAATAAGTTTGGGTATCTGTGATGTCAGTAAAGAAATGAATGACAATTTCCTTTATTCCTTTTGAACTCCTAGGAATGCTTTAAGATGCCACAGTCTTTGGGAGCATTAGGAGGGAAACCAAATAATGCCTTTTATTTCATAGGATTTTTAGGTAAGGAAAAACGAAACTTATTCCAAATGTGCAGATGATCAAAAGAGAACATTTTTTGAAGGGGAAATAGTAAGGGGTCTAAGCGTGAACCTCTAGAAGTAAAGAAAGATGAGAATAGAATAAAATAAATGAAGAAGCATATCTAAAAGAGTTTAGAAACAGTATGAGATGATCCTTAACAGGAGCAGAAAGTTAACAGCAAAGCTAGGTGTAAAAATAAGTGATGACATCAACAAGAGCAACATACTGAGAATAGCTGATAGCATTTGACAAGTGTATTGGTCAAATGTCACTTTTATTTTCTTGTATTTCAAAACTGTTTCTGATAGCAGTATCTTTTTCACCTTTTGCATACCTTCTGTTATTAAGTATTGCTCTAATTAATTTAAAATGCATTCCTTCAGATTTCACCCCACTTTGGGCCAAAATTTTGCAACCCTATTTTGTCCTTTTGTAAAACCTAACCTGTTTTAGTTAGGCTTTTTTGTTCCAATTTCTGAATGAATGCCTAATGGGATTACAGATTGCATCTGTGAACATCCT
Source organism: Anas platyrhynchos (assembly GCF_047663525.1). Classification (NCBI taxonomy): domain Eukaryota; kingdom Metazoa; phylum Chordata; class Aves; order Anseriformes; family Anatidae; genus Anas; species Anas platyrhynchos. The sequence goes on from NC_092595.1 coordinate 28,917,628, forward strand.
GTACCTTTTAATCTGTCAAATGTTAGTGTTTACAACACTTGAGATTTAAAAAAAAAAAAAAAAAAAGTACTGGATCTCACATGGAAAAATAAAAGTATGCGACAAAGATAGAACATAACCAACCAAAAAATTACAGTAATAGGTGACAATAGGAAGTTATACTAAATACCCTGTGGGAAACGCTGTGTCTAAACCTTCCGATTCTCTTAAAGAATCCCTAGCTGGAAAGTCTAGATTATACTGACTGCAATGGCAATCTAATTTCTATTTTACAGTTCTGGACCAAGTGCTTATTAATGTCACTTGCTTATTTTTAACATACGGCTTTTACCCATCCAGGCAATGAGCTGATCTATCTGGACCCTCACACCACTCAAAGCTTTGTAGATTCAGAAGAAAATGGCACGGTTGACGATGAGAGTTTCCACTGCCAGGAAGCCCCACATAGAATGAAGATCATGAATTTGGACCCTTCAGTAGCTTTAGTAAGTGTCAGGAAATCTTGAATGCATGTACTTTATCTCAAAGTAATGTCTCTCTACATTGGTAAGGGCAGCAATGCATCTCCTTGAACAGAACCAAGATCACAAAGCTGTCTTCTGTGATCAACACATAGTAGTTTGTACATAACTACATGGAGAATCTTAGGGCAAGTGGGGAGCTGTCTGTACTGTAGGGAGCTCGCTTTGTTTTCTTTACTGAGCAGCTTTTACTTCTTTCAAGAGGCATTATAATGGTCAGAGCAAGGAACTGAAACAGGTTTACGTGTTTTATTCTATCACTACTTTATGTTTGGTCACCTCTAGACAAGTTACTTAAACTTACTTTCTATCATAAGTTGAAAATGTTTAAGTGGAATTATTGTATTTCACCCCAAATTACAAATACAAATGTATTATTTGTAATTCACCCAAAATGTCATGGGGGTACTGTGGTATTTGAAAAAGTTGGATCTGATCCCATGCCAGTATCCTGTGATTGGGTGATTGGCAGTTGTCACCAGTGGGATGTGTTTCTAAAGCTTTAAACAATCTGTAAAGATACCGGTATCTGTCATTCATTCACATACCTGTTTTTTAATACTGCTGCTTTTTAGAAAGTTTTTTTGTTTTGTTTTGTTTTAATACTTAACTACGTAACTGTGCAAAATGTGGCATGATGCAACGAGACAGACAAAATCATAATGAAGAGCAAATATTTTCAGTATAGATACCAGAATGGAAATGTTCCTTAGGTGGTCCATCATCTACAAGTTTTCAGCTTCTGCTGATACCTGGACTGTAGGAACTGGGTGGCGCTCCATGGAGGAGCACACAGGAGCTGCTGCTATTTTTTGCTTGACTATTTCGTTAGGGGTTTGCAGGGCCTTGTTCTCCCCGTGGGTTCTCTCCCTAGAGCTGCCACATATTTGGAGTCTTATATCTACTGATCGTACAGGGCATTACTGTATCAGAGGTCAAACCGCCTTACCTGCTGGTACCACATACCTACCATCTGCAAAGGTAAAACTCTGTGTGTTTGTTTTTTCCCCTAAGGGCTTCTTTTGCAAAGAAGAATGTGATTTTGATAACCGGTGTAGTCTTGTACAAAAGGTAAGAGTGGGAACTTAGCATCTCGATTTGTTCTTTATAAAGTCTGGTTTTTATTGTCTGTTTTTTGTAAAATTTTCCTTTGCATTTTCCTTTGTATACAAATTGTATGAGCCATGGAGAAGAATGCATTAAAGCATCAGGGTAAGGCAATACTACTGAATTGCTAATTGGAAATTGTTCAGCACTTTACCAGCCACAAACCCTGCCAGTTGGAAAATGGGTGTAAACATCCACACTTGAAGGTGTTACTGGGTGACACTTGCTTTTAACTTCTAATTCTCACTAAATGACTAAGGTTTAACTGCCATATTGTAGTGATGTATCAATGATTTGCTTCCTGATCCTTTTTTATTGTTTGACATAATAGGTTGCGTGTTCTAATTATGACTGTTAGTCCCTGCTATCTTAAAGATCTGATTCTGTAAGTGCTGCAGGCCTCTAGCTCCTGCTGATCTAGGGAGAACAGAAGGTGCTGGCTGCCACAGGAAACAGACTTGAGGATGTTTCTGCATGCAGCTGTTAAGCTAAGCACCAGACGTCTGAATGTAAAGTACCATCAACCTCTAAGGGCATTTATTTAAAAAAAAAAAAATCATCTAAGGAAAACAGTTTGTAAATAACTGAAATACAGGACAGAAGGTAACTTCTCTTTGAAGAGGAATAGCGTTTGGCTTCAGGAACACCTTTTTTCCTGACCAAAACCTGTCCTTCAAAATCTGATGCGTTTTTTTTTTTTTTTCCCCTTTGGAGGAGCTGATAGATCTGTCTTTTGTGCTATTGATCAACAGAAAACTTGAGGAGAGTTCTATGCAAGCAACTTTCTTTTAAAAAGCAGAAAATATTGTACATTCCTAGTGTGCTTGCTACGTGTAAACAAAATTACAGGTTTGCAGATATCAAAGCTGATATCAAAAGATGATAAGACTGATAATTTGTAGTACAGTTCAAGAGATCTGTCTTCCAGATGTGTTTTAACTAGGGATGTATTACAGAGACCATGGTGCTTGGATTTCACAGTATGTCTGTATAAAGACTTTTTTTTCCTGATGGACATGCGTAATTAAAAAACACTTTCAATTAAGCAGACACGTTTTGTGTTTGAAGCGTCCCCCGAGCCAGCTTTTAAAATGAAAGCATTCTGTCCTCAGGAGATTCTAAAGCAGCAGAGTCTACGGACGTTTGAGCTGGTCCAGAAGCACCCGCCACACTGGCCTCCTTTCATACCTCCAACAAAACCAGAAGTGACAACCACAGGAGCAGGTAAGGCACTGATTAAAAGCCTAATTGTGCAATGTTATGTTCCTCGTTAGCAAATAAAAGAATAATCACAGGTAGAATAACTATCCTTTGTGAGTGTCAAGCAATATATAGCAGGCATGTATCCAAACAAGCCATACAATTGCTAGCACAGATTTTTTTTTTTCACTCTTACAAAGTACTTTTCTGGAATGCGTCTTTCAAAGTTTTTTTTTTTTTAAGTGAACAAAATCAGGCATGTCTTTAGAAGCATTTTTTTCTTTATCTTTTTTTACAGAACTCATTGAATCTACTGACAAGCTATTTGAATTGGAAGAAGAATTTGAAATCCTGAGTGTGTGAAGGAAACTGTGGTGACTCTTCTGAGTGTTGAATATATTGGTAATATTATTGCATTGACTTAAACAGCCATGTTAGCCCCGAAGTGCCTGAAATTATGGATAACAGAGCACAGAAATCTAGTAGCATCCAAAACTCCAAGGGCAGTCTAACACACAAGCTTCCCCGGGTGGAAAGGCAGTAAGAGATCTTGTGATAAGATGCTTAAAGGGAATCTCTTTTTAACGTACTTTACCTGGAGACAAACGGGCCTTTGAGATTAAGGCAAAAATACATGTATCACTGGGCACCATGTTTGGAGAAAGGGATAACCCAAATGGATATTTCTTGCTCTCATATAATAATGCAATAGTTTAGTTCTTCAAGCGAAACAGTCTTCAGTTCAGGAGGATGTTTACTTCTGTTCCCTCCTGTGGGCTGCGTCATAGGAAAAATACATTGTCTTGTTTAAAAGATTGACTGGATCAGGAGAAAATTGTTTCCTTGTTAAATATTTTAACATGTATTTGAGCAACCAGACTTTATTACAAAAATGTTTCTGTAAAAGGAACTATGTCTAATGGACACATTTTGCAATAGCCTTCCTGTTTCTGGGAGACCTCAAGAGGAACAGGAGCCTCAAATAGTTGATACAGATCACAACCACTGTTATAGTTATGGTATATTTCACCTTGACCTTAAAATTCAAATGATTAAAACTTAGGTTATTTCTTTCCGAGTTAAAACGAGTCAAAGGTGGTTTAACTGTACCTTATTTATTTTAGAATAGATTTACACAAGTTTCTCTGTTACAGCACTTTATCTGTGCATCTAATAAATTTCTTAAGCTTTTCTTAGGTTGTATGCTGCTATGTTTGGTTAATTTGTGTGAACTAAATATAAACCAGGTGATCTTAAAACTTAATATAGAAGCGTACACAGATTACTGAATTGTTGCTTTTTGACTTCTTGCCTTTTGAAATCTGTTTTGGTAGAAGTGCCTTAACCCTACAGGTTTATCAGAACAGCCTGGGCAGTTTTATTTCTAAGGCAGAGAATCTCTCTCTAGCAGCCATAAGAAAAACAGTTCAGAATAAAGAAAGGCAAAGATTTTTAATCCATGCTGAAGTTCCTTTTCACTACCAGACAGTCCCCCTTGTGGTCATGTTGTCATGCTAGTGTAATGAACATGAACTGCAGACTTTCATCTTCACCAATAAATGACAACATAGAGAAATACTGAATATTGTCTCCTCTCACTTGCACCTCTCGATCAGGGCCACTGTTTTTTCAAACAAAAGAGTTAACGAGATCCTATTGCATCTTCTTTAATGTTTATTAACTACAGTTTGGAAACAACAAACGTAGAAAAAAAATATCATTTCCTTATTTTATTAAAACATATATAAAACATATAAAAAACATATATAATATATATATAACACATATTGTGTTGTAAAGCCCACAATTCCCTACCAATGACAACAAAAACATCATCTAATTGAGCATGCAGTTTTAATTAACCTGTTTTTTTTTTCTTTTTTTTTTTACAAATACCCAACAACACATACACATGTGTTGTGTTGTGTTTTTTTCCATCATTTCTCACTGAAGCAATATCCATCCCGTATCAGATCTGTGTCATTACTCTAATTTTTGTTCCTAATGTACTTGAAAAACTTCTTAACTCTATTGATTGCAACAGTGGACTTTTTTCCCTCCGATCTTAACTCCATTTATCAATTACTTATTCTCTTAAAATTCTGCTTTTAAGAGATGGTTAGGTATTCACCATCTCTCACTCTTATTTATAGATTTTCTTTTCTTTTTCAGTAGTTCAGCCCTAGTCAACACGGAGGTGTCATGTATTTGGCAATTTTATTTATGGTAGCACTCCCCTCCCCTCCCCTCCCCTCCCCTCCCCTCCCCTCCCCTCCCCTCCCCTCCCCTCCCCTCCCCTCCCCTCCCCTCCCCTCCCCTCCCCTCCCCTCCCCTCCCCTCCCCTCCCCTCCCCTTCCCTCCCCTCCCCTCCCCTCCCCTCCCCTCCCCTCCCCTCCCCTCCCCTCTCCTCCCCTCCCCTACCCTCTTTTGATCCTCTCCCCAATTTTGCCTCCCCTCCACTCCCCCCCATCCCCTCCCCTCCCCTCCCGTCTCCTCCCCTCCCCTACACCCCCTCCCCTATTCTCCCTGTCCCTATACTCTGCTACACTCCCCTCCCCTATACTACCCTACACACTCCTACACTCCCCTCCCCTATCCTACCCTAAACTCCCGTTCGCTACACTACCCTACATTACCCTATGCCCCCCTCCCCTACACTCTCCTACACTCCCCTCCCGTATCCTACTCTACACTCCCCTAAACTCCGATCCCCTACACTACCCTATACTCTCCTATGCTCCCCTCCCCTCTAAAACGCTACCCTACCCTACCCTACCCTACCCTACCCTACCCTACCCTACCCCACCCTATCCTATCCTTTCCTATCCTATCCTATCCTATCCTATCCTATCCTATCCTATCCTATCCTATCCTATCCTATCCTATCCTATCCTATCCTATCCTATCCTACCCTCCCCCTGCCCTCCCCTCCCCTCCCCTCCCTTCCTTTTATTCCCTCCCCTTCCCTCCCCTCTTGTCTTCTTCTCTCCTCTCTTCTTTCTTTCGGGTAACTTCAAATCGCTTCAGTCGTTCTCATAGCTCCTGTCCCTGGCTGATTCACAGGAACCCATCAGCAGCAACCAGAAGCGCTCCAGCTGCTGTGTCACTGGTCGAGCAACAGTCTCCAACTGGGAATCGCTGACTTCGTTGTGTGGCTCAGACAGGTGCCTTGCAGTTCCACCGTGGCCTGGACGTTTCCTCTTGCTGTGTCCCCACCTACAGCGCACTTCTGCTTAGAAGCAGCAGCAGGCTTTGCAAGGTGTCCCACTCCTTCCATTTTCAGTGGTTTAGCTTGGCTAGCCGGGTGGTGTCTGTCAATAGAAGACAACAACGAGATTTGGGTTAGAAACAGCTAACTGAGTAGTTCCTTTGCACAAGGGCAAGGAATAACTACCCCTTCCTACTGGAGGCTGCAGTGTCAGAGATAATGACGGGTCCTTCCGAGAGCTTTGAAATATCCCTTGGGGATGCTGAGTCCAGAGGACCAGAGCAAACCTGTCTAAAGTACACCGTGGAATCACTCGGAATGACTTCCTAGCAGAAGCATGTGTCTGATACGGCTTCAGCTGCTTGCAGTGTTCTTCTTCACCTCCTACCTAAATTCAGATGAGAGATCTCAATGAAGATGGAAAGGTTGAGAAATAGAGAAATCACTGATGTGCTTTGAGAACTTCTAAGGACTGAGTACTGCATCAATCCCATGTTGTAACATTAAGGATTGGTTAGAAAAGCAAACGTTAAAAACAAGGAAAGGGGAAGAACAAGTAAGCTTTCTTAAAGTATCTATTCTATTTAAGGTATCTTTAAAGAAGTAAATAAGTACTGAAATATATATGCAGATAGAGAGAGAGAGAGAGAGAGAGAGAGAGATACAGAAACCTAAGAGTCTGCTGTGCAGGTTAGCTTCTTGCTCTCTTTTCTAAAAGTCACAGTGAATGCAGCATCTGTGTGCGTTACAAGCATTACCCTCAGTCCAGCACAGGTACACACGAGAGGTCAGCCTGCAGGTTGCGGAGGCAAAGCAACTGCTCTGGCTGGATGTGAAGAGCCAAGACAGAAGTTGCTGTCAGGGAAAAGATACACAGAGGGGATGAAAAAGACGGAGTGTGCTTCCGACCTTCACAACTTCTAAGCAAGCGGAGATGAGGTTGTGGAAGAAGCAAATAAGCTGTTGATCTAGAAGCAGCCTGAAGATTGTCCTTAAGCAGGGCCTTGCATTCTTCATTTTTACAGCATTGCTTGCCTTCAAGTGCACGACGATGATTTTATGAACTTTCTACCACTACAGAAATGCACCGGATTCTTTCACAAAACTTACGGGTGGTACTTGGCAATATTGGTCAGCATTCTCTATTTCCTTCTTCATCTCAATTCTCTTTTGGCCTGTGAAGCTTTCCAGATCAGAGGAGAAGATCCACGGTAATACGGAGCTTTGGATACTGCAAAGGAAACGAAGAATCCTACTGACAACTCTTTTCAACCTCGCCTGCAAGCATCACAGAAAAGAACACCGAAAGAACACCGCTTTATCATGGGAAGCATAAATTGGAGCATAGGTGTCCTATAGCTGAAGCGAGGTGAAGCAGGTTCCACACAAGGTGAAGGAGCACACCCATAAGCATTTCCATAAAGCCGTGTTTTCAAACAAAGGGTTAAGATTTAGATTTTCTTACAAGTGAAGAATGAAGAAATAAAAGAAAAAGAAAATTACCAGGACATCCAGTTTTCCTCTAGCTTGCTTTGCTTCTTTCCGAATCTGAGTCTGGAGTGACAGTCAGGGAGCAGCGTTGTGCAGAAATGCCAAAGCCTCCCCAGCTGGTTGTACCTTCATCAGCAAGGGCTTTGATACTGCTGCCTCCTCAGCAACATCAGCCATTTCCGAGGAAAGCTGGTGTCCATCAGGTCAAATAGGAATGGGAAATCCCTCTTGCCACAACTTCACACTCACACCAGAGTTGGCAGGACAGGCCGATGGACAGAGAAGCGTCTGCAAGAGTGTTAGAAAACAGACTTTAGATTTCCGTCAACCCAGGAAGAATTACTTGCTCATCCCTTCAAAGTGAACTCTGAGTAGAAGGAGGGGATCCCAAGCTGCATTCCTGACATCTATGCTGCAAAGTCATCCAATGGGACATGTTACTGGACCAGCCTGTTACGAACAGAAACAGGACTTTGAGGTTATGCTGTTGGATTAGAATTAAGCTCAAAGAGTTAGTCCTTTGACGTGTTTTTGTTTGCAAGTGTTTTCACTGCTTCCCAGACAATGTCTCCAGCAAGCTAGCTGCTTGCTTCATTTGTTCTGTTCTGTTCTGTTCTGTTCTTTTTGATTCTGTTTTGTTTTGTTTTCTCAGCCAGGATTCTTAGAGAAATGAGATTAAAGTGATCATATTGTATGTCCACCCATCCCTCCCTCCCCTTCGCTTGTCCAGAGCTTTTACCTCGTCCAGCAGCTTGAATGAACTCGGTCCTAGGCGCAGTTGTGTCCAAGCCATTCTGTTCCTAGACGTGTTGTGAGAACAGACAGCTAAGTAGTGGGGAGGGGACGTGCTGCTGTCTGCAGTGTGACCTCAGCGCTTACCAAACAGTAGGGAATACACAGAGAAGGGCCTTAGGAGAACTTCAAGCCCCAGATACGTTTTATGTGGAAACCATATTTCCCAAGATAACACTGGACACAACTGCATAATCAAAAGGGATTCATTTCTTGGTTCATTCAACTCCTAGGTTTTAGTTTTAAAACATGTCTGTCTTGGCTTAAAGCACTCTTCCAATCTCTATTTCCAGTTCCTAGGATTTCCTGAAATAGGGAATCCCATTTTTTTCTTTGTACACTCTCCCAGCCTCTTTGTTTTCCTCTCCCCAAGAAACTTAGCACTGCTCTCTTCATACTTGACAACTAGATATGGAGCTGTATCAGCCAGAAGGAAGTTTCCTTCACACTTTCTGCTTCTTACGGTATCTGGGCTCTTACCTTTACACTTACTCACCCTTCCTACATTAGCACAAAGAAAGCTGTTTGGGAGATCTGATGTCTTGTTTTCCAGAAACTGCCCTGAATCACCTTTACGAGAGCTGTCCCACGCTGCGAGCACAAGTCTTGCAGTCTGGCCAGATATTTGCCTTCTAAGTCAATAACCAAATCTGTTACAAAGGTAAGAACATGTAATTAATGGAAAGGAAATCCTTTTATCCTTTTATTTTGATCCAAAACTCAGGTGAGAAATGAAATGACAAATGTTAAGGTCAGGCAGCTTGCCCACTGCCATTGCTACCCTGAAAGCAGATGGAGTGCATCTTCATACGCCACAGCCTGAGACACTAGTCGACAGGCCAGCCCGTGTGAGGAAGTCCATTGCTGCCTGAATTTTAACATGACAGGGGGACTCTTAAGCCTCTTGTTTATGCTTTAGTACTTGCGGTCTATGGGAGGACCACAGCACACTCTTCTCTGTCTCCCCTTATTTGTTGATCGTCTGTAGGAAGAAGAGAACGTGCAGAGGCCCTCACCCGTACATTGGGTCTGTTCTCACTCTGTGCAGCTCCATCATTGAGCAAAGTACCAACCTTGAGGCTTCTGTAAGGACTTGACACAAACTACAGAATACTACAATGAAGCATTCACAACAAAACCACATTTTTTTCCTCAGCCAAGCATCAAAACACTTACAGAAGGGCATGGTCCCTCTCTGTGCACCTCAAGGGGAGATCCACAAATCCTCACGTGGTTTCATCGCATCCAGCACCCTTCTCTGTGCCTCCCAGCTAAACGTGCACAGAGGCAGCTGTTGCCAAAGTGCTGTGGTGACACAATTCAGTTCTGTTTCTGAAGTCATCACCGCAGGCGCCTCCCAGTGACGGCACAACACTCTCTGTTGCTAATGCGTCTGTCTCAGAAACAGCTAGGGAAGTACCACTATGCCCAAACTGACTTGAATTAGAGTAGTTCCCAAATTATTCTCTGCTCCCCTACATCTGTGGAAGGTGGGTGATCAATCTTTTCCTTGAGAAAGGACTACAGAGCAAAAGAGCTTGATTCTGAGACGTTGCCCGTCCTTGTAGAGCAGTTCACCTTTGATTTCCATGTCAGAAAAAAGAAGGTGAAATCAACAATTCCCTTCCTCTGAGCTGGGAATAGGAAAGAAGCCCAATTCTCCAGGAAGCCTTCAAAAGGAAACTCTGCATTTCTTTGTTAAACACCTTGTTTAATTTCTTGAAAGAAATCTTTCCCAGGACTTTGCAACTGCGGTGGTTCAAAGCGGGTGGGCAGCCGAGTTCCACCACGGCCGCTCTCTCACTCCCCCTCCTCAAAGGGAAAGGGGGAGAAAATACGATGCAAAGGGCTCCAGGGCTGAGATAAGGACAGGGCGATGGCTCAACAAGTATCGTGACGGGCAAAGCAGACTCAGCAGAGTGACCCTCAGGGTCCCTCCCTGCCCCTGCTCCCCGTGGGGTCCCTCCCATGGGATGCCGTCCTTCCCCAGCTGATCCCACACGGGCTGCCCACAGGCAGCAGCTCCTCAAGCACTGCTCCCACACGGCTCCGTCCCACGGGCTCCATCCATCCATCCATCCCCCAGGAGCAAACTGCTCCAGCACGGGTCCCCCACGGCTGGGCGGCAGCTCCCCCCAGCCCCCCTGCTCCTGCGGGGGCTCCTCTCCATGGCTGCAGCTGCGGCCCGGGGCCTGCTCCTGCGGGGGCTCTCCACAGGCCGCAGCCTCCTCCAGGCCACAGCCACCTGCTCCACCGGGGGCTCCTCCACCCACAGGGGGGCAGCAGCGTGGAGATCTGCTCCATGGGGGACCCATGGGTGCAGGGGGACAGCCTGCTCCACCAGGGGCCTCTCCCTGCACAGCCCGCAGGGGAACTGCTGCTGTGAGCCTGGAGCACCTCCTGCCTCCTGCTGCACTCACCTTGGGGGCTGCAGGGCTGCTTCTCACTCCTTGCTCTTCCAGCTTCTGTTGTGCAGCAGTATTTCCCCCTGCTTACATCTGCTCTCCCAGAGGTGCAAACAACATCGCTTATTGGCTCAGCTCTGGCAAGCGCCGGGGCCCTTTTGGAGCTATCTGGAGCCGGCTGTTGTCTGGACTGTTCTCACAGACGCCATCCCTGCAGGCCCCTGCTACCAAACCCTTGCCACGTAAATCCGATCGAAGTGTATGCAGCAATTACAAAGCCGCTGTGCTTTGGGCTGTCATGATCCTTCTGCAAGTGCAGGGGAGGTGCAGGGTTGCTTTGCATTTCCAAAAGGAGGAAGAAAGCCTCCAACCCCACTGGACCTCAGCCACTTGCAGGATCCAAGCAACGCTCCCCACTTTCAGTTATCTCCCTCCCATGCACACAGTGGGAGCAAGGTTGAACAAGCACATTTTTGAAAATGTTTATCTTAATGAAGAATAAAAGAAGTCTACAACACCCAATCCCTCTGTGCACCCAAGGCAAAAATCGTGGACTATTCTGCCTCAACACTATTTTCAGACCCAATTTGTCAAGTCATCTAGCAGAGGATTTCTCTCTTGTTCACTCACTAGCTTAGTAGAGCACCAGTTTACATAGGTGCTGGAGCAGATTCCTCAACCATCTGAAGGGACTTGATCCCAGAAAAGTTCAAAACTGCAGATGACTCATGATTTTGTGGTGAAGCATCTATTAAATGAGAGCTGTTCCGCTTAGGGCACAGTGAGACAGTGTGAGAAGAACCCTGTATCTCACTGATTGAGGCTTTATAACTCTACAGAATTGTCAGTCAACAATAAATGGAAAGTGCAGGAGATATGTTCTTTCTTCCTCCTTTCCCTGCCATACATTAGCAGAGAGATTGTGGTGGGATATAGGTTCAGAGCCTCACAGAAGAAGGATTTGAACCCAGGCTCTCCACAGTCTGCACCACTGCCTTCCTGATGGCTTTTGACTATTTTATTTTATTTTATTTTATTTTATTTTATTTTATTTTATTTTATTTTATTTTATTTTATTTTATTTTATTTTATTTTATTTTATTTTATTTTATTTTATTTTATTTTATTAGTATTATTATTCTTCTTTTTCTGGGTGGTGTCTAAGTCTTGGGGGGCAGAACAAACTGTGGGAGGAGGGAATGCTACTACTGTCTGTGACAGTGGTGATTTCTGGACAGTGTTAGCAACAGAGCTTCTGCAGAGAAGAGAAAATGCCAGGCAGTCTCTGTTGGTATTCCATGTACTGAGTACTGAGTGCAGTTTTGGGCTCCACAGTATAAGAAAAAGACATAAACCTGTTAGAGAGTGTCGAAAGAAGGGCAACAAACAAGAGGGTCTCTTTTAACAGGGGGATTGAGGTTTGTGGCAAGGTTTTGGTAGCAATTTAGGGGCTGCACTGTGCTGGACACAGCAACAGACGCACCATAAGCCAAAGTCAGACAATAAGCCAAGGTGTGTTCACGTGTGGTTTACTGTGGTTTAACGTGTGGTTTACGTATAGAAGAAAGTTTTTGCCTAGTGGTGAGTATACTGCAGATTTGCTGCATTGTTCTAAATTAAATAGCAAGATAAGTGATGGCATCGTAGGCTGGGAAAATATTTCTAGAGTATCAGCGCATTTTGAGCATCATTTTAACTGTTTATGCAAACATGAAGATTATTAAAATCAGTGTTTATTTATGTCTGTATGTAAACAGGTGATCATGTTGTATAGCATGCAGTAAATGGTTTGTGAATGCTGCTTGAAGAATGAAAAGAGTAAGTCAGCTCCACAAGGAATAAATGAATTTTGTTTATTTGTGCAATGCAGAGATTAGAATTAGACCAACAGCATGGAACCAAAGTCTTGCTGTGTGCCTTTTATCTGTAGGACAGTTCATGGAGGCTTCATCAGCCCTATCTGTTTTCTAGCACTCTGAAATGTCCTCTGTGGTGCTGCACCCAGTTGAAAGCCTGCACTGATTGTGCTGAACTTTCCTAACAGGAGGCACGGGTCCTTCGTCGGACGCTGGCTGGGGATGTATGCTGCGATGCGGGCAGATGATGCTGGCCCAAGCACTGATCTGCAGACACTTAGGGAGAGGTGAGTGCTGGTCCTGAGGGAACTTCGGTATTGTCTGCAGACGCTTCTTCGTAAGTACTCCATTAAAAGCACAAACCCTGAATTTATTAGTGAGACTTTCTTTGATGCCCTGGTAACAGTTCCTAATGAATCAATTCATATTCAGCTGGGTGAAATCATCCCAGCCTGAAGCAGAGAAATAGGCATAGAAGGAGAAGAAATGGGGAATCCTGTCGCCATTATTTTATAAACCTTTTAGTGTAACACCCAAGTTGAGGCCAAGGGAAAACCTGCCACCGTGGGACAGTGCTCTTACCCTTCTCTTCACTACTCACTTGTCAGCAGCACGAGGTCCAAACCCCCCTGGTGCAAGCTCTTAAGCGTGCATGTCACATCCCAGGATGCTGCCAGTGGAGTGTTTGGACTTTCTGTATGGATCTTATGTTGTTATTTAATGGGTGCTTAGAAATCCAACAAGGTCTAAACACAGCCTGTACTTTTAAATAATCTTGGAAGCTCAGAGATACTGGAATGGCTATCAACACGCAGCATGATCCGTCAGAATATGTTTGCAGTTGATGTTTTTGTTTTGTTTTATTTTCCCTGTTTTTACAATCTAGCCTATGATGATAAAGGGCAGCTTGATGATAAATAACAAGCTTGGAATTCTAGGAGCTCTACACAAAATGTAAATATTCGAGATGAATTGAAATGTCTTTTAACATCTCATTATAAAGCTTTCTGCTGTCTAGACATTTGATCAGTGTAATGAAAACGTCACCATTTTTTATTCTATATCAATTTTTCCTTTCAGATTGGCAATGGGAAAAACACAAAAAACAACCAGAAGAATATCACAGAATCCTACGATGCTTTCTCGACAGGAAGGCTTGCTGTTATTCAATCCACCAGATGGGTAAGAACAAACATAAACTTTCAGGTTTTTTCCACTGAAATTTCTACTGTGTTGAATCACTAATTTGCAGTATGTTAATTCATAATTTTAAAAAGTGGATGTGAAGACAAGGTGTATGCTTATACAAAAATAAAAAGGTATGCAGATGGGCGCAAAGACTAGTAGTACAGAAACATTCCCTGAGACCTAAATAAAGCCATGTACTAGAATGTAGCTCTTGATAAACTCTGTAAGCCTTGGGTACCAGAGTCAGTAATGTTAGAATAGACAGTCTTGTAGCTTATTGCTGTAATTTGTAATAAAGGGCACTAACATTTGTTAACTTGTAATTCTCATTGTAGTTTAGAAGCCTTTTGTTTATTAAAGAAACTGGCACTCCCTAAGTTTTGAAAAGAGCATAGATTGAGAAAATAATTGTTATTGCTAAATACAGATTGCAGTTACTCTAGAATGTTTGACAGTCACGGTATTTACTGTATATTGTTCCCACATTCTTTATGGTCTCATTTTTCTTTGATTTTGTGTACGTGTGTCTTTTTTTCACTATGAAAACAGCACAGGTGGGTGTTGGAGAGGGGAAGTCAATTGGAGAATGGTTTGGACCAAATACAGTTGCTCAAGTACTAAAGTAAGTGAGATCATACCAGTCTCATTCAGAACGTACTCCCCTGGGGCAGCCAAGAGAAGGCCCAGGCAGAGTTTTGAAGGCTGCATCTCCCCCTGTCCCACAGTCAGGAATGTACTTGCCATCTATTTACAAGTGCAGCATGGAATGTCATGCCACAGCTCGGTGTGCAGGTACTGAGTTGGGAATGGGTGACCTCTAAATTTTAATAAAGGAAGAGCCTGAGGAGAAGAAACTGCAGGAAAGTCTCCTGCTATGCCGTCTGCATGCCCTCACCAGTCACACCACAGATGTATATTCCTTTCTGCACAGTGGCACAGCTCTGGCAGGTCGAGAGTGCCACCGTGTAGGTCGGAGTGGTGGTGTGAAACATCAGAGAGAAGCCATCTCGGCTGAGGAGGGAACTGAGCTGCAATTCCTCCCTTTCTGAGCAGCAGTTCTGCCAGCAAGGCTACTGGATAAAGATGGGCAGCTCCTCATAGTCTGGGAGCCACACTGAAAGGAACTGAGGCTGCTCAGTTCTCCAGGGGTACGTGGAGGTGTCTTACCTCAGGCAGGGGCTAGGCTACAGGTCCTGCGAGCTCAGCAGCAAGTCTTTGACACCCTGGAACAGGCACATGATCTGAAGAGGGAGGGGAGCTGAAGCATGCCCTGGACTCCAGATCTTTCATGGCCAAGTTTTTCATGGTGAAACGCTCACCCCCATTTCTTTCTGGCTTATTTGAAACAGCTAATTCTGCCAGTGCAGCTTAAGAGTGTAGCTCCCTTCCCCAAAGGTTTGGATTTTGCAGAAGTGGACATAAAACTGTGTGCTGCTGTCTCCCACTGAAGTTTTGGTGCCCCAAACCCTTAGCTGATTTAGCTTTTAACGCCCCATTTCTGCTGTGCACGCAGGCTCAGGCAGAAGTAATTCCACTGAATTCAGTGGAATTTCTTAAGCAAAAAGTAATCTGCAAAACTGGCATAGGAATTTTTTTCTTTTCCAGATGAGAAAAGACACAATTGGGCAAGAACCCAGTGCAGAGACTGTTGAGTGCAATAAAAAGTAATAAACTTGATGTAGTTGAACTGTTACTGTCACTGCACTTAGCAGTAAGACAAAACAGTTTGCACATGGTGCAGCGCATATGTTTTTCCTGGTACCACTCAGTACCTATTTTTCTAAAGATATGAAACATTTAATGTTTAAAGTTTTCTTTTTCTTACATGGAGACTTTAAAAAATGCAGAAAGGATGTTTTTTCTTAAGAAAAAATAAATAAATAAATGGTTCTGAGTGTAAAGCTACCCTTTTGATCCAACTAGTTTATATTAATTAGTACCTTAATGTTTTCTAGGAAGCTTGCTTTATTTGATGAATGGAATTCATTAGCAGTTTATGTATCTATGGGCAATACGGTGGTCATTGACGACATCAGGAAGTGACACCTCATCAGTTTTCTGGTAACAGTTTCTGATTTGACTCCATTTGCCAGCATGTATCTAAACATGAACAAATACTTGGGGGGCCATGGGTTTGTCTTGCAAGGGTAAGAAGAGGGAAGAAGGACATACAAACTCAGTTGTGTTTTTTTGATCCCTGATGCCAACTTCGTGCTCACATCACTGGATGTGAAGAGCTCCTTGAAGAATTTCTACTGTCATCATTGCTGCCATTTCATTTCTCTGGCGTTTTATAGGCAAAGCTTGACACTATTAATAACATTAATAGGACATGTCACTGCAGTCTTAAATTGTCATCCCCCAATCATTGATCTAACGTCTCACTTGGACGTGCCAGCACATACTGTCTGCTAGAATTACTTCTACTAAATAGCTGTAATTGCCATGCCCGGCTCGTTTTGTCTTGGGTGCCCTATAAAGATCCCTGGCAAACTAGCTTAATTCACTACTGAGAGGAAGATCTGCTTTGTGTTCCTCTGTGCGTTGACTGATTTCTAGTTTTATTCCCGCAGAAAAAATGTGCTGGTCCCCTCCTCAGAGCAGCAGCGCGTCCCACAGCAGTGCACATTTGCACAGAAGTGCTCTTGGCCGAAGCAAGAAGGCAGGAGGACTCTGCACAGGCTGGAAAGCCCTCTTGCTTATTATACCTCCACGACTAGGGATAAATCACATAAATCCCGTATATATTGATGCATTTAAAGTAAGGTTTTCTTTCAATTCATTGCTCGTTACTGTCAAATAAGTTTGGGTATCTGTGATGTCAGTAAAGAAATGAATGACAATTTCCTTTATTCCTTTTGAACTCCTAGGAATGCTTTAAGATGCCACAGTCTTTGGGAGCATTAGGAGGGAAACCAAATAATGCCTTTTATTTCATAGGATTTTTAGGTAAGGAAAAAAGAAACTTATTCCAAATGTGCAGATGATCAAAAGAGAACATTTTTTGAAGGGGAAATAGTAAGGGGTCTAAGCGTGAACCTCTAGAAGTAAAGAAAGATGAGAATAGAATAAAATAAATGAAGAAGCATATCTAAAAGAGTTTAGAAACAGTATGAGATGATCCTTAACAGGAGCAGAAAGTTAACAGCAAAGCTAGGTGTAAAAATAAGTGATGACATCAACAAGAGCAACATACTGAGAATAGCTGATAGCATTTGACAAGTGTATTGGTCAAATGTCACTTTTATTTTCTTGTATTTCAAAACTGTTTCTGATAGCAGTATCTTTTTCACCTTTTGCATACCTTCTGTTATTAAGTATTGCTCTAATTAATTTAAAATGCATTCCTTCAGATTTCACCCCACTTTGGGCCAAAATTTTGCAACCCTATTTTGTCCTTTTGTAAAACCTAACCTGTTTTAGTTAGGCTTTTTTGTTCCAATTTCTGAATGAATGCCTAATGGGATTACAGATTGCATCTGTGAACATCCTGTACCTTTTAATCTGTCAAATGTTAGTGTTTACAACACTTGAGATTTAAAAAAAAAAAAAAAAAAGTACTGGATCTCACATGGAAAAATAAAAGTATGCGACAAAGATAGAACATAACCAACCAAAAAATTACAGTAATAGGTGACAATAGGAAGTTATACTAAATACCCTTATTAATGTCACTTGCTTATTTTTAACATACGGCTTTTACCCATCCAGGCAATGAGCTGATCTATCTGGACCCTCACACCACTCAAAGCTTTGTAGATTCAGAAGAAAATGGCACGGTTGACGATGAGAGTTTCCACTGCCAGGAAGCCCCACATAGAATGAAGATCATGAATTTGGACCCTTCAGTAGCTTTAGTAAGTGTCAGGAAAACTTGAAAGCATGTACTTTATCTCAAAGTAATGTCTCTCTACATTGGTAAGGGCAGCAATGCATCTCCTTGAACAGAACCAAGATCACAAAGCTGTCTTCTGTGATCAACACATAGTAGTTTGTACATAACTACATGGAGAATCTTAGGGCAAGTGGGGAGCTGTCTGTACTGTAGGGAGCTCGCTTTGTTTTCTTTACTGAGCAGCTTTTACTTCTTTCAAGAGGCATTATAATGGTCAGAGCAAGGAACTGAAACAGGTTTACGTGTTTTATTCTATCACTACTTTATGTTTGGTCACCTCTAGACAAGTTACTTAAACTTACTTTCTATCATAAGTTGAAAATGTTTAAGTGGAATTATTGTATTTCACCCCAAATTACAAATACAAATGTATTATTTGTAATTCACCCAAAATGTCATGGGGGTACTGTGGTATTTGAAAAAGTTGGATCTGATCCCATGCCAGTATCCTGTGATTGGGTGATTGGCAGTTGTCACCAGTGGGATGTGTTTCTAAAGCTTTAAACAATCTGTAAAGATACCGGTATCTGTCATTCATTCACATACCTGTTTTTTAATACTGCTGCTTTTTAGAAAGTTTTTTTGTTTTGTTTTGTTTTAATACTTTACTACGTAACTGTGCAAAATGTGGCATGATGCAACGAGACAGACAAAATCATAATGAAGAGCAAATATTTTCAGTATAGATACCAGAATGGAAATGTTCCTTAGGTGGTCCATCATCTACAAGTTTTCAGCTTCTGCTGATACCTGGACTGTAGGAACTGGGTGGCGCTCCATGGAGGAGCACACAGGAGCTGCTGCTATTTTTTGCTTGACTATTTCGTTAGGGGTTTGCAGGGCCTTGTTCTCCCCGTGGGTTCTCTCCCTAGAGCTGCCACATATTTGGAGTCTTATATCTACTGATCGTACAGGGCATTACTGTATCAGAGGTCAAACCGCCTTACCTGCTGGTACCACATACCTACCATCTGCAAAGGTAAAACTCTGTGTGTTTGTTTTTTCCCCTAAGGGCTTCTTTTGCAAAGAAGAATGTGATTTTGATAACCGGTGTAGTCTTGTACAAAAGGTAAGAGTGGGAACTTAGCATCTCGATTTGTTCTTTATAAAGTCTGGTTTTTATTGTCTGTTTTTTGTAAAATTTTCCTTTGCATTTTCCTTTGTATACAAATTGTATGAGCCATGGAGAAGAATGCATTAAAGCATCAGGGTAAGGCAATACTACTGAATTGCTAATTGGAAATTGTTCAGCACTTTACCAGCCACAAACCCTGCCAGTTGGAAAATGGGTGTAAACATCCACACTTGAAGGTGTTACTGGGTGACACTTGCTTTTAACTTCTAATTCTCACTAAATGACTAAGGTTTAACTGCCATATTGTAGTGATGTATCAATGATTTGCTTCCTGATCCTTTTTTATTGTTTGACATAGTAGATTGCGTGTTCTAATTATGACTGTTAGTCCCTGCTATCTTAAAGATCTGATTCTGTAAGTGCTGCAGGCCTCTAGCTCCTGCTGATCTAGGGAGAACAGAAGGTGCTGGCTGCCACAGGAAACAGACTTGAGGATGTTTCTGCATGCAGCTGTTAAGCTAAGCACCAGACGTCTGAATGTAAAGTACCATCAACCTCTAAGGGCATTTATTTAAAAAAAAAAAAATCATCTAAGGAAAACAGTTTGTAAATAACTGAAATACAGGACAGAAGGTAACTTCTCTTTGAAGAGGAATAGCGTTTGGCTTCAGGAACACCTTTTTTCCTGACCAAAACCTGTCCTTCAAAATCTGATGCGTTTTTTTTTTTTTTTCCCCTTTGGAGGAGCTGATAGATCTGTCTTTTGTGCTATTGATCAACAGAAAACTTGAGGAGAGTTCTATGCAAGCAACTTTCTTTTAAAAAGCAGAAAATATTGTACATTCCTAGTGTGCTTGCTACGTGTAAACAAAATTACAGGTTTGCAGATATCAAAGCTGATATCAAAAGATGATAAGACTGATAATTTGTAGTACAGTTCAAGAGATCTGTCTTCCAGATGTGTTTTAACTAGGGATGTATTACAGAGACCATGGTGCTTGGATTTCACAGTATGTCTGTATAAAGACTTTTTTTTCCTGATGGACATGCGTAATTAAAAAACACTTTCAATTAAGCAGACACGTTTTGTGTTTGAAGCGTCCCCCGAGCCAGCTTTTAAAATGAAAGCATTCTGTCCTCAGGAGATTCTAAAGCAGCAGAGTCTACGGACGTTTGAGCTGGTCCAGAAGCACCCGCCACACTGGCCTCCTTTCATACCTCCAACAAAACCAGAAGTGACAACCACAGGAGCAGGTAAGGCACTGATTAAAAGCCTAATTGTGCAATGTTATGTTCCTCGTTAGCAAATAAAAGAATAATCACAGGTAGAATAACTATCCTTTGTGAGTGTCAAGCAATATATAGCAGGCATGTATCCAAACAAGCCATACAATTGCTAGCACAGATTTTTTTTTTCACTCTTACAAAGTACTTTTCTGGAATGCGTCTTTCAAAGTTTTTTTTTTTTTAAGTGAACAAAATCAGGCATGTCTTTAGAAGCATTTTTTTCTTTATCTTTTTTTACAGAACTCATTGAATCTACTGACAAGCTATTTGAATTGGAAGAAGAATTTGAAATCCTGAGTGTGTGAAGGAAACTGTGGTGACTCTTCTGAGTGTTGAATATATTGGTAATATTATTGCATTGACTTAAACAGCCATGTTAGCCCCGAAGTGCCTGAAATTATGGATAACAGAGCACAGAAATCTAGTAGCATCCAAAACTCCAAGGGCAGTCTAACACACAAGCTTCCCCGGGTGGAAAGGCAGTAAGAGATCTTGTGATAAGATGCTTAAAGGGAATCTCTTTTTAACGTACTTTACCTGGAGACAAACGGGCCTTTGAGATTAAGGCAAAAATACATGTATCACTGGGCACCATGTTTGGAGAAAGGGATAACCCAAATGGATATTTCTTGCTCTCATATAATAATGCAATAGTTTAGTTCTTCAAGCGAAACAGTCTTCAGTTCAGGAGGATGTTTACTTCTGTTCCCTCCTGTGGGCTGCGTCATAGGAAAAATACATTGTCTTGTTTAAAAGATTGACTGGATCAGGAGAAAATTGTTTCCTTGTTAAATATTTTAACATGTATTTGAGCAACCAGACTTTATTACAAAAATGTTTCTGTAAAAGGAACTATGTCTAATGGACACATTTTGCAATAGCCTTCCTGTTTCTGGGAGACCTCAAGAGGAACAGGAGCCTCAAATAGTTGATACAGATCACAACCACTGTTATAGTTATGGTATATTTCACCTTGACCTTAAAATTCAAATGATTAAAACTTAGGTTATTTCTTTCCGAGTTAAAACGAGTCAAAGGTGGTTTAACTGTACCTTATTTATTTTAGAATAGATTTACACAAGTTTCTCTGTTACAGCACTTTATCTGTGCATCTAATAAATTTCTTAAGCTTTTCTTAGGTTGTATGCTGCTATGTTTGGTTAATTTGTGTGAACTAAATATAAACCAGGTGATCTTAAAACTTAATATAGAAGCGTACACAGATTACTGAATTGTTGCTTTTTGACTTCTTGCCTTTTGAAATCTGTTTTGGTAGAAGTGCCTTAACCCTACAGGTTTATCAGAACAGCCTGGGCAGTTTTATTTCTAAGGCAGAGAATCTCTCTCTAGCAGCCATAAGAAAAACAGTTCAGAATAAAGAAAGGCAAAGATTTTTAATCCATGCTGAAGTTCCTTTTCACTACCAGACAGTCCCCCTTGTGGTCATGTTGTCATGCTAGTGTAATGAACATGAACTGCAGACTTTCATCTTCACCAATAAATGACAACATAGAGAAATACTGAATATTGTCTCCTCTCACTTGCACCTCTCGATCAGGGCCACTGTTTTTTCAAACAAAAGAGTTAACGAGATCCTATTGCATCTTGTTTAATGTTTATTAACTACAGTTTGGAAACAACAAACGTAGAAAAAAAATATCATTTCCTTATTTTATTAAAACATATATAAAACATATAAAAAACATATATAATATATATATAACACATATTGTGTTGTAAAGCCCACAATTCCCTACCAATGACAACAAAAACATCATCTAATTGAGCATGCAGTTTTCATTAACCTGTTTTTTTTTTCTTTTTTTTTTTACAAATACCCAACAACACATACACATGTGTTGTGTTGTGTTTTTTTCCATCATTTCTCACTGAAGCAATATCCATCCCGTATCAGATCTGTGTCATTACTCTAATTTTTGTTCCTAATGTACTTGAAAAACTTCTTAACTCTATTGATTGCAACAGTGGACTTTTTTCCCTCCGATCTTAACTCCATTTATCAATTACTTATTCTCTTAAAATTCTGCTTTTAAGAGATGGTTAGGTATTCACCATCTCTCACTCTTATTTATAGATTTTCTTTTCTTTTTCAGTAGTTCAGCCCTAGTCAACACGGAGGTGTCATGTATTTGGCAATTTTATTTATGGTAGCACTCCCCTCCCCTCCCCTCCCCTCCCCTCCCCTCCCCTCCCCTCCCCTCCCCTCCCCTCCCCTCTCCTCCCCTCCCCTACCCTCTTTTGATCCTCTCCCCAATTTTGCCTCCCCTCCACTCCCCCCCATCCCCTCCCCTCCCCTCCCGTCTCCTCCCCTCCCCTACACCCCCTCCCCTATTCTCCCTGTCCCTATACTCTGCTACACTCCCCTCCCCTATACTACCCTACACACTCCTACACTCCCCTCCCCTATCCTACCCTAAACTCCCGTTCGCTACACTACCCTACATTACCCTATGCCCCCCTCCCCTACACTCTCCTACACTCCCCTCCCGTATCCTACTCTACACTCCCCTAAACTCCGATCCCCTACACTACCCTATACTCTCCTATGCTCCCCTCCCCTCTAAAACGCTACCCTACCCTACCCTACCCTACCCTACCCTACCCTACCCTACCCTACCCTACCCTACCCTACCCCACCCTATCCTATCCTTTCCTATCCTATCCTATCCTATCCTATCCTATCCTATCCTATCCTATCCTATCCTATCCTATCCTATCCTATCCTATCCTATCCTATCCTATCCTACCCTCCCCCTGCCCTCCCCTCCCCTCCCCTCCCTTCCTTTTATTCCCTCCCCTTCCCTCCCCTCTTGTCTTCTTCTCTCCTCTCTTCTTTCTTTCGGGTAACTTCAAATCGCTTCAGTCGTTCTCATAGCTCCTGTCCCTGGCTGATTCACAGGAACCCATCAGCAGCAACCAGAAGCGCTCCAGCTGCTGTGTCACTGGTCGAGCAACAGTCTCCAACTGGGAATCGCTGACTTCGTTGTGTGGCTCAGACAGGTGCCTTGCAGTTCCACCGTGGCCTGGACGTTTCCTCTTGCTGTGTCCCCACCTACAGCGCACTTCTGCTTAGAAGCAGCAGCAGGCTTTGCAAGGTGTCCCACTCCTTCCATTTTCAGTGGTTTAGCTTGGCTAGCCGGGTGGTGTCTGTCAATAGAAGACAACAACGAGATTTGGGTTAGAAACAGCTAACTGAGTAGTTCCTTTGCACAAGGGCAAGGAATAACTACCCCTTCCTACTGGAGGCTGCAGTGTCAGAGATAATGACGGGTCCTTCCGAGAGCTTTGAAATATCCCTTGGGGATGCTGAGTCCAGAGGACCAGAGCAAACCTGTCTAAAGTACACCGTGGAATCACTCGGAATGACTTCCTAGCAGAAGCATGTGTCTGATACGGCTTCAGCTGCTTGCAGTGTTCTTCTTCACCTCCTACCTAAATTCAGATGAGAGATCTCAATGAAGATGGAAAGGTTGAGAAATAGAGAAATCACTGATGTGCTTTGAGAACTTCTAAGGACTGAGTACTGCATCAATCCCATGTTGTAACATTAAGGATTGGTTAGAAAAGCAAACGTTAAAAACAAGGAAAGGGGAAGAACAAGTAAGCTTTCTTAAAGTATCTATTCTATTTAAGGTATCTTTAAAGAAGTAAATAAGTACTGAAATATATATGCAGATAGAGAGAGAGAGAGAGAGAGAGAGAGAGATACAGAAACCTAAGAGTCTGCTGTGCAGGTTAGCTTCTTGCTCTCTTTTCTAAAAGTCACAGTGAATGCAGCATCTGTGTGCGTTACAAGCATTACCCTCAGTCCAGCACAGGTACACACGAGAGGTCAGCCTGCAGGTTGCGGAGGCAAAGCAACTGCTCTGGCTGGATGTGAAGAGCCAAGACAGAAGTTGCTGTCAGGGAAAAGATACACAGAGGGGATGAAAAAGACGGAGTGTGCTTCCGACCTTCACAACTTCTAAGCAAGCGGAGATGAGGTTGTGGAAGAAGCAAATAAGCTGTTGATCTAGAAGCAGCCTGAAGATTGTCCTTAAGCAGGGCCTTGCATTCTTCATTTTTACAGCATTGCTTGCCTTCAAGTGCACGACGATGATTTTATGAACTTTCTACCACTACAGAAATGCACCGGATTCTTTCACAAAACTTACGGGTGGTACTTGGCAATATTGGTCAGCATTCTCTATTTCCTTCTTCATCTCAATTCTCTTTTGGCCTGTGAAGCTTTCCAGATCAGAGGAGAAGATCCACGGTAATACGGAGCTTTGGATACTGCAAAGGAAACGAAGAATCCTACTGACAACTCTTTTCAACCTCGCCTGCAAGCATCACAGAAAAGAACACCGAAAGAACACCGCTTTATCATGGGAAGCATAAATTGGAGCATAGGTGTCCTATAGCTGAAGCGAGGTGAAGCAGGTTCCACACAAGGTGAAGGAGCACACCCATAAGCATTTCCATAAAGCCGTGTTTTCAAACAAAGGGTTAAGATTTAGATTTTCTTACAAGTGAAGAATGAAGAAATAAAAGAAAAAGAAAATTACCAGGACATCCAGTTTTCCTCTAGCTTGCTTTGCTTCTTTCCGAATCTGAGTCTGGAGTGACAGTCAGGGAGCAGCGTTGTGCAGAAATGCCAAAGCCTCCCCAGCTGGTTGTACCTTCATCAGCAAGGGCTTTGATACTGCTGCCTCCTCAGCAACATCAGCCATTTCCGAGGAAAGCTGGTGTCCATCAGGTCAAATAGGAATGGGAAATCCCTCTTGCCACAACTTCACACTCACACCAGAGTTGGCAGGACAGGCCGATGGACAGAGAAGCGTCTGCAAGAGTGTTAGAAAACAGACTTTAGATTTCCGTCAACCCAGGAAGAATTACTTGCTCATCCCTTCAAAGTGAACTCTGAGTAGAAGGAGGGGATCCCAAGCTGCATTCCTGACATCTATGCTGCAAAGTCATCCAATGGGACATGTTACTGGACCAGCCTGTTACGAACAGAAACAGGACTTTGAGGTTATGCTGTTGGATTAGAATTAAGCTCAAAGAGTTAGTCCTTTGACGTGTTTTTGTTTGCAAGTGTTTTCACTGCTTCCCAGACAATGTCTCCAGCAAGCTAGCTGCTTGCTTCATTTGTTCTGTTCTGTTCTGTTCTGTTCTTTTTGATTCTCTTTTGTTTTGTTTTCTCAGCCAGGATTCTTAGAGAAATGAGATTAAAGTGATCATATTGTATGTCCACCCATCCCTCCCTCCCCTTCGCTTGTCCAGAGCTTTTACCTCGTCCAGCAGCTTGAATGAACTCGGTCCTAGGCGCAGTTGTGTCCAAGCCATTCTGTTCCTAGACGTGTTGTGAGAACAGACAGCTAAGTAGTGGGGAGGGGACGTGCTGCTGTCTGCAGTGTGACCTCAGCGCTTACCAAACAGTAGGGAATACACAGAGAAGGGCCTTAGGAGAACTTCAAGCCCCAGATACGTTTTATGTGGAAACCATATTTCCCAAGATAACACTGGACACAACTGCATAATCAAAAGGGATTCATTTCTTGGTTCATTCAACTCCTAGGTTTTAGTTTTAAAACATGTCTGTCTTGGCTTAAAGCACTCTTCCAATCTCTATTTCCAGTTCCTAGGATTTCCTGAAATAGCTCATCCCATTTTTTTCTTTGTACACTCTCCCAGCCTCTTTGTTTTCCTCTCCCCAAGAAACTTAGCACTGCTCTCTTCATACTTGACAACTAGATATGGAGCTGTATCAGCCAGAAGGAAGTTTCCTTCACACTTTCTGCTTCTTACGGTATCTGGGCTCTTACCTTTACACTTACTCACCCTTCCTACATTAGCACAAAGAAAGCTGTTTGGGAGATCTGATGTCTTGTTTTCCAGAAACTGCCCTGAATCACCTTTACGAGAGCTGTCCCACGCTGCGAGCACAAGTCTTGCAGTCTGGCCAGATATTTGCCTTCTAAGTCAATAACCAAATCTGTTACAAAGGTAAGAACATGTAATTAATGGAAAGGAAATCCTTTTATCCTTTTATTTTGATCCAAATTCACTTTTTTTTTTTTTTCTAGACCAAGAATGAATCGTGGAGAACCACCAAAACTCAGGTGAGAAATGAAATGACAAATGTTAAGGTCAGGCAGCTTGCCCACTGCCATTGCTACCCTGAAAGCAGATGGAGTGCATCTTCATACGCCACAGCCTGAGACACTAGTCAACAGGCCAGCCCGTGTGAGGAAGTCCATTGCTGCCTGAATTTTAACATGACAGGGGGACTCTTAAGCCTCTTGTTTATGCTTTAGTACTTGCGGTCTATGGGAGGACCACAGCACACTCTTCTCTGTCTCCCCTTATTTGTTGATCGTCTGTAGGAAGAAGAGAACGTGCAGAGGCCCTCACCCGTACATTGGGTCTGTTCTCACTCTGTGCAGCTCCATCATTGAGCAAAGTACCAACCTTGAGGCTTCTGTAAGGACTTGACACAAACTACAGAATACTACAATGAAGCATTCACAACAAAACCACATTTTTTTCCTCAGCCAAGCATCAAAACACTTACAGAAGGGCATGGTCCCTCTCTGTGCACCTCAAGGGGAGATCCACAAATCCTCACGTGGTTTCATCGCATCCAGCACCCTTCTCTGTGCCTCCCAGCTAAACGTGCACAGAGGCAGCTGTTGCCAAAGTGCTGTGGTGACACAATTCAGTTCTGTTTCTGAAGTCATCACCGCAGGCGCCTCCCAGTGACGGCACAACACTCTCTGTTGCTAATGCGTCTGTCTCAGAAACAGCTAGGGAAGTACCACTATGCCCAAACTGACTTGAATTAGAGTAGTTCCCAAATTATTCTCTGCTCCCCTACATCTGTGGAAGGTGGGTGATCAATCTTTTCCTTGAGAAAGGACTACAGAGCAAAAGAGCTTGATTCTGAGACGTTGCCCGTCCTTGTAGAGCAGTTCACCTTTGATTTCCATGTCAGAAAAAAGAAGGTGAAATCAACAATTCCCTTCCTCTGAGCTGGGAATAGGAAAGAAGCCCAATTCTCCAGGAAGCCTTCAAAAGGAAACTCTGCATTTCTTTGTTAAACACCTTGTTTAATTTCTTGAAAGAAATCTTTCCCAGGACTTTGCAACTGCGGTGGTTCAAAGCGGGTGGGCAGCCGAGTTCCACCACGGCCGCTCTCTCACTCCCCCTCCTCAAAGGGAAAGGGGGAGAAAATACGATGCAAAGGGCTCCAGGGCTGAGATAAGGACAGGGCGATGGCTCAACAAGTATCGTGACGGGCAAAGCAGACTCAGCAGAGTGACCCTCAGGGTCCCTCCCTGCCCCTGCTCCCCGTGGGGTCCCTCCCATGGGATGCCGCCCTTCCCCAGCTGATCCCACACGGGCTGCCCACAGGCAGCAGCTCCTCAAGCACTGCTCCCACACGGCTCCGTCCCACGGGCTCCATCCATCCATCCATCCATCCCCCAGGAGCAAACTGCTCCAGCACGGGTCCCCCACGGCTGGGCGGCAGCTCCCCCCAGCCCCCCTGCTCCTGCGGGGGCTCCTCTCCATGGCTGCAGCTGCGGCCCGGGGCCTGCTCCTGCGGGGGCTCTCCACAGGCCGCAGCCTCCTCCAGGCCACAGCCACCTGCTCCACCGGGGGCTCCTCCACCCACAGGGGGGCAGCAGCGTGGAGATCTGCTCCATGGGGGACCCATGGGTGCAGGGGGACAGCCTGCTCCACCAGGGGCCTCTCCCTGCACAGCCCGCAGGGGAACTGCTGCTGTGAGCCTGGAGCACCTCCTGCCTCCTGCTGCACTCACCTTGGGGGCTGCAGGGCTGCTTCTCACTCCTTGCTCTTCCAGCTTCTGTTGTGCAGCAGTATTTCCCCCTGCTTACATCTGCTCTCCCAGAGGTGCAAACAACATCGCTTATTGGCTCAGCTCTGGCAAGCGCCGGGGCCCTTTTGGAGCTATCTGGAGCTGGCTGTTGTCTGGCCTGTTCTCACAGACGCCATCCCTGCAGGCCCCTGCTACCAAACCCTTGCCACGTAAATCCGATCGAAGTGTATGCAGCAATTACAAAGCCGCTGTGCTTTGGGCTGTCACGATCCTTCTGCAAGTGCAGGGGAGGTGCAGGGTTGCTTTGCATTTCCAAAAGGAGGAAGAAAGCCTCCAACCCCACTGGACCTCAGCCACTTGCAGGATCCAAGCAACGCTCCCCACTTTCAGTTATCTCCCTCCCATGCACACAGTGGGAGCAAGGTTGAACAAGCACATTTTTGAAAATGTTTATCTTAATGAAGAATAAAAGAAGTCTACAACACCCAATCCCTCTGTGCACCCAAGGCAAAAATCGTGGACTATTCTGCCTCAACACTATTTTCAGACCCAATTTGTCAAGTCATCTAGCAGAGGATTTCTCTCTTGTTCACTCACTAGCTTAGTAGAGCACCAGTTTACATAGGTGCTGGAGCAGATTCCTCAACCATCTGAAGGGACTTGATCCCAGAAAAGTTCAAAACTGCAGATGACTCATGATTTTGTGGTGAAGCATCTATTAAATGAGAGCTGTTCCGCTTAGGGCACAGTGAGACAGTGTGAGAAGAACCCTGTATCTCACTGATTGAGGCTTTATAACTCTACAGAATTGTCAGTCAACAATAAATGGAAAGTGCAGGAGATATGTTCTTTCTTCCTCCTTTCCCTGCCATACATTAGCAGAGAGATTGTGGTGGGATATAGGTTCAGAGCCTCACAGAAGAAGGATTTGAACCCAGGCTCTCCACAGTCTGCACCACTGCCTTCCTGATGGCTTTTGACTATTTTATTTTATTTTATTTTATTTTATTTTATTTTATTTTATTTTATTTTATTTTATTTTATTTTATTTTATTAGTATTATTATTCTTCTTTTTCTGGGTGGTGTCTAAGTCTTGGGGGGAAGAACAAACTGTGGGAGGAGGGAATGCTACTACTGTCTGTGACAGTGGTGATTTCTGGACAGTGTTAGCAACAGAGCTTCTGCAGAGAAGAGAAAATGCCAGGCAGTCTCTGTTGGTATTCCATGTACTGAGTACTGAGTGCAGTTTTGGGCTCCACAGTATAAGAAAAAGACATAAACCTGTTAGAGAGTGTCGAAAGAAGGGCAACAAACAAGAGGGTCTCTTTTAACAGGGGGATTGAGGTTTGTGGCAAGGTTTTGGTAGCAATTTAGGGGCTGCACTGTGCTGGACACAGCAACAGACGCACCATAAGCCAAAGTCAGACAATAAGCCAAGGTGTGTTCACGTGTGGTTTACTGTGGTTTAACGTGTGGTTTACGTATAGAAGAAAGTTTTTGCCTAGTGGTGAGTATACTGCAGATTTGCTGCATTGTTCTAAATTAAATAGCAAGATAAGTGATGGCATCGTAGGCTGGGAAAATATTTCTAGAGTATCAGCGCATTTTGAGCATCATTTTAACTGTTTATGCAAACATGAAGATTATTAAAATCAGTGTTTATTTATGTCTGTATGTAAACAGGTGATCATGTTGTATAGCATGCAGTAAATGGTTTGTGAATGCTGCTTGAAGAATGAAAAGAGTAAGTCAGCTCCACAAGGAATAAATGAATTTTGTTTATTTGTGCAATGCAGAGATTAGAATTAGACCAACAGCATGGAACCAAAGTCTTGCTGTGTGCCTTTTATCTGTAGGACAGTTCATGGAGGCTTCATCAGCCCTATCTGTTTTCTAGCACTCTGAAATGTCCTCTGTGGTGCTGCACCCAGTTGAAAGCCTGCACTGATTGTGCTGAACTTTCCTAACAGGAGGCACGGGTCCTTCGTCGGACGCTGGCTGGGGATGTATGCTGCGATGCGGGCAGATGATGCTGGCCCAAGCACTGATCTGCAGACACTTAGGGAGAGGTGAGTGCTGGTCCTGAGGGAACTTCGGTATTGTCTGCAGACGCTTCTTCGTAAGTACTCCATTAAAAGCACAAACCCTGAATTTATTAGTGAGACTTTCTTTGATGCCCTGGTAACAGTTCCTAATGAATCAATTCATATTCAGCTGGGTGAAATCATCCCAGACTGAAGCAGAGAAATAGGCATAGAAGGAGAACAAATGGGGAATCCTGTCGCCATTATTTTATAAACCTTTTAGTGTAACACCAAAGTTGAGGCCAAGGGAAAACCTGCCACCGTGGGACAGTGCTCTTACCCTTCTCTTCACTACTCACTTGTCAGCAGCACGAGGTCCAAACCCCCCTGGTGCAAGCTCTTAAGTGTGCATGTCACATCCCAGGATGCTGCCAGTGGAGTGTTTGGACTTTCTGTATGGATCTTATGTTGTTATTTAATGGGTGCTTAGAAATCCAACAAGGTCTAAACACAGCCTGTACTTTTAAATAATCTTGGAAGCTCAGAGATACTGGAATGGCTATCAACACGCAGCATGATCCGTCAGAATATGTTTGCAGTTGATGTTTTTGTTTTGTTTTATTTTCCCTGTTTTTACAATCTAGCCTATGATGATAAAGGGCAGCTTGATGATAAATAACAAGCTTGGAATTCTAGGAGCTCTACACAAAATGTAAATATTCGAGATGAATTGAAATGTCTTTTAACATCTCATTATAAAGCTTTCTGCTGTCTAGACATTTGATCAGTGTAATGAAAACGTCACCATTTTTTATTCTATATCAATTTTTCCTTTCAGATTGGCAATGGGAAAAACACAAAAAACAACCAGAAGAATATCACAGAATCCTACGATGCTTTCTCGACAGGAAGGCTTGCTGTTATTCAATCCACCAGATGGGTAAGAACAAACATAAACTTTCAGGTTTTTTCCACTGAAATTTCTACTGTGTTGAATCACTAATTTGCAGTATGTTAATTCATAATTTTAAAAAGTGGATGTGAAGACAAGGTGTATGCTTATACAAAAATAAAAAGGTATGCAGATGGGCGCAAAGACTAGTAGTACAGAAACATTCCCTGAGACCTAAATAAAGCCATGTACTAGAATGTAGCTCTTGATAAACTCTGTAAGCCTTGGGTACCAGAGTCAGTAATGTTAGAATAGACAGTCTTGTAGCTTATTGCTGTAATTTGTAATAAAGGGCACTAACATTTGTTAACTTGTAATTCTCATTGTAGTTTAGAAGCCTTTTGTTTATTAAAGAAACTGGCACTCCCTAAGTTTTGAAAAGAGCATAGATTGAGAAAATAATTGTTATTGCTAAATACAGATTGCAGTTACTCTAGAATGTTTGACAGTCACAGTATTTACTGTATATTGTTCCCACATTCTTTATGGTCTCATTTTTCTTTGATTTTGTGTACGTGTGTCTTTTTTTCACTGTGAAAACAGCACAGGTGGGTGTTGGAGAGGGGAAGTCAATTGGAGAATGGTTTGGACCAAATACAGTTGCTCAAGTACTAAAGTAAGTGAGATCATACCAGTCTCATTCAGAACGTACTCCCCTGGGGCAGCCAAGAGAAGGCCCAGGCAGAGTTTTGAAGGCTGCATCTCCCCCTGTCCCACAGTCAGGAATGTACTTGCCATCTATTTACAAGTGCAGCATGGAATGTCATGCCACAGCTCGGTGTGCAGGTACTGAGTTGGGAATGGGTGACCTCTAAATTTTAATAAAGGAAGAGCCTGAGGAGAAGAAACTGCAGGAAAGTCTCCTGCTATGCCGTCTGCATGCCCTCACCAGTCACACCACAGATGTATATTCCTTTCTGCACAGTGGCACAGCTCTGGCAGGTCGAGAGTGCCACCGTGTAGGTCGGAGTGGTGGTGTGAAACATCAGAGAGAAGCCATCTCGGCTGAGGAGGGAACTGAGCTGCAATTCCTCCCTTTCTGAGCAGCAGTTCTGCCAGCAAGGCTACTGGATAAAGATGGGCAGCTCCTCATAGTCTGGGAGCCACACTGAAAGGAACTGAGGCTGCTCAGTTCTCCAGGGGTACGTGGAGGTGTCTTACCTCAGGCAGGGGCTAGGCTACAGGTCCTGCGAGCTCAGCAGCAAGTCTTTGACACCCTGGAACAGGCACATGATCTGAAGAGGGAGGGGAGCTGAAGCATGCCCTGGACTCCAGATCTTTCATGGCCAAGTTTTTCATGGTGAAACGCTCACCCCCATTTCTTTCTGGCTTATTTGAAACAGCTAATTCTGCCAGTGCAGCTTAAGAGTGTAGCTCCCTTCCCCAAAGGTTTGGATTTTGCAGAAGTGGACATAAAACTGTGTGCTGCTGTCTCCCACTGAAGTTTTGGTGCCCCAAACCCTTAGCTGATTTAGCTTTTAACGCCCCATTTCTGCTGTGCACGCAGGCTCAGGCAGAAGTAATTCCACTGAATTCAGTGGAATTTCTTAAGCAAAAAGTAATCTGCAAAACTGGCATAGGAATTTTTTTCTTTTCCAGATGAGAAAAGACACAATTGGGCAAGAACCCAGTGCAGAGACTGTTGAGTGCAATAAAAAGTAATAAACTTGATGTAGTTGAACTGTTACTGTCACTGCACTTAGCAGTAAGACAAAACAGTTTGCACATGGTGCAGCGCATATGTTTTTCCTGGTACCACTCAGTACCTATTTTTCTAAAGATATTAAACATTTAATGTTTAAAGTTTTCTTTTTCTTACATGGAGACTTTAAAAAATGCAGAAAGGATGTTTTTTCTTAAGAAAAAAAAAATAAATAAATGGTTCTGAGTGTAAAGCTACCCTTTTGATCCAACTAGTTTATATTAATTAGTACCTTAATGTTTTCTAGGAAGCTTGCTTTATTTGATGAATGGAATTCATTAGCAGTTTATGTATCTATGGGCAATACGGTGGTCATTGACGACATCAGGAAGTGACACCTCATCAGTTTTCTGGTAACAGTTTCTGATTTGACTCCATTTGCCAGCATGTATCTAAACATGAACAAATACTTGGGGGGCCATGGGTTTGTCTTGCAAGGGTAAGAAGAGGGAAGAAGGACATACAAACTCAGTTGTGTTTTTTTGATCCCTGATGCCAACTTCGTGCTCACATCACTGGATGTGAAGAGCTCCTTGAAGAATTTCTACTGTCATCATTGCTGCCATTTCATTTCTCTGGCGTTTTATAGGCAAAGCTTGACACTATTAATAACATTAATAGGACATGTCACTGCAGTCTTAAATTGTCATCCCCCAATCATTGATCTAACGTCTCACTTGGACGTGCCAGCACATACTGTCTGCTAGAATTACTTCTACTAAATAGCTGTAATTGCCATGCCCGGCTCGTTTTGTCTTGGGTGCCCTATAAAGATCCCTGGCAAACTAGCTTAATTCACTACTGAGAGGAAGATCTGCTTTGTGTTCCTCTGTGCGTTGACTGATTTCTAGTTTTATTCCCGCAGAAAAAATGTGCTGGTCCCCTCCTCAGAGCAGCAGCGCGTCCCACAGCAGTGCACATTTGCACAGAAGTGCTCTTGGCCGAAGCAAGAAGGCAGGAGGACTCTGCACAGGCTGGAAAGCCCTCTTGCTTATTATACCTCTACGACTAAGGATAAATCACATAAATCCCGTATATATTGATGCATTTAAAGTAAGGTTTTCTTTCAATTCATTGCTCGTTACTGTCAAATAAGTTTGGGTATCTGTGATGTCAGTAAAGAAATGAATTACAATTTCCTTTATTCCTTTTGAACTCCTAGGAATGCTTTAAGATGCCACAGTCTTTGGGAGCATTAGGAGGGAAACCAAATAATGCCTTTTATTTCATAGGATTTTTAGGTAAGGAAAAACGAAACTTATTCCAAATGTGCAGATGATCAAAAGAGAACATTTTTTGAAGGGGAAATAGTAAGGGGTCTAAGCGTGAACCTCTAGAAGTAAAGAAAGATGAGAATAGAATAAAATAAATGAAGAAGCATATCTAAAAGAGTTTAGAAACAGTATGAGATGATCCTTAACAGGAGCAGAAAGTTAACAGCAAAGCTAGGTGTAAAAATAAGTGATGACATCAACAAGAGCAACATACTGAGAATAGCTGATAGCATTTGACAAGTGTATTGGTCAAATGTCACTTTTATTTTCTTGTATTTCAAAACTGTTTCTGATAGCAGTATCTTTTTCACCTTTTGCATACCTTCTGTTATTAAGTATTGCTCTAATTAATTTAAAATGCATTCCTTCAGATTTCACCCCACTTTGGGCCAAAATTTTGCAACCCTATTTTGTCCTTTTGTAAAACCTAACCTGTTTTAGTTAGGCTTTTTTGTTCCAATTTCTGAATGAATGCCTAATGGGATTACAGATTGCATCTGTGAACATCCTGTACCTTTTAATCTGTCAAATGTTAGTGTTTACAACACTTGAGATTTAAAAAAAAAAAAAAAAAAAAAAAGTACTGGATCTCACATGGAAAAATAAAAGTATGTGACAAAGATAGAACATAACCAACCAAAAAATTACAGTAATAGGTGACAATAGGAAGTTATACTAAATACCCTGTGGGAAACGCTGTGTCTAAACCTTCTGATTCTCTTAAAGAATCCCTAGCTGGAAAGTCTAGATTATACTGACTGCAATGGCAATCTAATTTCTATTTTACAGTTCTGGACCAAGTGCTTATTAATGTCACTTGCTTATTTTTAACATACGGCTTTTATCCATCCAGGCAATGAGCTGATCTATCTGGACCCTCACACCACTCAAAGCTTTGTAGATTCAGAAGAAAATGGCACGGTTGACGATGAGAGTTTCCACTGCCAGGAAGCCCCACATAGAATGAAGATCATGAATTTGGACCCTTCAGTAGCTTTAGTAAGTGTCAGGAAATCTTGAATGCATGTACTTTATCTCAAAGTAATGTCTCTCTACATTGGTAAGGGCAGCAATGCATCTCCTTGAACAGAACCAAGATCACAAAGCTGTCTTCTGTGATCAACACATAGTAGTTTGTACATAACTACATGGAGAATCTTAGGGCAAGTGGGGAGCTGTCTGTACTGTAGGAGCTCGCTTTGTTTTCTTTACTGAGCAGCTTTTACTTCTTTCAAGAGGCATTATAATGGTCAGAGCAAGGAACTGAAACAGGTTTACGTGTTTTATTCTATCACTACTTTATGTTTGGTCACCTCTAGACAAGTTACTTAAACTTACTTTCTATCATAAGTTGAAAATGTTTAAGTGGAATTATTGTATTTCACCCCAAATTACAAATACAAATGTATTATTTGTAATTCACCCAAAATGTCATGGGGGTACTGTGGTATTTGAAAAAATTGGATCTGATCCCATGCCAGTATCCTGTGATTGGGTGATTGGCAGTTGTCACCAGTGGGATGTGTTTCTAAAGCTTTAAACAATCTGTAAAGATACCGGTATCTGTCATTCATTCACATACCTGTTTTTTAATACTGCTGCTTTTTAGAAAGTTTTTTTGTTTTGTTTTAATACTTAACTACGTAACTGTGCAAAATGTGGCATGATGCAACGAGACAGACAAAATCATAATGAAGAGCAAATATTTTCAGTATAGATACCAGAATGGAAATGTTCCTTAGGTGGTCCATCATCTACAAGTTTTCAGCTTCTGCTGATACCTGGACTGTAGGAACTGGGTGGCGCTCCATGGAGGAGCACACAGGAGCTGCTGCTATTTTTTGCTTGACTATTTCGTTAGGGGTTTGCAGGGCCTTGTTCTCCCCGTGGGTTCTCTCCCTAGAGCTGCCACATATTTGGAGTCTTATATCTACTGATCGTACAGGGCATTACTGTATCAGAGGTCAAACCGCCTTACCTGCTGGTACCACATACCTACCATCTGCAAAGGTAAAACTCTGTGTGTTTGTTTTTTCCCCTAAGGGCTTCTTTTGCAAAGAAGAATGTGATTTTGATAACCGGTGTAGTCTTGTACAAAAGGTAAGAGTGGGAACTTAGCATCTCGATTTGTTCTTTATAAAGTCTGGTTTTTATTGTCTGTTTTTTGTAAAATTTTCCTTTGCATTTTCCTTTGTATACAAATTGTATGAGCCATGGAGAAGAATGCATTAAAGCATCAGGGTAAGGCAATACTACTGAATTGCTAATTGGAAATTGTTCAGCACTTTACCAGCCACAAACCCTGCCAGTTGGAAAATGGGTGTAAACATCCACACTTGAAGGTGTTACTGGGTGACACTTGCTTTTAACTTCTAATTCTCACTAAATGACTAAGGTTTAACTGCCATATTGTAGTGATGTATCAATGATTTGCTTCCTGATCCTTTTTTATTGTTTGACATAGTAGATTGCGTGTTCTAATTATGACTGTTAGTCCCTGCTATCTTAAAGATCTGATTCTGTAAGTGCTGCAGGCTTCTAGCTCCTGCTGATCTAGGGAGAACAGAAGGTGCTGGCTGCCACAGGAAACAGACTTGAAGATGTTTCTGCATGCAGCTGTTAAGCTAAGCACCAGACGTCTGAATGTAAAGTACCATCAACCTCTAAGGGCATTTATTTAAAAAAAAAAAAATCATCTAAGGAAAACAGTTTGTAAATAACTGAAATACAGGACAGAAGGTAACTTCTCTTTGAAGAGGAATAGCGTTTGGCTTCAGGAACACCTTTTT
The DNA here is from genome assembly GCF_047663525.1 of Anas platyrhynchos. NCBI lineage: Eukaryota > Metazoa > Chordata > Aves > Anseriformes > Anatidae > Anas > Anas platyrhynchos. The sequence goes on from NC_092595.1 coordinate 28,954,238, forward strand.
TCCTGACCAAAACCTGTCCTTCAAAATCTGATGCGTTTTTTTTTTTTTTTCCCCTTTGGAGGAGCTGATAGATCTGTCTTTTGTGCTATTGATCAACAGAAAACTTGAGGAGAGTTCTATGCAAGCAACTTTCTTTTAAAAAGCAGAAAATATTGTACATTCCTAGTGTGCTTGCTACGTGTAAACAAAATTACAGGTTTGCAGATATCAAAGCTGATATCAAAAGATGATAAGACTGATAATTTGTAGTACAGTTCAAGAGATCTGTCTTCCAGATGTGTTTTAACTAGGGATGTATTACAGAGACCATGGTGCTTGGATTTCACAGTATGTCTGTATAAAGACTTTTTTTTCCTGATGGACATGCGTAATTAAAAAACACTTTCAATTAAGCAGACACGTTTTGTGTTTGAAGCGTCTCCCGAGCCAGCTTTTAAAATGAAAGCATTCTGTCCTCAGGAGATTCTAAAGCAGCAGAGTCTACGGATGTTTGAGCTGGTCCAGAAGCACCCGCCACACTGGCCTCCTTTCATACCTCCAACAAAACCAGAAGTGACAACCACAGGAGCAGGTAAGGCACCGATTAAAAGCCTAATTGTGCAATGTTATGTTCCTCGTTAGCAAATAAAAGAATAATCACAGGTAGAATAACTATCCTTTGTGAGTGTCAAGCAATATATAGCAGGCATGTATCCAAACAAGCCATACAATTGCTAGCACAGATTTTTTTTTTCACTCTTACAAAGTACTTTTCTGGAATGCGTCTTTCAAAGTTTTTTTTTTTTAAGTGAACAAAATCAGGCATGTCTTTAGAAGCATTTTTTTCTTTATCTTTTTTTACAGAACTCATTGAATCTACTGACAAGCTATTTGAATTGGAAGAAGAATTTGAAATCCTGAGTGTGTGAAGGAAACTGTGGTGACTCTTCTGAGTGTTGAATATATTGGTAATATTATTGCATTGACTTAAACAGCCATGTTAGCCCCGAAGTGCCTGAAATTATGGATAACAGAGCACAGAAATCTAGTAGCATCCAAAACTCCAAGGGCAGTTTAACACACAAGCTTCCCCGGATGGAAAGGCAGTAAGAGATCTTGTGATAAGATGCTTAAAGGGAATCTCTTTTTAACGTACCTTACCTGGAGACAAACGGGCCTTTGAGATTAAGGCAAAAATACATGTATCACTGGGCACCATGTTTGGAGAAAGGGATAACCCAAATGGATATTTCTTGCTCTCATATAATAATGCAATAGTTTAGTTCTTCAAGCAAAACAGTCTTCAGTTCAGGAGGATGTTTACTTCTGTTCCCTCCTGTGGGCTGCGTCATAGGAAAAATACATTGTCTTGTTTAAAAGATTGACTGGATCAGGAGAAAATTGTTTCCTTGTTAAATATTTTAACATGTATTTGAGCAACCAGACTTTATTACAAAAATGTTTCTGTAAAAGGAACTATGTCTAATGGACACATTTTGCAATAGCCTTCCTGTTTCTGGGAGACCTCAAGAGGAACAGGAGCCTCAAATAGTTGATACAGATCACAACCACTGTTATAGTTATGGTATATTTCACCTTGACCTTAAAATTCAAATGATTAAAACTTAGGTTATTTCTTTCCGAGTTAAAACGAGTCAAAGGTGGTTTAACTGTACCTTATTTATTTTAGAATAGATTTACACAAGTTTCTCTGTTACAGCACTTTATCTGTGCATCTAATAAATTTCTTAAGCTTTTCTTAGGTTGTATGCTGCTATGTTTGGTTAATTTGTGTGAACTAAATATAAACCAGGTTATCTTAAAACTTAATATAGAAGCGTACACAGATTACTGAATTGTTGCTTTTTGACTTCTTGCCTTTTGAAATCTGTTTTGGTAGAAGTGCCTTAACCCTACAGGTTTATCAGAACAGCCTGGGCAGTTTTATTTCTAAGGCAGAGAATCTCTCTCTAGCAGCCATAAGAAAAACAGTTCAGAATAAAGAAAGGCAAAGATTTTTAATCCATGCTGAAGTTCCTTTTCACTATCAGACAGTCCCCCTTGTGGTCATGTTGTCATGCTAGTGTCATGAACATGAACTGCAGACTTTCATCTTCACCAGTAAATGACAACATAGAGAAATACTGAATATTGTCTCCTCTCACTTGCACCTCTCGATCAGGGCCACTGTTTTTTCAAACAAAAGAGTTAACGAGATCCTATTGCATCTTGTTTAATGTTTATTAACTACAGTTTGGAAACCACAAACGTAGAAAAAAAATATCATTTCCTTATTTTATTAAAACATATATAAAACATATATAAAACATATATAATATATATATATAACACATATTGTGTTGTAAAGCCCACAATTCCATACCAATGACAACAAAAAAATCATCTAATTGAGCATGCAGTTTTCATTAACCTGTTTTTTGTTTCTTTTTTTTTTTTACAAATACCCAACAACACATACACGTGTTGTGTTGTGTTTTTTTCCATCATTTCTCACTGAAGCAATACCCATCCCGTATCAGATCTGTGTCATTACTCTAAGTTTTGTTCCTAATGTACTTGAAAAACTTCTTAACTCTATTGATTGCAACAGTGGACTTTTTTCCCTCCGATCTTAACTCCATTTATCAATTACTTATTCTCTTAAAATCCTGCTTTTAAGAGATGGTTGGGTATTCACCATCTCTCACTTTTATTTATAGATTTTCTTTTCTTTTTCAGTAGTTCAGCCCTAGTCAACTCGGAGGTGGGCAGCAGCAGCTTCTATGGAGCACCTATGCTGGAAAAAAAAAAAAAAAAAAGTTGAGCCTTGAGGGAAAAGGAAGGTGGGAGAGCCAGATGGGGCAAGAGGAAGGGAGGTGGTTTGACCAGGACACCTTGAGGGTCTGGGAAGAGAAGAAATGGATGGGTGCTTAAGAAATGAGCAGCATCACAGCCTACATACGGAAGAATTGTGACGAGCAGTTTAGAAATGTGAGCGATTGGTGGTCTTGTGTTGATCGGCAGCTGTGCTCCATGGTTATAGCTGTAATTTCAGCAGTTTACTGTGTAAGCCGCATGTTGCCACTTCCTTGATCAAGGCAAATGCTGTTCAGTTGCAGGGAAGAGGGGCAAGACTCAGGGAAGAAACGGAACGGAGAAAAACTGTACACTGTGGATATGCACACGTAGCCATAAAATCAGTGCTGGACAGAAAGAGAGAAAGAGAGACAGAGAGACAGACAGACAGAACGAAAGGAGGGAAGGAAGGAAGAAAGGAATGAAGGAAGGAAGGAAGGAAGGAAGGAAGGAAGGAAGGAAGGAAGGAAGGAAGGAAGGAAGGAAGGAAGGAAGGAAGGAAGGAAGGAAGGAAGGAAGGAAGGAAGGAAGGAAGGAAGGAATGGAGGGAGGGAGGAAGGTAAAGGGAGAAAGAAGGAATACCCCACACTCATAAAAGTGAGAAAGATCCAGGTGTAAAAGAACGTAAAAGAAAGACAACTGTCATGTTGTGGTCTGATAGTTTCTGGGAGAAAGCAGAAACCCAGCAATTCTGTCTTTCCTACTCCTCCAAACCAATTCTGTTGACAACTCTGAATGCTTCCAGCTAGAAAAAAAAGGAAGCATGAAGTGGAGGGCTCCTTGCCATCACTGTATTTCTGGAGCAGATTTCTGGATAGTCCCCGCAGCCAGCTGTAGGGCCTGTGCCAGGCTTGGAGTGGCTGCAGGGAACATGCCAGGGGCTCGAGGTGCTGCAGGGAACATGCCAGGGGCTGGAGGGGCTGCAGGGCGAGTGACACGGGTTTGAGGGGCCTCAGGTCCCAGCGCAGTGGTTGAAGTCGATGCAGGGAACATCAGAGTTGTTGGAGGGGCTGCAGGTAAAATGCCAGGGGTTGCGGGGGCTGCAGGGTGCTGAGTCACAGCTTTGCATCAGGTCAAGACGCATTTTCCTAGAACCATCCATTTCCTCCTGAAGGGGCTGAATAGCATGGAACGGTCTTCAAAATGCACAGAGCAGACCCCAGCAAACGTAGGGATGCTGCTAGCAAGTAGGGAACTTTTTTGTTGATGTTGTTAACATTGTTTCACGACAATAGATGCAAACATGTATCTTGAGTTGAGGGCAAAGGTGACCTTGGATCTGAAGCACACAGGCGTTCACTAATGTCCCCCCATCCGGAGTGAATCCACAACGACTCGGAAGGAAAACTAAAGTCCAAAGCAGTGCACTGGGATAAAGAGAGTTTAATAGGGTAGAAAAGGAATAAAAACAATATAATCAATATTAATATTTATAATTTATAATATAATAACGTATAAAAATTGTTTAATTAATAAGATTAAATAATAATCATCATAATTTTATAGTAAGAAAACAACGCCATACTGTACAACACAGTCAATAAAGTGGATTGAATGCAATAAAAATAAAACCCATTTATCCCATCCCAATGAGTTCCTATCCCCATCATCACTTCCCATCCCACTGATCATTTCCTATCCCAACAACGTCCCAGTTCTGATCCCAAGGCTGAATTCCCAACTCCCACCCACCCATCCAGCCAGCCATGCACCCATTTTCTGCATTTTCAGGTCACAAGACTCTGATGAAGGCCACCTCAGCCTTTTCCCCCCCAAAAAAAGCTGCTCTTTATTGTGAAAAACTTCACTTTTGCACAACACTGCAGACCCAGCCAAGATGGTCCTGCAAGACAAGGTGAAAGAAACATACAAAACCCATATGGAGGTAAATTGGTTCATCTAAACAAATTCCTACCACGAAATCCTGATCCTCAATCTCAGCACCGATGAAAAAAGAGGATACAGTTCCCTCCTCCAAGGTCCCTCTCTGCCCCTGCTCCCCGTGGGCTCCTCTCCATGGCTGCAGCTGCGGCCCGGGGCCTGCTCCTGCGGGGGCTCTTTTTTGCACCTAAGTGCTGTTAACCATCCCAGGCATTTGTTGTTCACATGGTGAATAAGTGCTGTTTTGGATTTACAGAGATAATCTGTAGATTTGGTTCCAAAGGGGTTCAAATTCAGGCAAGGCAGTGAGAGCTTTGCGGGCTGCAGGAGAACCAAAATGCAGGAACTGTCAGGGCTCATCCTCACCCGTGACCAACTCTCATTTGGTCTTCTTTGGAGAGAAAGCCAAGCCAGCCAGATGGCTTCCACTACTTCTATGGGAGTGACATTGGGATTGATCTTTAAAATGAAATGAAGCAGAAGGCTGTGGGTTCTCCAACCTTCAAGATATGCAGCACTTGGCTGGGAAGGTTTCTTCCGTTCCTATGGATTTGAAGAATTAGGGCTGAAAGAAGCAGCAGGACCCTAGGGCCATATTCTGTCATCTCTATGGAAACTCCTGACGGGAATTCCCTCCCTACTGGTGTCAAACTGCAGGCAGGCAAACGGGTGTGGTCTCCTCTCTGTGCAACTCCCCAATCCATGGTGTCTCTTTGCATGTGTGAAATTGCATGTGTATAGGGGGTGTGGTGGCAGAAGAGTGAAAGCCTCTTCTGATGGCTCCTAAAGCTGTGAGTCTGACCCTTCTGTGACTGTGCTGAAAGCGATCCTGGGGATAGAAGGGAGAGTGATCCAGCTGCACATCATGAGACGGGGAAGAGACAGAGGCTCTGGCGTGCACTGCTGACTGGTTTGCCTCGGTGGGGTTGGAGTGAGGAAGCTGTACCCTCCTCTGTTAGCACAAAGGAGAGGAGTTATTCCACGCTATTTGTCCTCCTCTGTGTATGAATGGACAGACTGCACAGTTGGTTAAGGCCGTAGCTACTGAAGACAAGAACTCGATTGTCTGCTGCTCTTCAGGCAGAAGGCAGAAGGAATCAAGAGACAGGACTGGCTCTGTCTGCATACTGCAGTAGACGCACTTTTTTGCATCTTCTGTGCGTGAAAAAGTATGTTTTAATTGATAAGAATCCCAAGGGCCTAGAAATACTGCAGTTTTAGGATAAATCTGGTATAAACTGAGTGTCCTGAGGATTTTGAGTACTCCATTTCCGTGGCCAGACCAACAGAAACTCCAGGGCAATAGGAAACACAACTTTCTCTCTCTTATCCTAAATTTCTCCACTTGTTATCTCCTGACCAGCAATTTACAGGAAAGTTACAGGAAAGTGAGGGAAAATATTTGAACTATTTATACACCAGTGCAGGTGGTGCCATGTTAACTTCACTCTTTTGCAAGATCTTGTTTGCTAACAGCAAGTTATGGCCCCTAGGGATGTTTTACCTTGAGGGAGGGAATGGGGGCACACCAAAACAAGTAGAACAAGCAAAATACTGTGGGGTGGAGCTGACAAAACAACAAACAAACAAACAAACAAACAACAAAAAAACAACTACCACCACAGACCACCCACTAGTGCCGTGCTTTTCATACTGAAGTGAGGAAAGAGCAGAGCATCCTTGCAGGAACTTCATGCCTCAAAACCCTCCTTTGTCACTCTTCCTGCACTTGTGTAACAGTTGCTTGCAGGTCTGTTTCCTTTCTTATTTCAGGACTGGAAGATGGCTTCATGGACAAAACAGACTTGGCTTGGGGAAGAGTAATTGAATTTATTGCCAACTGATCACAAAGTAGGACAGGGAGAATTTAAAAACTTTAAAACCAACCAACCAACCAACCAACCAACCAAACAGAAAACCACCTCACCACACTACCTCCATCCCAGGCTAAACCTCAGTCTTGATTCTTCTATCTATTTCCCACGGAGCAGTGGGGGGTGGTTGGAGGATGTTGGGGACTGGAGGTTGCAGGCTCTGCTGCTCCTTCATCGTATTTGGCAATTTTATTGATGGTAGCGCTCCTCACCCCTCCCATCCCCTCTTTTCCCTTCCCTCCACTCCCCTGCCCTCCCCTATGCTCCCTGTTCTTTCTGACCAACAGTATGATAGATTCGGGTGGGTGGTCAGCACGTGGGGCTACGGAGAGGACATGTACACAAAGATTTGGCTCCAGATCCAAAATGTCATGTATTTGGCAATTTTATTTATGGTAGCACTCCTCTCCCATCCCCTCCCCTCCCCTCCCCTCCCCTCCCCTCCCCTCCCCTCCCCTCCCCTCCCCTCCCCTCCCCTCCCCTCTTTTGATCCTCTCCCCACTTTTGCCTCCCCTCCCCTACACCCCCTCCCCTCCCCTCCCGTCTCCTCCCCTCCCCTACACCCCCTCCCCTATCCTCCCTGTCCCTATACTCTGCTACACTCCCCTCCCCTATACTACACTACACACTCCTACACTCCCCTCCCCTATCCTACCCTAAACTCCCGTTCGCTACACTACCCTACATTACCCTATGCCCCCCTCCCCTACACTCTCCTACACTCCCCTCCCGTATCCTACTCTACACTCCCCTAAACTCCGATCCCCTACACTACCCTATACTCTCCTATGCTCCCCTCCCCTCTAAAACGCTACCCTACCCTACCCTACCCTACCCTACCCTACCCTACCCTACCCTACCCTACCCTACCCTACCCTACCCTACCCTACCCCACCCTATCCTATCCTATCCTATCCTATCCTATCCTATCCTATCCTATCCTATCCTATCCTATCCTATCCTATCCTATCCTACCCTCCCCCTGCCCTCCCCTCCCCTCCCCTCCCTTCCTTTTATTCCCTCCCCTTCCCTCCCCTCTTGTCTTCTTCTCTCCTCTCTTCTTTCTTTCGGGTAACTTCAAATCGCTTCAGTCGTTCTCATAGCTCCTGTCCCTGGCTGATTCACGGGAACCCATCAGCAGCAACCAGAAGCGCTCCAGCTGCTGTGTCACTGGTCGAGCAACAGTCTCCAACTGGGAATCGCTGACTTCCTTGTGTGGCTCAGACAGGTGCCTTGCAGTTCCACCGTGGCCTGGACGTTTCCTCTTGCTGTGTCCCCACCTACAGCGCACTTCTGCTTAGAAGCAGCAGCAGGCTTTGCAAGGTGTCCCACTCCTTCCATTTTCAGTGGTTTAGCTTGGCTAGCCGGGTGGTGTCTGTCAATAGAAGACAACAACGAGATTTGGGTTAGAAACAGCTAACTGAGTAGTTCCTTTGCACAAGGGCAAGGAATATCTACCCCTTCCTACTGGAGGCTGCAGTGTCAGAGATAATGACGGGTCCTTCCGAGAGCTTTGAAATATCCCTTGGGGATGCTGAGTCCAGAGGACCAGAGCAAACCTGTCTAAAGTACACCGTGGAATCACTCGGAATGACTTCCTAGCAGAAGCATGTGTCTGATACGGCTTCAGCTGCTTGCAGTGTTCTTCTTCACCTCCTACCTAAATTCAGATGAGAGATCTCAATGAAGATGGAAAGGTTGAGAAATAGAGAAATCACTGATGTGCTTTGAGAACTTCTAAGGACTGAGTACTGCATCAATCCCATGTTGTAACATTAAGGATTGGTTAGAAAAGCAAACGTTAAAAACAAGGAAAGGGGAAGAACAAGTAAGCTTTCTTAAAGTATCTATTCTATTTAAGGTATCTTTAAAGAAGTAAATAAGTACTGAAATATATATGCAGATAGAGAGAGAGAGAGAGAGAGAGAGAGAGATACAGAAACCTAAGAGTCTGCTGTGCAGGTTAGCTTCTTGCTCTCTTTTCTAAAAGTCACAGTGAATGCAGCATCTGTGTGCGTTACAAGCATTACCCTCAGTCCAGCACAGGTACACACGAGAGGTCAGCCTGCAGGTTGCGGAGGCAAAGCAACTGCTCTGGCTGGATGTGAAGAGCCAAGACAGAAGTTGCTGTCAGGGAAAAGATACACAGAGGGGATGAAAAAGACAGAGTGTGCTTCCGACCTTCACAACTTCTAAGCAAGCGGAGATGAGGTTGTGGAAGAAGCAAATAAGCTGTTGATCTAGAAGCAGCCTGAAGATTGTCCTTAAGCAGGGCCTTGCATTCTTCATTTTTACAGCATTGCTTGCCTTCAAGTGCACGACGATGATTTTATGAACTTTCTACCACTACAGAAATGCACCGGATTCTTTCACAAAACTTACGGGTGGTACTTGGCAATATTGGTCAGCATTCTCTATTTCCTTCTTCATCTCAATTCTCTTTTGGCCTGTGAAGCTTTCCAGATCAGAGGAGAAGATCCACGGTAATACGGAGCTTTGGATACTGCAAAGGAAACGAAGAATCCTACTGACAACTCTTTTCAACCTCGCCTGCAAGCATCACAGAAAAGAACACCGAAAGAACACCGCTTTATCATGGGAAGCATAAATTGGAGCATAGGTGTCCTATAGCTGAAGCGAGGTGAAGCAGGTTCCACACAAGGTGAAGGAGCACACCCATAAGCATTTCCATAAAGCCGTGTTTTCAAACAAAGGGTTAAGATTTAGATTTTCTTACAAGTGAAGAATGAAGAAATAAAAGAAAAAGAAAATTACCAGGACATCCAGTTTTCCTCTAGCTTGCTTTGCTTCTTTCCGAATCTGAGTCTGGAGTGACAGTCAGGGAGCAGCGTTGTGCAGAAATGCCAAAGCCTCCCCAGCTGGTTGTACCTTCATCAGCAAGGGCTTTGATACTGCTGCCTCCTCAGCAACATCAGCCATTTCCGAGGAAAGCTGGTGTCCATCAGGTCAAATAGGAATGGGAAATCCCTCTTGCCACAACTTCACACTCACACCAGAGTTGGCAGGACAGGCCGATGGACAGAGAAGCGTCTGCAAGAGTGTTAGAAAACAGACTTTAGATTTCCGTCAACCCAGGAAGAATTACTTGCTCATCCCTTCAAAGTGAACTCTGAGTAGAAGGAGGGGATCCCAAGCTGCATTCCTGACATCTATGCTGCAAAGTCATCCAATGGGACATGTTACTGGACCAGCCTGTTACGAACAGAAACAGGACTTTGAGGTTATGCTGTTGGATTAGAATTAAGCTCAAAGAGTTAGTCCTTTGACGTGTTTTTGTTTGCAAGTGTTTTCACTGCTTCCCAGACAATGTCTCCAGCAAGCTAGCTGCTTGCTTCATTTGTTCTGTTCTGTTCTGTTCTGTTCTTTTTGATTCTCTTTTGTTTTGTTTTCTCAGCCAGGATTCTTAGAGAAATGAGATTAAAGTGATCATATTGTATGTCCACCCATCCCTCCCTCCCCTTCGCTTGTCCAGAGCTTTTACCTCGTCCAGCAGCTTGAATGAACTCGGTCCTAGGCGCAGTTGTGTCCAAGCCATTCTGTTCCTAGACGTGTTGTGAGAACAGACAGCTAAGTAGTGGGGAGAGGACGTGCTGCTGTCTGCAGTGTGACCTCAGCGCTTACCAAACAGTAGGGAATACACAGAGAAGGGCCTTAGGGGAACTTCAAGCCCCAGATACGTTTTATGTGGAAACCATATTTCCCAAGATAACACTGGACACAACTGCATAATCAAAAGGGATTCATTTCTTGGTTCATTCAACTCCTAGGTTTTAGTTTTAAAACATGTCTGTCTTGGCTTAAAGCACTCTTCCAATCTCTATTTCCAGTTCCTAGGATTTCCTGAAATAGGGAATCCCACTTTTTCCTTTTACAATCTCCCAGTCTCTTCTTTTTTACCTCTCCCCAAGAAACTTAGCACTGCTCTCTTCATACTTGACAACTAGATATGGAGCTGTATCAGCCAGAAGGAAGTTTCCTTCACACTTTCTGCTTCTTACGGTATCTGGGCTCTTACCTTTACACTTACTCACCCTTCCTACATTAGCACAAAGAAAGCTGTTTGGGAGATCTGATGTCTTGTTTTCCAGAAACTGCCCTGAATCACCTTTACGAGAGCTGTCCCACGCTGCGAGCACAAGTCTTGCAGTCTGGCCAGATATTTGCCTTCTAAGTCAATAACCAAATCTGTTACAAAGGTAAGAACATGTAATTAATGGAAAGGAAATCCTTTTATCCTTTTATTTTGATCCAAATTCACTTTTTTTTTTTTTTTTCTAGTCCAAGAATGAATCATGGAGAACCACCAAAACTCAGGTGAGAAATGAAATGACAAATGTTAAGGTCAGGCAGCTTGCCCACTGCCATTGCTACCCTGAAAGCAGATGGAGTGCATCTTCATACGCCACAGCCTGAGACACTAGTCGACAGGCCAGCCCGTGTGAGGAAGTCCATTGCTGTCCTGAATTTTAACGTGACAGGGGGACTCTTAAGCCTCTTGTTTATGCTTTAGTACTTGCGGTCTATGGGAGGACCACAGCACACTCTTCTCTGTCTCCCCTTATTTGTTGATCATCTGTAGGAAGAAGAGAACGTGCAGAGGCCCTCACCCGTACATTGGGTCTGTTCTCACTCTGTGCAGCTCCATCATTGAGCAAAGTACCAACCTTGAGGCTTCTGTAAGGACTTGACACAAACTACAGAATACTACAATGAAGCATTCACAACAAAACCACATTTTTTTCCTCAGCCAAGCATCAAAACACTTACAGAAGGGCATGGTCCCTCTCTGTGCACCTCAAGGGGAGATCCACAAATCCTCACGTGGTTTCATCGCATCCAGCACCCTTCTCTGTGCCTCCCAGCTAAACGTGCACAGAGGCAGCTGTTGCCAAAGTGCTGTGGTGACACAATTCAGTTCTGTTTCTGAAGTCATCACCGCAGGCGCCTCCCAGTGACGGCACAACACTCTCTGTTGCTAATGCGTCTGTCTCAGAAACAGCTAGGGAAGTACCACTATGCCCAAACTGACTTGAATTAGAGTAGTTCAAACATTATTCCCTGCTCCCCTACATCTGTGGAAGGTGTGTGATCAATCTTTTCCTTGAGAAAGGACTACAGAGCAAAAGAGCTTGATTCTGAGACATTGTCCGTCCTTGTAGAGCAGTTCACCTTTGATTTCCATGTCAGAAAAAAGAAGGTGAAATCAACAATTCCCTTCCTCTGAGCTGGGAATAGGAAAGAAGCCCAATTCTCCAGGAAGCCTTCAAAAGGAAACTCTGCATTTCTTTGTTAAACACCTTGTTTAATTTCTTGAAAGAAATCTTTCCCAGGACTTTGCAACTGCGGTGGTTCAAAGCGGGTGGGCAGCCGAGTTCCACCACGGCCGCTCTCTCACTCCCCCTCCTCAAAGGGAAAGGGGGAGAAAATACGATGCAAAGGGCTCCAGGGCTGAGATAAGGACAGGGCGATGGCTCAACAAGTATCGTGACGGGCAAAGCAGACTCAGCAGAGTGACCCTCAGGGTCCCTCCCTGCCCCTGCTCCCCGTGGGGTCCCTCCCATGGGATGCCGCCCTTCCCCAGCTGATCCCACACGGGCTGCCCACAGGCAGCAGCTCCTCAAGCACTGCTCCCACACGGCTCCGTCCCACGGGCTCCATCCATCCATCCATCCCCCAGGAGCAAACTGCTCCAGCACGGGTCCCCCACGGCTGGGCGGCAGCTCCCCCCAGCCCCCCTGCTCCTGCGGGGGCTCCTCTCCATGGCTGCAGCTGCGGCCCGGGGCCTGCTCCTGCGGGGGCTCTCCACAGGCCGCAGCCTCCTCCAGGCCACAGCCACCTGCTCCACCGGGGGCTCCTCCACCCACAGGGGGGCAGCAGCGTGGAGATCTGCTCCATGTGGGACCCATGGGTGCAGGGGGACAGCCTGCTCCACCAGGGGCCTCTCCCTGCACAGCCCGCAGGGGAACTGCTGCTGTGAGCCTGGAGCACCTCCTGCCTCCTGCTGCACTCACCTTGGGGGCTGCAGGGCTGCTTCTCACTCCTTGCTCTTCCAGCTTCTGTTGTGCAGCAGTATTTCCCCCTTCTTACATCTGCTCTCCCAGAGGTGCAAACAACATCGCTTATTGGCTCAGCTCTGGCAAGCGCCGGGGCCCTTTTGGAGCTATCTGGAGCCGGCTGTTGTCTGGACTGTTCTCACAGACGCCATCCCTGCAGGCCCCTGCTACCAAACCCTTGCCACGTAAATCCGATCGAAGTGTATGCAGCAATTACAAAGCCGCTGTGCTTTGGGCTGTCACGATCCTTCTGCAAGTGCAGGGGAGGTGCAGGGTTGCTTTGCATTTCCAAAAGGAGGAAGAAAGCCTCCAACCCCACTGGACCTCAGCCACTTGCAGGATCCAAGCAACGCTCCCCACTTTCAGTTATCTCCCTCCCATGCACACAGTGGGAGCAAGGTTGAACAAGCACATTTTTGAAAATGTTTATCTTAATGAAGAATAAAAGAAGTCTACAACACCCAATCCCTCTGTGCACCCAAGGCAAAAATCGTGGACTATTCTGCCTCAACACTATTTTCAGACCCAATTTGTCAAGTCATCTAGCAGAGGATTTCTCTCTTGTTCACTCACTAGCTTAGTAGAGCACCAGTTTACATAGGTGCTGGAGCAGATTCCTCAACCATCTGAAGGGACTTGATCCCAGAAAAGTTCAAAACTGCAGATGACTCATGATTTTGTGGTGAAGCATCTATTAAATGAGAGCTGTTCCGCTTAGGGCACAGTGAGACAATGTGAGAAGAACCCTGTATCTCACTGATTGAGGCTTTATAACTCTACAGAATTGTCAGTCAACAATAAATGGAAAGTGCAGGAGATATGTTCTTTCTTCCTCCTTTCCCTGCCATACATTAGCAGAGAGATTGTGGTGGGATATAGGTTCAGAGCCTCACAGAAGAAGGATTTGAACCCAGGCTCTCCACAGTCTGCACCACTGCCTTCCTGATGGCTTTTGACTATTTTATTTTATTTTATTTTATTTTATTTTATTTTATTTTATTTTATTTTATTTTATTTTATTTTATTTTATTTTATTTTATTTTATTAGTATTATTATTCTTCTTTTTCTGGGTGGTGTCTAAGTCTTGGGGGGCAGAACAAACTGTGGGAGGAGGGAATGCTACTACTGTCTGTGACAGTGGTGATTTCTGGACAGTGTTAGCAACAGAGCTTCTGCAGAGAAGAGAAAATGCCAGGCAGTCTCTGTTGGTATTCCATGTACTGAGTACTGAGTGCAGTTTTGGGCTCCACAGTATAAGAAAAAGACATAAACCTGTTAGAGAGTGTCGAAAGAAGGGCAACAAACAAGAGGGTCTCTTTTAACAGGGGGATTGAGGTTTGTGGCAAGGTTTTGGTAGCAATTTAGGGGCTGCACTGTGCTGGACACAGCAACAGACGCACCATAAGCCAAAGTCAGACAATAAGCCAAGGTGTGTTCACGCGTGGTTTACTGTGGTTTAACGTGGTTTACGTATAGAAGAAAGTTTTCGCCTATTGGTGAGTATACTGCAGATTTGCTGCATTGTTCTAAATTAAATAGCAAGATAAGTGATGGCATCGTAGGCTGGGAAAATATTTCTAGAGTATTAGCGCATTTTGAGCATCATTTTAACTGTTTATGCAAACATGAAGATTATTAAAATCAGTGTTTATTTATGTCTGTATGTAAACAGGTGATCATGTTGTATAGCATGCAGTAAATGGTTTGTGAATGCTGCTTGAAGAATGAAAAGAGTAAGTCAGCTCCACAAGGAATAAATGAATTTTGTTTATTTGTGCAATGCAGAGATTAGAATTAGACCAACAGCATGGAACCAAAGTCTTGCTGTGTGCCTTTTATCTGTAGGACAGTTCATGGAGGCTTCATCAGCCCTATCTGTTTTCTAGCACTCTGAAATGTCCTCTGTGGTGCTGCACCCAGTTGAAAGCCTGCACTGATTGTGATGAACTTTCCTAACAGGAGGCACGGGTCCTTCGTCGGACGCTGGCTGGGGATGTATGCTGCGATGCGGGCAGATGATGCTGGCCCAAGCACTGATCTGCAGACACTTAGGGAGAGGTGAGTGCTGGTCCTGAGGGAACTTCGGTATTGTCTGCAGACGCTTCTTCGTAAGTACTCCATTAAAAGCACAAACCCTGAATTTATTAGTGAGACTTTCTTTGATGCCCTGGTAACAGTTCCTAATGAATCAATTCATATTCAGCTGGGTGAAATCATCCCAGCCTGAAGCAGAGAAATAGGCATAGAAGGAGAACAAATGGGGAATCCTGTCGCCATTATTTTATAAACCTTTTAGTGTAACACCCAAGTTGAGGCCAAGGGAAAACCTGCCACCGTGGGACAGTGCTCTTACCCTTCTCTTCACTACTCACTTGTCAGCAGCACGAGGTCCAAACCCCCCTGGTGCAAGCTCTTAAGCGTGCATGTCACATCCCAGGATGCTGCCAGTGGAGTGTTTGGACTTTCTGTATGGATCTTATGTTGTTATTTAATGGGTGCTTAGAAATCCAACAAGGTCTAAACACAGCCTGTACTTTTAAATAATCTTGGAAGCTCAGAGATACTGGAATGGCTATCAACACGCAGCATGATCCGTCAGAATATGTTTGCAGTTGATGTTTTTGTTTTGTTTTATTTTCCCTGTTTTTACAATCTAGCCTATGATGATAAAGGGCAGCTTGATGATAAATAACAAGCTTGGAATTCTAGGAGCTCTACACAAAATGTAAATATTCGAGATGAATTGAAATGTCTTTTAACATCTCATTATAAAGCTTTCTGCTGTCTAGACATTTGATCAGTGTAATGAAAACGTCACCATTTTTTATTCTATATCAATTTTTCCTTTCAGATTGGCAATGGGAAAAACACAAAAAACAACCAGAAGAATATCACAGAATCCTACGATGCTTTCTCGACAGGAAGGCTTGCTCTTATTCAATCCACCAGATGGGTAAGAACAAACATAAACTTTCAGGTTTTTTCCACTGAAATTTCTACTGTGTTGAATCACTAATTTGCAGTATGTTAATTCATAATTTTAAAAAGTGGATGTGAAGACAAGGTGTATGCTTATACAAAAATAAAAAGGTATGCAGATGGGCGCAAAGACTAGTAGTACAGAAACATTCCCTGAGACCTAAATAAAGCCATGTACTAGAATGTAGCTCTTGATAAACTCTGTAAGCCTTGGGTACCAGAGTCAGTAATGTTAGAATAGACAGTCTTGTAGCTTATTGCTGTAATTTGTAATAAAGGGCACTAACATTTGTTAACTTGTAATTCTCATTGTAGTTTAGAAGCCTTTTGTTTATTAAAGAAACTGGCACTCCCTAAGTTTTGAAAAGAGCATAGATTGAGAAAATAATTGTTATTGCTAAATACAGATTGCAGTTACTCTAGAATGTTTGACAGTCACAGTATTTACTGTATATTGTTCCCACATTCTTTATGGTCTCATTTTTCTTTGATTTTGTGTACGTGTGTCTTTTTTTCACTGTGAAAACAGCACAGGTGGGTGTTGGAGAGGGGAAGTCAATTGGAGAATGGTTTGGACCAAATACAGTTGCTCAAGTACTAAAGTAAGTGAGATCATACCAGTCTCATTCAGAACGTACTCCCCTGGGGCAGCCAAGAGAAGGCCCAGGCAGAGTTTTGAAGGCTGCATCTCCCCCTGTCCCACAGTCAGGAATGTACTTGCCATCTATTTACAAGTGCAGCATGGAATGTCATGCCACAGCTCGGTGTGCAGGTACTGAGTTGGGAATGGGTGACCTCTAAATTTTAATAAAGGAAGAGCCTGAGGAGAAGAAACTGCAGGAAAGTCTCCTGCTATGCCGTCTGCATGCCCTCACCAGTCACACCACAGATGTATATTCCTTTCTGCACAGTGGCACAGCTCTGGCAGGTCGAGAGTGCCACCGTGTAGGTCGGAGTGGTGGTGTGAAACATCAGAGAGAAGCCATCTCGGCTGAGGAGGGAACTGAGCTGCAATTCCTCCCTTTCTGAGCAGCAGTTCTGCCAGCAAGGCTACTGGATAAAGATGGGCAGCTCCTCATAGTCTGGGAGCCACACTGAAAGGAACTGAGGCTGCTCAGTTCTCCAGGGGTACGTGGAGGTGTCTTACCTCAGGCAGGGGCTAGGCTACAGGTCCTGCGAGCTCAGCAGCAAGTCTTTGACACCCTGGAACAGGCACATGATCTGAAGAGGGAGGGGAGCTGAAGCATGCCCTGGACTCCAGATCTTTCATGGCCAAGTTTTTCATGGTGAAACGCTCACCCCCATTTCTTTCTGGCTTATTTGAAACAGCTAATTCTGCCAGTGCAGCTTAAGAGTGTAGCTCCCTTCCCCAAAGGTTTGGATTTTGCAGAAGTGGACATAAAACTGTGTGCTGCTGTCTCCCACTGAAGTTTTGGTGCCCCAAACCCTTAGCTGATTTAGCTTTTAACGCCCCATTTCTGCTGTGCACGCAGGCTCAGGCAGAAGTAATTCCACTGAATTCAGTGGAATTTCTTAAGCAAAAAGTAATCTGCAAAACTGGCATAGGAATTTTTTTCTTTTCCAGATGAGAAAAGACACAATTGGGCAAGAACCCAGTGCAGAGACTGTCGAGTGCAATAAAAAGTAATAAACTTGATGTAGTTGAACTGTTACTGTCACTGCACTTAGCAGTAAGACAAAACAGTTTGCACATGGTGCAGCGCATATGTTTTTCCTGGTACCACTCAGTACCTATTTTTCTAAAGATATGAAACATTTAATGTTTAAAGTTTTCTTTTTCTTACATGGAGACTTTAAAAAATGCAGAAAGGATGTTTTTTCTTAAGAAAAAATAAATAAATAAATGGTTCTGAGTGTAAAGCTACCCTTTTGATCCAACTAGTTTATATTAATTAGTACCTTAATGTTTTCTAGGAAGCTTGCTTTATTTGATGAATGGAATTCATTAGCAGTTTATGTATCTATGGGCAATACGGTGGTCATTGACGACATCAGGAAGTGACACCTCATCAGTTTTCTGGTAACAGTTTCTGATTTGACTCCATTTGCCAGCATGTATCTAAACATGAACAAATACTTGGGGGGCCATGGGTTTGTCTTGCAAGGGTAAGAAGAGGGAAGAAGGACATACAAACTCAGTTGTGTTTTTTTGATCCCTGATGCCAACTTCGTGCTCACATCACTGGATGTGAAGAGCTCCTTGAAGAATTTCTACTGTCATCATTGCTGCCATTTCATTTCTCTGGCGTTTTATAGGCAAAGCTTGACACTATTAATAACATTAATAGGACATGTCACTGCAGTCTTAAATTGTCATCCCCCAATCATTGATCTAACGTCTCACTTGGACGTGCCAGCACATACTGTCTGCTAGAATTACTTCTACTAAATAGCTGTAATTGCCATGCCCGGCTCGTTTTGTCTTGGGTGCCCTATAAAGATCCCTGGCAAACTAGCTTAATTCACTACTGAGAGGAAGATCTGCTTTGTGTTCCTCTGTGCGTTGACTGATTTCTAGTTTTATTCCCGCAGAAAAAATGTGCTGGTCCCCTCCTCAGAGCAGCAGCGCGTCCCACAGCAGTGCACATTTGCACAGAAGTGCTCTTGGCCGAAGCAAGAAGGCAGGAGGACTCTGCACAGGCTGGAAAGCCCTCTTGCTTATTATACCTCCACGACTAGGGATAAATCACATAAATCCCGTATATATTGATGCATTTAAAGTAAGGTTTTCTTTCAATTCATTGCTCGTTACTGTCAAATAAGTTTGGGTATCTGTGATGTTAGTAAAGAAATGAATGACAATTTCCTTTATTCCTTTTGAACTCCTAGGAATGCTTTAAGATGCCACAGTCTTTGGGAGCATTAGGAGGGAAACCAAATAATGCCTTTTATTTCATAGGATTTTTAGGTAAGGAAAAACGAAACTTATTCCAAATGTGCAGATGATCAAAAGAGAACATTTTTTGAAGGGGAAATAGTAAGGGGTCTAAGCGTGAACCTCTAGAAGTAAAGAAAGATGAGAATAGAATAAAATAAATGAAGAAGCATATCTAAAAGAGTTTAGAAACAGTATGAGATGATCCTTAACAGGAGCAGAAAGTTAACAGCAAAGCTAGGTGTAAAAATAAGTGATGACATCAACAAGAGCAACATACTGAGAATAGCTGATAGCATTTGACAAGTGTATTGGTCAAATGTCACTTTTATTTTCTTGTATTTCAAAACTGTTTCTGATAGCAGTATCTTTTTCACCTTTTGCATACCTTCTGTTATTAAGTATTGCTCTAATTAATTTAAAATGCATTCCTTCAGATTTCACCCCACTTTGGGCCAAAATTTTGCAACCCTATTTTGTCCTTTTGTAAAACCTAACCTGTTTTAGTTAGGCTTTTTTGTTCCAATTTCTGAATGAATGCCTAATGGGATTACAGATTGCATCTGTGAACATCCTGTACCTTTTAATCTGTCAAATGTTAGTGTTTACAACACTTGAGATTTAAAAAAAAAAAAAAAAAGTACTGGATCTCACATGGAAAAATAAAAGTATGTGACAAAGATAGAACATAACCAACCAAAAAATTACAGTAATAGGTGACAATAGGAAGTTATACTAAATACCCTGTGGGAAACGCTGTGTCTAAACCTTCCGATTCTCTTAAAGAATCCCTAGCTGGAAAGTCTAGATTATACTGACTGCGATGGCAATCTAATTTCTATTTTACAGTTCTGGACCAAGTGCTTATTAATGTCACTTGCTTATTTTTAACATACGGCTTTTACCCATCCAGGCAATGAGCTGATCTATCTGGACCCTCACACCACTCAAAGCTTTGTAGATTCAGAAGAAAATGGCACGGTTGACGATGAGAGTTTCCACTGCCAGGAAGCCCCACATAGAATGAAGATCATGAATTTGGACCCTTCAGTAGCTTTAGTAAGTGTCAGGAAATCTTGAATGCATGTACTTTATCTCAAAGTAATGTCTCTCTACATTGGTAAGGGCAGCAATGCATCTCCTTGAACAGAACCAAGATCACAAAGCTGTCTTCTGTGATCAACACATAGTAGTTTGTACATAACTACATGGAGAATCTTAGGGCAAGTGGGGAGCTGTCTGTACTGTAGGGAGCTCGCTTTGTTTTCTTTACTGAGCAGCTTTTACTTCTTTCAAGAGGCATTATAATGGTCAGAGCAAGGAACTGAAACAGGTTTACGTGTTTTATTCTATCACTACTTTATGTTTGGTCACCTCTAGACAAGTTACTTAAACTTACTTTATATCATAAGTTGAAAATGTTTAAGTGGAATTATTGTATTTCACCCCAAATTACAAATACAAATGTATTATTTGTAATTCACCCAAATGTCATGGGGGTACTGTGGTATTTGAAAAAGTTGGATCTGATCCCATGCCAGTATCCTGTGATTGGGTGATTGGCAGTTGTCACCAGTGGGATGTGTTTCTAAAGCTTTAAACAATCTGTAAAGATACCGGTATCTGTCATTCATTCACATACCTGTTTTTTAATACTGCTGCTTTTTAGAAAGTTTTTTTGTTTTGTTTTGTTTTAATACTTAACTACGTAACTGTGCAAAATGTGGCATGATGCAACGAGACAGACAAAATCATAATGAAGAGCAAATATTTTCAGTATAGATACCAGAATGGAAATGTTCCTTAGGTGGTCCATCATCTACAAGTTTTCAGCTTCTGCTGATACCTGGACTGTAGGAACTGGGTGGCGCTCCATGGAGGAGCACACAGGAGCTGCTGCTATTTTTTGCTTGACTATTTCGTTAGGGGTTTGCAGGGCCTTGTTCTCCCCGTGGGTTCTCTCCCTAGAGCTGCCACATATTTGGAGTCTTATATCTACTGATCGTACAGGGCATTACTGTATCAGAGGTCAAACCGCCTTACCTGCTGGTACCACATACCTACCATCTGCAAAGGTAAAACTCTGTGTGTTTGTTTTTTCCCCTAAGGGCTTCTTTTGCAAAGAAGAATGTGATTTTGATAACCGGTGTAGTCTTGTACAAAAGGTAAGAGTGGGAACTTAGCATCTCGATTTGTTCTTTATAAAGTCTGGTTTTTATTGTCTGTTTTTTGTAAAATTTTCCTTTGCATTTTCCTTTGTATACAAATTGTATGAGCCATGGAGAAGAATGCATTAAAGCATCAGGGTAAGGCAATACTACTGAATTGCTAATTGGAAATTGTTCAGCACTTTACCAGCCACAAACCCTGCCAGTTGGAAAATGGGTGTAAACATCCACACTTGAAGGTGTTACTGGGTGACACTTGCTTTTAACTTCTAATTCTCACTAAATGACTAAGGTTTAACTGCCATATTGTAGTGATGTATCAATGATTTGCTTCCTGATCCTTTTTTATTGTTTGACATAATAGGTTGCGTGTTCTAATTATGACTGTTAGTCCCTGCTATCTTAAAGATCTGATTCTGTAAGTGCTGCAGGCCTCTAGCTCCTGCTGATCTAGGGAGAACAGAAGGTGCTGGCTGCCACAGGAAACAGACTTGAGGATGTTTCTGCATGCAGCTGTTAAGCTAAGCACCAGACGTCTGAATGTAAAGTACCATCAACCTCTAAGGGCATTTATTTAAAAAAAAAAAAATCATCTAAGGAAAACAGTTTGTAAATAACTGAAATACAGGACAGAAGGTAACTTCTCTTTGAAGAGGAATAGCGTTTGGCTTCAGGAACACCTTTTTTCCTGACCAAAACCTGTCCTTCAAAATCTGATGCGTTTTTTTTTTTTTTTCCCCTTTGGAGGAGCTGATAGATCTGTCTTTTGTGCTATTGATCAACAGAAAACTTGAGGAGAGTTCTATGCAAGCAACTTTCTTTTAAAAAGCAGAAAATATTGTACATTCCTAGTGTGCTTGCTACATGTAAACAAAATTACAGGTTTGCAGATATCAAAGCTGATATCAAAAGGTGATAAGACTGATAATTTGTAGTACAGTTCAAGAGATCTGTCTTCCAGATGTGTTTTAACTAGGGATGTATTACAGAGACCATGGTGCTTGGATTTCACAGTATGTCTGTATAAAGACTTTTTTTTCCTGATGGACATGCGTAATTAAAAAACACTTTCAATTAAGCAGACACGTTTTGTGTTTGAAGCGTCTCCCGAGCCAGCTTTTAAAATGAAAGCATTCTGTCCTCAGGAGATTCTAAAGCAGCAGAGTCTACGGATGTTTGAGCTGGTCCAGAAGCACCCGCCACACTGGCCTCCTTTCATACCTCCAACAAAACCAGAAGTGACAACCACAGGAGCAGGTAAGGCACCGATTAAAAGCCTAATTGTGCAATGTTATGTTCCTCGTTAGCAAATAAAAGAATAATCACAGGTAGAATAACTATCCTTTGTGAGTGTCAAGCAATATATAGCAGGCATGTATCCAAACAAGCCATACAATTGCTAGCACAGATTTTTTTTTTCACTCTTACAAAGTACTTTTCTGGAATGCGTCTTTCAAAGTTTTTTTTTTAAGTGAACAAAATCAGGCATGTCTTTAGAAGCATTTTTTTCTTTATCTTTTTTTACAGAACTCATTGAATCTACTGACAAGCTATTTGAATTGGAAGAAGAATTTGAAATCCTGAGTGTGTGAAGGAAACTGTGGTGACTCTTCTGAGTGTTGAATATATTGGTAATATTATTGCATTGACTTAAACAGCCATGTTAGCCCCGAAGTGCCTGAAATTATGGATAACAGAGCACAGAAATCTAGTAGCATCCAAAACTCCAAGGGCAGTTTAACACACAAGCTTCCCCGGATGGAAAGGCAGTAAGAGATCTTGTGATAAGATGCTTAAAGGGAATCTCTTTTTAACGTACCTTACCTGGAGACAAATGGGCCTTTGAGATTAAGGCAAAAATACATGTATCACTGGGCACCATGTTTGGAGAAAGGGATAACCCAAATGGATATTTCTTGCTCTCATATAATAATGCAATAGTTTAGTTCTTCAAGCAAAACAGTCTTCAGTTCAGGAGGATGTTTACTTCTGTTCCCTCCTGTGGGCTGCGTCATAGGAAAAATACATTGTCTTGTTTAAAAGATTGACTGGATCAGGAGAAAATTGTTTCCTTGTTAAATATTTTAACATGTATTTGAGCAACCAGACTTTATTACAAAAATGTTTCTGTAAAAGGAACTATGTCTAATGGACACATTTTGCAATAGCCTTCCTGTTTCTGGGAGACCTCAAGAGGAACAGGAGCCTCAAATAGTTGATACAGATCACAACCACTGTTATAGTTATGGTATATTTCACCTTGACCTTAAAATTCAAATGATTAAAACTTAGGTTATTTCTTTCCGAGTTAAAACGAGTCAAAGGTGGTTTAACTGTACCTTATTTATTTTAGAATAGATTTACACAAGTTTCTCTGTTACAGCACTTTATCTGTGCATCTAATAAATTTCTTAAGCTTTTCTTAGGTTGTATGCTGCTATGTTTGGTTAATTTGTGTGAACTAAATATAAACCAGGTGATCTTAAAACTTAATATAGAAGCGTACACAGATTACTGAATTGTTGCTTTTTGACTTCTTGCTTTTTGAAATCTGTTTTGGTAGAAGTGCCTTAACCCTACAGGTTTATCAGAACAGCCTGGGCAGTTTTATTTCTAAGGCAGAGAATCTCTCTCTAGCAGCCATAAGAAAAACAGTTCAGAATAAAGAAAGGCAAACATTTTTAATCCATGCAGAAGTTCCTTTTCACTACCAGACAGTCCCCCTTGTAGTCATGTTGTCATGCTAGTGTAATGAACATGAACTGCAGACTTTCATCTTCACCAATAAATGACAACATAGAGAAATACTGAATATCTCTCACTCTTATTTATAGATTTTCTTTTCTTTTTCAGTAGTTCAGCCCTAGTCAACTCGGAGGTGGGCAGCAGCAGCTTCTATGGAGCTCCTATGCTGAAAAAAAAAAAAAAAAAAAGTTGAGCCTTGAGGGAAAAGGAAGGTGGGAGAGCCAGATGGGGCAAGAGGAAGGGAGGTGGTTTGACCAGGACACCTTGAGGGTCTGGGAAGAGAAGAAATGGATGGGTGCTTAAGAGATGAGCAGCATCACAGCCTACATATGGAAGAATTGTGACGAGCAGTTTAGAAATGTGAGCGATTGGTGGTCTTGTGTTGATCGGCAGCTGTGCTCCATGGTTATAGCTGTAATTTCAGCAGGTTACTGTGTAAGCCGCATGTTGCCACTTCCTTGATCAAGGCAATGCTGTTCAGTTGCAGGGAAGAGGGGCAAGACTCAGGGAAGAAACGGAATGGAGAAAACTCTACACTGTGGATATGCACACGTAGCCATAAAATCAGTGCTGGACAGAAAGAGAGACAGACAGACAGACAGAACGAAAGGAGGGAAGGAAGGAAGGAAGGAAGGAAGGAAGGAAGGAAGGAAGGAAGGAAGGAAGGAAGGAAGGAAGGAAGGAAGGAAGGAAGGAAGGAAGGAAGGAAGGAAGGAAGGAAGGAAGGAAGGAAGGAAGGAAGGAAGGAAGGAAAGAGGAAGGTAAAGGGAGAAAGAAGGAATACCCCACACTCATAAAAGTGAGAAAGATCCAGGTGTAAAAGAACGTAAAAGAAAGACAACTGTCATGTTGTGGTCTGATAGTTTCTGGGAGAAAGCAGAAACCCAGCAATTCTGTCTTTCCTACTCCTCCAAACCAATTCCGTTGACAACTCTGAATGCTTCCAGCTAGAAAAAAAAGGAAGAATGAAGTGGAGGGCTCCTTGCCATCACTGTATTTCTGGAGCAGATTTCTGGATAGTCCCCGCAGCCAGCTGTAGGGCCTGTGCCAGGCTTGGAGTGGCTGCAGGGAACATGCCAGGGGCTCGAGGTGCTGCAGGGAACATGCCAGGGGCTGGAGGGGCTGCAGGGCGAGTGACACGGGTTTGAGGGGCCTCAGGTCCCAGCGCAGTGGTTGAAGTCGATGCAGGGAACATCAGAGTTGTTGGAGGGGCTGCAGGTAAAATGCCAGGGGTTGCGGGGGCTGCAGGGTGCTGAGTCACAGCTTTGCATCAGGTCAAGACGCATTTTCCTAGAACCATCCATTTCCTCCTGAAGGGGCTGAATAGCATGGAACGGTCTTCAAAATGCACAGAGCAGACCCCAGCAAACGTAGGGATGCTGCTAGCAAGTAGGGAACTTTTTTGTTGATGTTGTTAACATTGTTTCACGACAATAGATGCAAACATGTATCTTGAGTTGAGGGCAAAGGTGACCTTGGATCTGAAGCACACAGGCGTTCGCTAATGTCCCCCCATCCGGAGTGAATCCACAACGACTCGGAAGGAAAACTAAAGTCCAAAGCAGTGCACTGGGATAAAGAGAGTTTAATAGGGTAGAAAAGGAATAAAAACAATATAATAAATATTAATATTTATAATTTATAATATAATAACGTATAAAAATTGTTTAATTAATAAGATTAAATAATAATCATCATAATTTTATAGTAAGAAAACAACGCCATACTGTACAACACAGTCAATAAAGTGGATTGAATGCAATAAAAATAAAACCCATTTATCCCATCCCAATGAGTTCCTATCCCCATCATCACTTCCCATCCCACTGATCATTTCCTATCCCAACAACGTCCCAGTTCTGATCCCAAGGCTGAATTCCCAACTCCCACCCACCCATCCAGCCAGCCATGCACCCATTTTCTGCATTTTCAGGTCACAAGACTCTGATGAAGGCCACCTCAGCCTTTTCCCCCCCAAAAAAAGCTGCTCTTTATTGTGAAAAACTTCACTTTTGCACAACACTGCAGACCCAGCCAAGATGGTCCTGCAAGACAAGGTGAAACAAACATACAAAACCCATATGGAGGTAAATTGGTTCATCTAAACAAATTCCTACCACGAAATCCTGATCCTCAATCTCAGCACCGATGAAAAAAGAGGATACAGTTCCCTCCTCCAAGGTCCCTCTCTGCCCCTGCTCCCCGTGGGCTCCTCTCCATGGCTGCAGCTGCGGCCCGGGGCCTGCTCCTGCGGGGGCTCTTTTTTGCACCTAAGTGCTGTTAACCATCCCAGGCATTTGTTGTTCACATGGTGAATAAGTGCTGTTTTGGATTTACAGAGATAATCTGTAGATTTGGTTCCAAAGGGGTTCAAATTCAGGCAAGGCAATGAGAGCTTTGTGGGCTGCAGGAGAACCAAAATGCAGGAACTGTCAGGGCTCATCCTCACCCGTGACCAACTCTCATTTGGTCTTCTTTGGAGAGAAAGCCAAGCCAGCCAGATGGCTTCCACTACTTCTATGGGAGTGACATTGGGATTGATCTTTAAAATGAAATGAAGCAGAAGGCTGTGGGTTCTCCAACCTTCAAGATATGCAGCACTTGGCTGGGAAGGTTTCTTCCGTTCCTATGGATTTGAAGAATTAGGGCTGAAAGAAGCAGCAGGACCCTAGGGCCATATTCTGTCATCTCTATGGAAACTCCTGACGGGAATTCCCTCCCTACTGGTGTCAAACTGCAGGCAGGCAAACGGGTGTGGTCTCCTCTCTGTGCAACTCCCCAATCCATGGTGTCTCTTTGCATGTGTGAAATCGCATGTGTATAGGGGGTGTGGTGGCAGAAGAGTGAAAGCCTCTTCTGATGGGTCCTAAAGCTGTGAGTCTGACCCTTCTGTGACTGTGCTGAAAGCGATCCTGGGGATAGAAGGGAGAGTGATCCAGCTGCACATCATGAGACGGGGAAGAGACAGAGGCTCTGGCGTGCACTGCTGACTGGTTTGCCTCGGTGGGGTTGGAGTGAGGAAGCTGTACCCTCCTCTGTTAGCACAAAGGAGAGGAGTTATTCCACGCTATTTTTCCTCCTCTGTGTATGAATGGACAGACTGCACAGTTGGTTAAGGCCGTAGCTACTGAAGACAAGAACTCGATTGTCTGCTGCTCTTCAGGCAGAAGGCAGAAGGAATCAAGAGACAGGACTGGCTCTGTCTGCATACTGCAGTAGACGCACTTTTTTGCATCTTCTGTGCGTGAAAAAGTATGTTTTAATTGATAAGAATCCCAAGGGCCTAGAAATACTGCAGTTTTAGGACAAATCTGGTATAAACTGAGTGTCCTGAGGATTTTGAGTACTCCATTTCCGTGGCCAGACCAACAGAAACTCCAGGGCAATAGGAAACACAACTTTCTCTCTCTTATCCTAAATTTCTCCACTTGTTATCTCCTGACCAGCAATTTACAGGAAAGTTACAGGAAAGTGAGGGAAAATATTTGAACTATTTATACACCAGTGCAGGTGGTGCCATGTTAACTTCACTCTTTTGCAAGATCTTGTTTGCTAACAGCAAGTTATGGCCCCTAGGGATGTTTTACCTTGAGGGAGGGAATGGGGGCACACCAAAACAAGTAGAACAAGCAAAATACTGTGGGGTGGAGCTGACAAAACAACAAACAAACAAACAAACAACAAAAAAACAACTACCACCACAGACCACCCACTAGTGCCGTGCTTTTCATACTGAAGTGAGGAAAGAGCAGAGCATCCTTGCAGTAACTTCATGCCTCAAAACCCTCCTTTGTCACTCTTCCTGCACTTGTGTAACAGTTGCTTGCAGGTCTGTTTCCTTTGTTATTTCAGGACTGGAAGATGGCTTCATGGACAAAACAGACTTGGCTTGGGGAAGAGTAATTGAATTTATTGCCAACTGATCACAAAGTAGGACAGGGAGAATTTAAAAACTTTAAAACCAACCAACCAACCAACCAACCAACCAACCAACCAAACAGAAAACCACCTCGCCACACTACCTCCATCCCAGGCTAAACCTCAGTCTTGATTCTTCTATCTATTTCCCACGGAGCAGTGGGGGGTGGTTGGAGGATGTTGGGGACTGGAGGTTGCAGGCTCTGCTGCTCCTTCATCGTATTTGGCAATTTTATTGATGGTAGCGCTCCCCACCCCTCCCATCCCCTCTTTTCCCTTCCCTCCACTCCCCTGCCCTCCCCTATGCTCCCTGTTCTTTCTGACCAACAGTATGATAGATTCGGGTGGGTGGTCAGCACGTGGGGCTACGGAGAGGACATGTACACAAAGATTTGGCTCCAGATCCAAAATGACATGTATTTGGCAATTTTATTTATGGTAGCACTCCCCTCCCATCCCCTCCCCTCCCCTCCCCTCCCCTCCCCTCCCCTCCCCTCCCCTCCCCTCCCCTCCCCTCCCCTCCCCTCTTTTGCCTCCTCTCCCCACTTTTGCCTCCCCTCCCCCCCATCTCCTCCCCTCCCCTCCCGTCTCCTCCCCTCCCCTACACCCCCTCCCCTATTCTCCCTGTCCCTATACTCTGCTACACTCCCCTCCCCTATACTACCCTACACACTCCTACACTCCCCTCCCCTATCCTACCCTAAACTTCCGTTCACTACACTACCCTACATTACCCTATGGCCCCCTCCCCTACACTCTCCTACACTCCCCTCCCGTATCCTACCCTACACTCCCCTAAACTCCGATCCCCTACACTACCCTATACTCTCCTATGCTCCCCTCCCCTCTAACACGCTACACTACGCTATGCTACCCTACCCTACCCTACCCTACCCTACCCTACCCTACCCTACCCTACCCTACCCTACCCTACCCTACCCTACCCTACCCTACCCTACCCTACCCTACCCTACCCTACCCTACCCTACCCCACCCTATCCTATCCTATCCTATCCTATCCTATCCTATCCTATCCTATCCTATCCTATCCTATCCTATCCTATCCTATCCTATCCTATCCTATCCTATCCTATCCTATCCTATCCTATCCTACCCTCCCCCTGCCCTCCCCTCCCCTCCCCTCCCTTCCTTTTATTCCCTCCCCTTCCCTCCCCTCTTGTCTTCTTCTCTCCTCTCTTCTTTCTTTCGGGTAACTTCAAATCGCTTCAGTCGTTCTCATAGCTCCTATCCCTGGCTGATTCACGGGAACCCATCAGCAGCAACCAGAAGCGCTCCAGCTGCTGTGTCACTGGTCGAGCAACAGTCTCCAACTGGGAATCGCTGACTTCCTTGTGTGGCTCAGACAGGTGCCTTGCAGTTCCACCGTGGCCTGGACGTTTCCTCTTGCTGTGTCCCCACCTACAGCGCACTTCTGCTTAGAAGCAGCAGCAGGCTTTGCAAGATGTCCCACTCCTTCCATTTTCAGTGGTTTAGCTTGGCTAGCCGGGTGGTGTCTGTCAATAGAAGACAACAACGAGATTTGGGTTAGAAACAGCTAACTGAGTAGTTCCTTTGCACAAGGGCAAGGAATAACTACCCCTTCCTACTGGAGGCTGCAGTGTCAGAGATAATGACGGGTCCTTCCGAGAGCTTTGAAATATCCCTTGGGCATGCTGAGTCCAGAGGACCAGAGCAAACCTGTCTAAAGTACACCGTGGAATCACTCGGAATGACTTCCTAGCAGAAGCATGTGTCTGATACGGCTTCAGCTGCTTGCAGTGTTCTTCTTCACCTCCTACCTAAATTCAGATGAGAGATCTCAATGAAGATGGAAAGGTTGAGAAATAGAGAAATCACTGATGTGCTTTGAGAACTTCTAAGGACTGAGTACTGCATCAATCCCATGTTGTAACATTAAGGATTGGTTAGAAAAGCAAACGTTAAAAACAAGGAAAGGGGAAGAACAAGTAAGCTTTCTTAAAGTATCTATTCTATTTAAGGTATCTTTAAAGAAGTAAATAAGTACTGAAATATATATGCAGATAGAGAGAGATAGAGAGAGAGAGAGAGAGATACAGAAACCTAAGAGTCTGCTGTGCAGGTTAGCTTCTTGCTCTCTTTTCTAAAAGTCACAGTGAATGCAGCATCTGTGTGCGTTACAAGCATTACCCTCAGTCCAGCACAGGTACACACGAGAGGTCAGCCTGCAGGTTGCGGAGGCAAAGCAACTGCTCTGGCTGGATGTGAAGAGCCAAGACAGAAGTTGCTGTCAGGGAAAAGATACACAGAGGGGATGAAACAGACGGAGTGTGCTTCCGACCTTCACAACTTCTAAGCAAGCGGAGATGAGGTTGTGGAAGAAGCAAATAAGCTGTTGATCTAGAAGCAGCCTGAAGATTGTCCTTAAGCAGGGCCTTGCATTCTTCATTTTTACAGCATTGCTTGCCTTCAAGTGCACGACGATGATTTTATGAACTTTCTACCACTACAGAAATGCACCGGATTCTTTCACAAAACTTACGGGTGGTACTTGGCAATATTGGTCAGCATTCTCTATTTCCTTCTTCATCTCAATTCTCTTTTGGCCTGTGAAGCTTTCCAGATCAGAGGAGAAGATCCACGGTAATACGGAGCTTTGGATACTGCAAAGGAAACGAAGAATCCTACTGACAACTCTTTTCAACCTCGCCTGCAAGCATCACAGAAAAGAACACCGAAAGAACACCGCTTTATCATGGGAAGCATAAATTGGAGCATAGGTGTCCTATAGCTGAAGCGAGGTGAAGCAGGTTCCACACAAGGTGAAGGAGCACACCCATAAGCATTTCCATAAAGCCGTGTTTTCAAACAAAGGGTTAAGATTTAGATTTTCTTACAAGTGAAGAATGAAGAAATAAAAGGAAAAGAAAATTACCAGGACATCCAGTTTTCCTCTAGCTTGCTTTGCTTCTTTCCGAATCTGAGTCTGGAGTGACAGTCAGGGAGCAGCGTTGTGCAGAAATGCCAAAGCCTCCCCAGCTGGTTGTACCTTCATCAGCAAGGGCTTTGATACTGCTGCCTCCTCAGCAACATCAGCCATTTCCGAGGAAAGCTGGTGTCCATCAGGTCAAATAGGAATGGGAAATCCCTCTTGCCACAACTTCACACTCACACCAGAGTTGGCAGGACAGGCCGATGGACAGAGAAGCGTCTGCAAGAGTGTTAGAAAACAGACTTTAGATTTCCGTCAACCCAGGAAGAATTACTTGCTCATCCCTTCAAAGTGAACTCTGAGTAGAAGGAGGGGATCCCAAGCTGCATTCCTGACATCTATGCTGCAAAGTCATCCAATGGGACATGTTACTGTAGCAGCCTGTTACGAACAGAAACAGGACTTTGAGGTTATGCTGTTGGATTAGAATTAAGCTCAAAGAGTTAGTCCTTTGACGTGTTTTTGTTTGCAAGTGTTTTCACTGCTTCCCAGACAATGTCTCCAGCAAGCTAGCTGCTTGCTTCATTTGTTCTGTTCTGTTCTGTTCTGTTCTGTTCTTTTTGATTCTCTTTTGTTTTGTTTTCTCAGCCAGGATTCTTAGAGAAATGAGATTAAAGTGATCATATTGTATGTCCACCCATCCCTCCCTCCCCTTCGCTTGTCCAGAGCTTTTACCTCGTCCAGCAGCTTGAATGAACTCGGTCCTAGGCGCAGTTGTGTCCAAGCCATTCTGTTCCTAGACGTGTTGTGAGAACAGACAGCTAAGTAGTGGGGAGAGGACGTGCTGCTGTCTGCAGTGTGACCTCAGCGCTTACCAAACAGTAGGGAATACACAGAGAAGGGCCTTAGGAGAACTTCAAGCCCCAGATACGTTTTATGTGGAAACCATATTTCCCAAGATAACACTGGACGCAACTGCATAATCAAAAGGGATTCATTTCTTGGTTCATTCAACTCCTAGGTTTTAGTTTTAAAACATGTCTGTCTTGGCTTAAAGCACTCTTCCAATCTCTATTTCCAGTTCCTAGGATTTCCTGAAATAGGGAATCCCATTTTTTTCTTTGTACACTCTCCCAGCCTCTTTGTTTTCCTCTCCCCAAGAAACTTAGCACTGCTCTCTTCATACTTGACAACTAGATATGGAGCTGTATCAGCCAGAAGGAAGTTTCCTTCACACTTTCTGCTTCTTACGGTATCTGGGCTCTTACCTTTACACTTACTCACCCTTCCTACATTAGCACAAAGAAAGCTGTTTGGGAGATCTGATGTCTTGTTTTCCAGAAACTGCCCTGAATCACCTTTACGAGAGCTGTCCCACGCTGCGAGCACAAGTCTTGCAGTCTGGCCAGATATTTGCCTTCTAAGTCAATAACCAAATCTGTTACAAAGGTAAGAACATGTAATGAATGGAAAGGAAATCCTTTTATTTTCATAACAGTTCACTTTTTTTAGTTAAGTTAAGAACATGTAATGAATGGAAAGGAAATCCTTTTATCCTTTTATTTTGATCCAAATTCACTTTTTTTTTTTTTTTTTTTTTTTTTTTTTTTCTAGACCAAGAATGAATCGTGGAGAGCCACCAAAACTCAGGTGAGAAATGAAATGTCAAATGTTAAGGTCAGGAAGCTTGCCCACTGCCATTGCTACCCTGAAAGCAGATGGAGTGCATCTTCATACGCCACAGCCTGAGACACTAGTCGACAGGCCAGCCCGTGTGAGGAAGTCCATTGCTGCCTGAATTTTAACATGACAGGGGGACTCTTAAGCCTCTTGTTTATGCTTTAGTACTTGCGGTCTATGGGAGGACCACAGCACACTCTTCTCTGTCTCCCCTTATTTGTTGATCGTCTGTAGGAAGAAGAGAACGTGCAGAGGCCCTCACCCGTACATTGGGTCTGTTCTCACTCTGTGCAGCTCCATCATTGAGCAAAGTACCAACCTTGAGGCTTCTGTAAGGACTTGACACAAACTACAGAATACTACAATGAAGCATTCACAACAAAACCACATTTTTTTCCTCAGCCAAGCATCAAAACACTTACAGAAGGGCATGGTCCCTCTCTGTGCACCTCAAGGGGAGATCCACAAATCCTCACGTGGTTTCATCGCATCCAGCACCCTTCTCTGTGCCTCCCAGCTAAACGTGCACAGAGGCAGCTGTTGCCAAAGTGCTGTGGTGACACAATTCAGTTCTGTTTCTGAAGTCATCACCGCAGGCGCCTCCCAGTGACGGCACAACACTCTCTGTTGCTAATGCGTCTGTCTCAGAAACAGCTAGGGAAGTACCACTATGCCCAAACTGACTTGAATTAGAGTAGTTCCCAAATTATTCTCTGCTCCCCTACATCTGTGGAAGGTGGGTGATCAATCTTTTCCTTGAGAAAGGACTACAGAGCAAAAGAGCTTGATTCTGAGACGTTGCCCGTCCTTGTAGAGCAGTTCACCTTTGATTTCCATGTCAGAAAAAAGAAGGTGAAATCAACAATTCCCTTCCTCTGAGCTGGGAATAGGAAAGAAGCCCAATTCTCCAGGAAGCCTTCAAAAGGAAACTCTGCATTTCTTTGTTAAACACCTTGTTTAATTTCTTGAAAGAAATCTTTCCCAGGACTTTGCAACTGCGGTGGTTCAAAGCGGGTGGGCAGCCGAGTTCCACCACGGCCGCTCTCTCACTCCCCCTCCTCAAAGGGAAAGGGGGAGAAAATACGATGCAAAGGGCTCCAGGGCTGAGATAAGGACAGGGCGATGGCTCAACAAGTATCGTGACGGGCAAAGCAGACTCAGCAGAGTGACCCTCAGGGTCCCTCCCTGCCCCTGCTCCCCGTGGGGTCCCTCCCATGGGATGCCGTCCTTCCCCAGCTGATCCCACACGGGCTGCCCACAGGCAGCAGCTCCTCAAGCACTGCTCCCACACGGCTCCGTCCCACGGGCTCCATCCATCCATCCATCCCCCAGGAGCAAACTGCTCCAGCACGGGTCCCCCACGGCTGGGCGGCAGCTCCCCCCAGCCCCCCTGCTCCTGCGGGGGCTCCTCTCCATGGCTGCAGCTGCGGCCCGGGGCCTGCTCCTGCGGGGGCTCTCCACAGGCCGCAGCCTCCTCCAGGCCACAGCCACCTGCTCCACCGGGGGCTCCTCCACCCACAGGGGGGCAGCAGCGTGGAGATCTGCTCCATGTGGGACCCATGGGTGCAGGGGGACAGCCTGCTCCACCAGGGGCCTCTCCCTGCACAGCCCGCAGGGGAACTGCTGCTGTGAGCCTGGAGCACCTCCTGCCTCCTGCTGCACTCACCTTGGGGGCTGCAGGGCTGCTTCTCACTCCTTGCTCTTCCAGCTTCTGTTGTGCAGCAGTATTTCCCCCTTCTTACATCTGCTCTCCCAGAGGTGCAAACAACATCGCTTATTGGCTCAGCTCTGGCAAGCGCCGGGGCCCTTTTGGAGCTATCTGGAGCTGGCTGTTGTCTGGACTGTTCTCACAGACGCCATCCCTGCAGGCCCCTGCTACCAAACCCTTGCCACGTAAATCCGATCGAAGTGTATGCAGCAATTACAAAGCCGCTGTGCTTTGGGCTGTCATGATCCTTCTGCAAGTGCAGGGGAGGTGCAGGGTTGCTTTGCATTTCCAAAAGGAGGAAGAAAGCCTCCAACCCCACTGGACCTCAGCCACTTGCAGGATCCAAGCAACGCTCCCCACTTTCAGTTATCTCCCTCCCATGCACACAGTGGGAGCAAGGTTGAACAAGCACATTTTTGAAAATGTTTATCTTAATGAAGAATAAAAGAAGTCTACAACACCCAATCCCTCTGTGCACCCAAGGCAAAAATCGTGGACTATTCTGCCTCAACACTATTTTCAGACCCAATTTGTCAAGTCATCTAGCAGAGGATTTCTCTCTTGTTCACTCACTAGCTTAGTAGAGCACCAGTTTACATAGGTGCTGGAGCAGATTCCTCAACCATCTGAAGGGACTTGATCCCAGAAAAGTTCAAAACTGCAGATGACTCATGATTTTGTGGTGAAGCATCTATTAAATGAGAGCTGTTCCGCTTAGGGCACAGTGAGACAGTGTGAGAAGAACCCTGTATCTCACTGATTGAGGCTTTATAACTCTACAGAATTGTCAGTCAACAATAAATGGAAAGTGCAGGAGATATGTTCTTTCTTCCTCCTTTCCCTGCCATACATTAGCAGAGAGATTGTGGTGGGATATAGGTTCAGAGCCTCACAGAAGAAGGATTTGAACCCAGGCTCTCCACAGTCTGCACCACTGCCTTCCTGATGGCTTTTGACTATTTTATTTTATTTTATTTTATTTTATTTTATTTTATTTTATTTTATTTTATTTTATTTTATTTTATTTTATTTTATTTTATTTACTTTATTAGTATTATTCTTCTTATTTTTCTGGATGGTGTCTAAGTCTTAGGGGGGAAGAACCAACTGTGGGAGGAGGGAATGCTACTACTGTCTGTGACAGTGGTGATTTCTGGACAGTGTTAGCAACAGAGCTTCTGCAGAGAAGAAAAAATGCCAGGCAGTGTCTCTTGGTATTCCATGTACTGAGTTCTGAGTGCAGTTTTGGGCTCCACAGTGTAAGAAAAAGTATAAGAACAAACCAGTGCACTGTGATAAAGAGAGTTTAATAGGGTACAAAAGGAATAAAAACAAACAAAATAAGAAATGAGAATATTGATAATTTATAATGTATCATAGAATCATAGAATCATAGAATATCCTGAGTTGGAAGGGACCCTTAAGGATCATCAAGTCCAACTCTTGACACCGCACAGGTCTACCCAAAAGTTCAGACCATGTGACTAAGTGCATGGTCCAATCTCTTCTTAAATTCAGACAGGCTCGGTGCAGTGACCACTTCCCTGGGGAGCCCGTTCCAGTGTGCAACCACCCTCTCTGTGAAGAACCCCCTCCTTATGTCAAGCCTAAATTTCCCCTGCCTCAGCTTAACCCCGTTCCCGTGGGTCCTGTCGCTGGTGTTAATGGAGAAAAGGTCTCCTGCCTCTCGACACCCCCTTACGAGTATAAAATATATAAATATTGTTTAATTAATAATATTAAATACTTATCATTTTATAATAATGAAACAATGCCATACTGTACAACACAGTCAATAAAGTGGATTTAATTAAATAAATTAAATTTTAATTAAAACCCAGGAAATTAAATAAAATTTTAAAATGTAAATTTAATACAAATAAAACCCATTTTTCCCATCCCAATGAGTTCCTATCCCCATCATCACTTCCCATCCCACTGATCATTTCCTATCCCAACAACGTCCCAGTTCTGATCCCAAGGCTGAATTCCCAACTCCCACCCACCCATCCATCCAGCCATGCACCCATTTTCTGCCGTCCGTGCTGGCCATGCCCACATCCATGCCCGGTCTGGGCATGGGCAGTGGGAGCGGTCTGCATGAAATAACTGAACATGAAATCATGAAATAACATGAAATAATAAATAAGGTAACTTAATTGTTGCTGTTGTTAACATTGCTTCATGACAACAGATGCAAACATGGATCTTGAGTTGAGGGCAAAGGTGACCTTGGATCTGAAGCACACAGGCGTTCGCTAATGTCCCCCCATCTGGAGTGAATCCACAACGACTTGGAAGGAAAACTAAAGTCCAAAGCAGTGCACTGGGATAAAGAGAGTTTAATAGGGTAGAAAAGGAATAAAAACAAACAAAATTAGAAATGAGAATATTGATAATTTATAATGTATAAAATATGTAAATATTGTTTAATTAATAATATTAAATACTTATCATTTTCTAATAATGAAACAATGCCATACTGTACAACACAGTCAATAAAGTGGATTTAATGAAATAAATAATACAACCAGTACATTAAATAAAATTTGAAAATTTAAATTTAATAAAAATAAAACTCAGAAATTTAAATAAAATTTAAAAATGTAAATTTAATACAAATAAAACCCAGTAAATTAAATAAAATTTAAAAATGTAAATTTAATACAAATAAAACCCATTTTTCCCGTGCCAATGAGTTCCTATCCCCATCATCACTTCCCATCCCACTGATCATTTCCTATCCCAATAACCTCCCAGTTCTGATCCCAAGGCTGAATTCCCAACTCCCACCCACCCATCCATCCAGCCATGCACCCATTTTCTGAATTTTCTGCAGAAAATTTTCTGCAGGCAGAGGCCTTGCTGAGTGAGCACCTAAGGAGAGGAATGTAATCCAGAAGGCAGCAAAGAAGAGCAATGCCCCGAAAGAAGAGCTAAGTCTTGTCTCTCAGCCCTTTGGTGTCCCAAGCAGCAGTTGCCATGGGCAAGCTTTCCCAGCCCAGCTGCTGCCAGCATCCCCCCAGCTTGCCATTGCCACCTTCCTGGGTGAGGCGCGCGCGCATTTGCCATTGGCATTTGCCGTTGCCCATCCCTGAGAGTGGCAAGCAGTGCGTAGGTCCAGCACGAGAGAGGGGAGAGGGCAAGCGAGAGGGGCAAGGGCTGAGGAGCGTGGCTGAAGCTGGAGCAGGTGCCTGCAGAGGTCTCTGTGCCTGCCTGCGTGCTGAGCGGGCCTGGGTGCTGCGGGGGCCGTCGAGGAGAAGCCCGAGGTCGGTCACGGGTAGCCGTAAGAGTAGGCTCTGGCGTGGTCCTTCTGCCGCTGCTCGAAGAATTGCCCGGGGCCGATCCTCATGTGGTGGGCCGCCCGCTGCCGCTCCTCCTGGGCCAGCTTCTTGAGGCGCTCCCGCTCGGGACGCTGCTGCGGCGTGATGGGCACCGACGACTCCTGCTCCTCCAGCGGTGTGGGCGCTGCGTCGCCGCCCGCCCAGGGCCCCACGCAGGGCACGTAGTCCCCGCGGGGCTGCGCCGGACGCTGCAGCGTGCGCGGCTGCGTGGGCAGAGCCGTGGGCAGTCCCCTCCAGAGCGGGGGGCTCTGGAGGGGACTGCGAGGGGGACTGGGCAGGGCTCTCCTGAGGGCTGGGAGAAGTTGAGGCCTCTTGAGGGGAGCCAAGGGAGGCTGGGGCAGGGTTCTCCTGCGGGCAGGGATTAATTCCTGCAGGGGGGGGCCTTTTGGGCAGGGCTCTCCTGAGCTGGGGCCGGGCTGCAGGCTTGAGGGGGGAGCTGAGTGGCGGCACAGCAGCTGCAGGGGGCTGCAGCGCCCGCCCAGCCTGCACCTTGTCGGGGTGCAGCCCAGGGCTTGAGGGGACCTCACCCAGCGCTCTGGTGGCTGCCAGTCCCTGTGTGCTGGGCTCCTCGATGTCCTCGCAGAGGTCGGGCAGCTGCGAGAGGAAGCGCTTGAGGACAGGACTGCTGGGGACAGCGGCGAAGGCGTCCTGGGGCTCCACGGCATCCAGGCAGCTGAGCAGCTCCTCCAAGCCGGAGCTGTCCAGGTCGGCCGGGAGCCGGTCCTGCAGGTGCTGCAGCTGCTGGCTGTCCCCTGCCAGCTGGGGAAAGGCCTCGGCGAAGGCATCGGGGCCCAGCTCCAGCAGCTCCAGGGGCTCCTCAGGCACCTCTGCAAGTGTCGCCGCTGAGGAAAAAGCAAGCCAATGCAATCCCCCAAGCATCCCCCGCTGCCAGCTTTGCCATGGCTCCTGGGTGTGGGGCGCCCAGCGGCCGGCTGTGCCAGCCCCAAACTCACCGTCGGGCGTCGCCGTCTGGGTGCTGGTGGTCGCTGGAGCCTGGGCAGGCTCGGGGGCAGTGGGGCCGGGCAGCGGGGGCCCCTGGTCCTCGCTGAGCCCCACGGCATGCAAGCAGGGCTCCGGCAGCTGCCCCCGGCTGCTGCTGAGGGTGCAGGGCGCGTGGAGCGCCTGCTCCCGCAGCGGAGGCCCCGGGACGAGGGGTGGTGGGGGGTTGCGCTGGGCAGGGGCCTGCAACAGGCAGGTGCCTGCGGGGTGCAGGAGCTCCCCATGGAGCACGGCCCTGGGCCCCAGCCCCAGCGCATGGTGGGGCACCAGTGTCCCCGTCACCATGGTCTGTCCCCACTGATGGACGGGGGCACAGGGAGGAGCGGCGTGGGGGAGCTGCCCCACGGCGGGGAGCTGCACCAGCTGCAGCTGGTGCCCCGTGGTTGGGAGCTGCACCAGCTGCAGGTTTTGCCCCACAGCGGGGAGCTGCACCAGCTGCAGGTTATGCCCCACGGCGGGGAGCTGCCCCCCAGCAGGGAGCTGCCCCATGGTGGCGGCGGGGAGCTGCCCAAGCTGCAGGTGGTGCCCCTGGGCTGGGAGGTGCCACCCAGGTGGCAGCTGCACCCTGGCGGGGAGCTGCAGCACCTGCCCCTGGACCCCCGGCACCACGTGCCAGACGGTGGCCTGGGGCAGTGCGGAGGGGAGGGTGGGTACCTGGGGGGGCTGCAAGGGCAGCGCCGTCGCTCCGGGGAGGGAGGGAAGCAGCCAGGCAGCCACCGTTGGCGGCACGGCTGGGACGACGAAGGGGGAGTTTTGCGTCTGCGGAAGCCGCGGAAGCCGTCTGGGGAAACCCTCTGTGGGAAAAAGGGCGCTGGGCTGAGCTCTGGGGCGCTGGGCTCGCCAGCAGGGCCGCAGCCCCGGGAGGAGCGGGAGCCGGCTGCTGGACCTGCCATGGTGGCTGGAGAGTGGGGCGGTTGCTTGGGGAACGCGGGCAACGGGGGTTCCGTCCCAACGGCTGACCAGCCCCTCGCCGACATCTTGGGGAGGACTGCAGGCTTTGGAGCCAAGCAGGCTGCCCAGCGCAAGACTTGGCCATCCCCAGCAGGCTTTCCCTCCCACGCAGCACTTGCCATGCCCACGACGCTTCCACACCGCCTCTTGCCCGTCCTGAGCATTTCCCAGCCCAGGACCAGCTTTCATCCTCATGGTCATTTCCCATCCTGACAAGTTCACATGAGAACAGATTCCCATACAAAAGATTTCCCATCAACACAAACAGATTTTTCCCTTCATCCAAAGAGATCTCTTCCCAAAGAATTCCCCTCTCTTGGAGGACTTCCCCATGGTTTTCCTACTTCAATAAATGTTACCCACCCCATTAAAGATTTCCCATCCCAGTACTTTCCCATCCCTGGAGTGACTGCCCATCCCAATGCTTTTGCTTCCCAATGCTTTCAAACCCAGAGAACATTTCCCATCTCTTTCATTTCCGAGCCCAATGCCTTTCCACCCCAAGGAAGTCTTCCCATCCCAGCAAGGATTTCTCGGCGCACACATCCTTTCCCAACCCATTCCCATTTCCCACTTTCACCATCCAACACACAGCTTAGCCAGCCCACAGCTCTAGAGAGGGATTTGGACGATGCTGATAGACACAAGGTCACGAGGATTTGCTGTGCTGACGATTGCTCTTTCTTACAGATCAACACAGATCCCCAGTCCCAAGGGCGCCAGGCAGAGTCTGGCTAATATGTAGATACGAGGCTCTTCCATTTCCTACCGGGAAAGAAAGAGATCTATGCGTTTCTCTCTCTCCACCTCCGGAAAAAGAGAGGAAGGGGAGAGCGCTAATGAACAGGAGCATGCTCAGCTCAGCCACCGGCATGGAGGCTGCCCGCTCCTCAGCACCTCGAAGCAGCAGCACCTTCAAGTCTCCTCCTGCAGCAGCAGCACATCAGTGTCTCTTGTCCCACCAGCAGGACAGTGGCGTCTCCCATTGCACCATGCCGACCTCCACGCCTCGAGTGCCAGCAGCAGTCCTCAATGCGAGCTGGACGCTCAGGGTACTTGTGGCCACCCACCTTTGTGAGCTCCAAGGCTGACAGTGACTCTCTGCTGAGCTCCCACGGCTCTCAGGCGTCCCGCTGGCAGAGCTAATGGCGCTAAGCTGACTGCCAGGAGAAAAGGCTCCCGTGAAATGGCTGCTCCACAACGCCAGGAGCAAGGTCTGCTGGGCTGGGGGTTCGCAGAGGAGCTCGGCCTTGGGCCTGG
This sequence comes from Anas platyrhynchos, assembly GCF_047663525.1. Lineage (NCBI taxonomy): Eukaryota > Metazoa > Chordata > Aves > Anseriformes > Anatidae > Anas > Anas platyrhynchos. The sequence goes on from NC_092595.1 coordinate 28,994,462, forward strand.
CAACTGCGCCTGGAAGCCAGGGACGGCCTTGGTGTGCAGCTGGACACCTGGGCCTGAGAAAGCAAGGTCTCTTTCAAGACGCTTGGCACCATCGTCACCCAGTGGCTGTCTCAGGGCGACGAGAGAAATGCACAGCATCTCTTGCTGCCCTGCAGTGCTGCTGTCCTACGCCCTTGGGTGTCTCCGGGATAGAAAAAGGGACGGATTTTGCCCCCAAACCCAGCTCCTTTCTATCAAAAGCATCACGTCCTCCTCTCTTTCTTGGATTTGGCTATGACTTTAGGAATCCCTGCAATCCCTGCAGCTGTGTCCCCTGCCAGCTTCTTGTGTGCCCCAAGCATCCTCGCTTGCAGGGCAGTAGAAGATGCAGAAAAGGCCTTGCCTTAGTGGAAGCACTGCCCTGCAGGAGCTCCAACATCCCTCTTAGCAGCACGCTGTAGCCCCCAAATGCCCCCGAAACGGCACATTTCAGCTCCTGGGAAGGAAATGAGCTCGCTCAAGGGGAGCTACCTGCTCAAGGCCCAGGTGTCTGTGAGGCGGTGTTGGCAAGGAGTCCTGTTGTGTGAGTCCGTTCTTTGTGGGTGCTCCATCCCCACAAGGCTTGCTTTGGAAGGCCCAGGAGAGTCTTGTGGGCACTGGCCTGGGGTCCCAGGCTGAGCCAGCTGCTGGCTGGCAATCAGGGAGGCTCGCTCAGTGTCTTGGCTTGGGTTTGCGTGGCCAGGCTGTGGGAGCGGGGGGCTGCAGGGGTGTCCTCTGTGAGAAGAATGCAGCAGCTGCCCCATGGGAGCTCAGGGCCGCTTCCAGGAGGCTCCTTCCAGGAGGGACCCACCCGCTGCTGCCCAGAACGCAGAGCAAAAGGATGATGTTTGCGCCTGGGGGAGAGCCCATCTAAGAAAGGGAACAAAAGCTGCTGCCCAGCAGTGTCTGGCTCAGGGAGGAGTGGGAAAGCTCTGTGCAGCCCCCAGGGGCCGTGCAGCAGGAAGCAGGAGGTGCTCCAGGCTCACAGCAGCAGTTCCCCTGCGGGCTGTGCAGGGAGAGGCCCCTGGTGGAGCAGGCTGTCCCCCTGCAGCCCATGGGTCCCCCGTGGAGCAGATCCCCACGCTGCTGCCCCCCTGTGGGTGGAGGAGCCCCCGGTGGAGCAGGTGGCTGTGGCCTGGAGGAGGCTGCGGCCTGTGGAGGAGGCCCCAGAGGAGCAGGGTGTTCAAGGAAAGGTTGGAGCTGGTGCTTAGGAACATGGTTTATTGGGTGACATTGGTAGTACAGTGATGACTAGACCGGACAAATGTGAAGGTCTCCTCCAACAATAATGATTCTATGATACCTCCACCACGTCCTCCTCCTCCACTTCCTCCTCATCGTCCACGGCCTTTTTCTTGTCCACTGCCTCCTCCTTGTCTACCGCGTCCTCCTCGCCCCCCGCCTGCTAATCCTATTTCTCATTTTCCTCCTCCTTCTCCTCCTTCCCTGCCTCTTGCACCTCCAACACCTCCTCCACCTCCACTGCCTCTTCCTCCTTCTCCTTCTCCAGCCCCACTGACTATTCCTCCTCCACAGCCTCCTCCACCTCGGCAGAAGCTTCCTGGCCAACTTCCTCTGCATGCTCCTTGCTAAGGCATGCTGGTAGCAATGATCGTGAGCCCAGAAATGGCAGGAGGAGTTGCCAGGAACCAGGTGCGCCAAGGCGGCTTCTCTGGGAGGCTATGGCTGTGAGCGCTGCCCACCGCTTCTAATTCTAGTTCCATTTGTCACCCCACAGGACCATGGCACTGTGACCCTGTAAGGTAGCAGCTGGCGGCTCCTATCATCTTGATGACGCTCTGTGATGCGTTGCTTGTTGCCTGGGTAGCGATTGTTAGCAATTATGCAAATGGCTTGTCATCAATCGGGGATGTGGCTGCTCCTCCCTATAAATGGGCCAAGGGGGGCAGTGGGAGCCAGAGTGTTGGAGAGGGGAGATGGGAGAAGGTGGAAACAGAAAAGGAGGAGGATGAGGAAGAGGCATAGGTGGAAAAGGGGGAGTAAGAGAGGAAGGGGGCAGTGGAGGAGGTGGCGGAGGAGGAGGTGGCGGAGAAGATTGAGGAGGTGGCGGCATGAGTAGGAGTGGTGACAAAAGAGGAGGTGAGCAAGGGATAGGCAGAGGGACACGATGGAGGTGGAAGAGGAGAAGAAGGTGGTGGAGAAATAGTAGAATACTAGAGGAGGAGGTGGTGGCAAAAAAGAAAAAAAAAAAAAAAGTGGAGGAGGAGAAGAAGGTGGTGGAGGAGGAGGCCGCCAAAAAAAAAAAACAAAAAAACAAAAGAGAAGGAGTAGAAGGTGGAGGAGGAGAAGGAGGTGGAGGAGGAGGAGGCGGAGGACTCCAAAACAAAAGACCCTCTCTGGTGGTGAGCGTTGACCGCTGCTCCTAATTCTAGTTCCATTTGTCATCCCACAGGACCATGGCACAGTAGCCCTGTAAGGTAGCAGCTGGCTGCTCCTAGCAACTTGATGATGCTCTGTGATGCGTTGCTTGTGGCCTGGTTGCCTGGGTAGCGATTGTTAGCTATTATGCAAAAGGCTTGTCATCAATCGGGGATGTGGCTGCTCCTCCCTATAAATGGGCCAAAGGGGGGCAGTGGGAGCCAGAGTGTTGGACAGGGGAGAGAGGAGGAGGAGGAGGAGGAGGAGGAGGAGGAGGAGGAGGAGGAGGAGGAGGAGGAGGAGGAGGAGGAGGAGGAGGAGGAGGTGGAAGCCAAAATAAAAAGGAATAAAAACAAAAAAAGAGGAGGAGGAGAAGGTGGCGGAGGAGGAGGCGGTGGAGGAGGAGGCCAAGGAGGAGGTTTGCTCAGCTACAGCAAGCCATGGGATTTTTGCTGTTTAAACTTTTAACTCCTTGCCTAACCACAGGGGTTGTCATTCGTGGACAAATCCTGGGTTAAGTACACCGTCACTGCAAGAGGAGCACAAGCTACCTGCAAATGGGCAAATATACCTCTGCAAGTTTTCTTACAAGGGATTAAGACAAAAAGGCCTGTGCCTGGCAGAGGGAGCACTGAACGATGATCTAGCAAAGCAGTCTATCGCAGACAGACAACACTGGCCCGGAAATCCTGCTGGAAAATTTGGTGTACCTGAAACTGAGACGGAAATTGGAACTTCCAACAAAACGCTGTAGGGTAGAAGTTGTTTTAGCTGAACATACTGGGCACATATTTGAGTGCAAAAGGTAAGCTATTGCTTTGTTTCTGTAAGATCTGAGTGTTTCACCCAGCACTCCAGCATCCTCTCTTAAGTAGGGGAGGCAACCATAAGATGCAGAAGTTGGCAGATGCACAGGATGTGAAGTACTATAAGTAAAGAACTTCTTCCTAACATATATTAGAAATCTAACTTTTCAGTTGAAAGCTATTACTCCATGTCCTGTCACTCCAGGCCCTGATAAAGACCCCCTCCCCAGCTTTCCTATAGGTTGCCTTTAATTACAGGAAGGCTCTCCCTGGGGTCACAGTAAGCTCACGTGTTACCCAGGTGTCACAGATAATTCCTGAGATAGGAATAATGACAAGGGTTAATCTATTGCAGATGATTTCATACAATAATAGAAAAGCTTTTGTTGGAAAGCACAAGGGAGGGGGGAGGGTGGGCGAACAGCTCTGTGTTGTTTAACTGTCGGCTGGGTTAAACCACACCAGTGTGGTTTAAAAAAAAAAGTGGAGGAGGAGGTGACCAAAAATATCACAAATACAAAAAAGAAAAGAGGAGGAGGAGGGGGCCAAAAAATCACGAATACAAAAACAAAAAGAGGAGGAAGAGGAGGTGACCAAATACAGTGATTTTTTTGGCTGCTTCCTCCTCCTCCTCCTATTTTTTTTTTTGGATTTGTGTTGTTTTTTTTTTTTTTTTGCCACCTCCTCCTCCTCATGCTTTTCTTTATGTATTTGTGACTTTTTTGGCCACCTCCTCCTCCTCATGCTTTTTTTTTTGTATTTTTGAGTTTTTATAGCCACCTTCTCCTCCGCCTCTTCTTTTTTTTGTACTTTTGATTTTCTTGGCCACCTCCTCCTCCTCCTCCTCTTTTTTTTTGTATTTGTGTTTTTTGTGGTCATTTCCTTCTCCACCTCTTTTTTTTTTTTTTTGTATTTGTGATTTTTTTGGCCACCTCCTCCTCCTCGTGCTCCTTTTTTTATACCTCTGATTTTTTTTGGCCACCTTCTCATCCTCATGCTCTTTTTTTTTTTTTTTTTTGTATTTGTGATTTTTTGACCACCTCCTCCTCCTCCTCTTCTTTTTTTTTCTGTATTTGTGATTTTTTTGGCTGCCTCCTCCTCCTCCTGTTCTTCTTTTCTTCTGTATTTGTGATTCTTTTGGCCACTTCCTCCTCCTCCTCCTCTTTCTTTTTTTTTTGGATTTTTGAGTTTTTTTGGCCTCCGCCTCCTTCTCCTCCTGTTTTCTTGTTTTCGTGACCTTTTTGGCCACCTCCTCCTCCTCAACCTCTTTTTGTTTTCTGTATTTGTAATTTTCTCGCCATCTCCTCCTCCTCATGCTAATGTTTTTTGTATTTGTGATTTTTGTGTCCACCTTCTCCTCCTCATCCTCTTTTATTTTGTATTTGTGATATTTTTAGCCACCTCCTCCTCGTCTATCTCTTTTTTTTTCGTATTTCTGATTTTTTTGGCCTCCTCCTTCTTCTCTTTTTTGTATTTGTGATTTTTTGGCCACCTCCTCCTCCTCATGCTCTTTTTTTTATTTGTGTTTTTGTTGACCTCTTCCTCCTCCTCTTTTTTTTTTTTTGTATTGGTGATTTTTTTGGCCTCCTTCTCATCCTCTTTATTTTTTATTTTATTTTATTTTTTTTTAATTTTTTATGGCCACCTTTTCCGCCTGTTCTTTATTTTTTGTATTTGTGATTTTATTGGCCCTCTCCTCCACCTCCTCCTCTTTATTTATTTTGTATTTGTGACTTTTTTGGCCTCCTCCTCCTCCTCCTCATGCTCTTTTCTTTTGTATTTGTGACTTTTTTGGCCTCCTCCTCTTCCTCCTAATGCTCTTTTTCTTTTTGTATTTGTGATTTTTTTGGCCTTCTCTGGGAGGCTATGGCTGTGAGCGCTGCCCACCGCTCCTAATTCTAGTTCCATGTGTCACCCCACAGGACCATGGCACTGTGACCCTGTAAGGTAGCAGCTGGCGGCTCCTATCATCTTGATGACGCTCTGTGATGCGTTGCTTGTTGCCTGGGTAGCGATTGTTAGCTATTATGCAAATGGCTTGTCATCAATCAAGGGTGTGGCTGCTCCTCCCTATAAAAGGGCCAAAGGGGGGCAGTGGGAGCCAGAGTATTGGAGAGTGGAGATGGGAGAAGGTGGAAAAAGAAAAGGAGGAGGATGAGGAAGAGGCATAGGTGGAAAAGGGGGAGTAAGAGAAGAAGGGGGCAGTGGAGGAGGTGGCGGCAGAGGAGGAGGAGGAGGTGGCGGAGGAGGAGGTGGCGGAGGAGGAGGTGGTGGTTGTGGAGGAGGTGGTGGTGGTGGCGGAGTAGGAGGTGGTGGAGGAGGAGGAGGTGGTGGAG